>NC_064872.1:76063753-76368857 GCF_943734695.1 Anopheles maculipalpis
TCTCCTCTCTGTTTTGAGTTAAGTTCTTGGTAGGATTAAGTTGGAGTATTTTCTTCATCTTCTTGGCTTGAGGTAGACTGTTGGATTACATACTATGCCCAAATAATAAGGTTCAATATTCTGGGTGGCCCTTCGGCCCTTTGATAAGGTGAGAAACGATCTCGTTCTTCAATTTTGAATGATTTTTTGAGTTCAAGTTCTAAAAAATAAAGGATCGAGAATTAAAGAATGCAACCGATTACGTTCTTTCTGACGCATGGCAATTATAATTTTATGTAATTCACTACTCATTGCCCCCATTCGGAGCACAGATCATCTGGCGACGGTTGAATGAATCAATACATTAATAACAAGCCAAAATTAGGTCATGATGATGACTAAAACGTTTCCTTTCCATGGAATTGTTGAATAGGAAACAGCTGAAACTTGATCCCAACACCCGCGTGTGCTGTTTAATAGCGGTAAAGGGGTTTAAAAAATGGAATTTCGGCCACCCAAACCACCCAAACCACCCTATTAACAATCCATCATTACGGTGCGTATCATCTTTCTGCAATTGATGCAAATGTTAGTTTTAGCTGGTTTTATTACAGGTTGAATGTAAATTAAAGTATAAAAAGCACACACAAACTCGACACCTTTCTACGGCTCGGCTGTTCCAATTTACTGTCAACAACTAGAGCATAAAAATACAAACATTTTAGCGGTGTAAGGTGCGCGTGTATGTGTGTGAAGAAGGGAGCGGGACCGAAACGTTCCGTCCCTTCTACAAAGGTTTCTTTTAACTACTCCCACCCCAACTTCAGGTCTGTCAGGTGCAAAACAAAGGCTCTGCTTGCGCCAAACGCACTGTTCCCCACCACCACCGAACCGGAACCTTTTTCCTCCTCCCGACACATTAAACATAACCAACAAAAAAAAAAGAACGTACAACAACACCACGTCAGCGCACACGATGGAAGTTGATTGATGAAGTTTTGTTCCTAATTTTTTGTGTGTGTCTCGCTGCTGACGTTGCTCACGTGTTTATGTGTGTGTTTTTTCCCCAATCCCCTATTTTATTACTGTTCGGGAGAGGGTTGTGGGTGTCGTTTTAGCCTTTTAAAAGCGGTGCATTATACCTTAACTATGTTGTTTAATTTAAAAAGCTTTATTTTTCTCTGTTGCTGTTGCTCAACTTTCGGTACAATTAGGAGAGACCCTCGAAGGAGGATTAGGAGAGACAGTGGTCCACAATTGGATTCTTTATTTTTCATTTCCTAATGTGCATTTTTTGCCAGTGATTTCGGTACATTTTGAACTCGATTTTGAGTGATCCGTTACGAGCAGTTCATTAGTTACGTGCGACTCATTAGTGCCCTCTTTTTTTTCAAACAAAACTTTTATTTAGCACCCTTTTGTGTGTGTGTAAAATCTACCATTTGTCCACATGCTGCTAGTTCATAGAAGAGCTTTTTTGTTTGCCCTGGAAATGGAAAGTCTTGCCCGCGCGAGAGAGAAAAATCAAAGCATGGCGAAAGCTATCTTCTTACCACGCAGCGCCATACAACGTGATAATTGCCCTCAAATGGCAATGATCTTCGCGACTTTCTCACCTTTTGCAAGTACCGTACCACATTGTATGTTTGCACTGATGATGATCGTGATCTTTCGCATAGCTTTCGAGCGAAAGAGAGAGAGAGAAAAGGCCCCTTTTGATGGGTGGTGGGCTGCTCGTGCGGTGAAAAAGGTTGTTCAGATTGTGCCTCCATTATTCTTCAGTTACACTGTTTTGCCCTTTTCTATGCGATACTAAGGGAAGATAAGAAGAAGGTTTTCGATGAAAGCGCTAAGAGGGTGGCCAAAGCAAAGAGAAAGATTGAGGGGAAAACTCTTCAAGGAAACCCTTGATTATTTAAGTGTTTTTTCTTAATATTTTAAATGAATGATCGTGGTGATTGTAAGTACAATATTTAATATTTCTGTATTATTTATGTTTATTTTTAGCAACTATTAATGTATTCTAGACAAAAAATAACCAAATTGTACAGAAATGTACAACCCTACGAAGGGTTAACTTCACATACCGCAACATAATGCGAAAAGGAAATGAAGGAAAAGTCCATCCACCCAATGAGATGGTGTACAGCAACACGGCGCGCTCACTAATGCACACGCATAAAGTGAAAAGATCCATCGAGTGCCTCTCGCACGACCGAAACGGGCGGAACAAAATTAGACCTAAAATTCCATTTTCTACCTCCTTTCGTTCGGGTTCGGGCCCACATTTCTGCCACCGGTTGCACCGGATGACCCAAGAGACGTATGGTAGGCGCCGTCAAGATCGAAAACCCTCGAATCGTAGGGATAAATCCTACGAACGGGGCGCGTACACAGCCCGGTACGCACTTGTCTGTGTCTAGCGGTTGGATTACTTCGCTGCCACTCTCTGTCCGAAAATTGATGGACTTTTCACGGTGCGCCCTGCCTCAGCCATCTTTTAACGATTGACCGACTTGTGCGAACCCCATTCTTACTCTACTTACGCCTGACGCTGTAATAGTTGAAGCAAACGGTCCGACTAGAGAGTCCCTCGAATGCATACAAATTTTGGGTTGCGTTTTTCCGCACTAGAGCTGGTCTGCTTTGTTGCCAGCTTCTAGTCGGGGGTTTGGGGCCGGATCTGCCTTTAATTGACGCTCGTTAACGGCATTTGCCGGAATGAAGTTTAACCGCGCTGATGAAGTGTTGCACGGGTTGTTGCTTGACGTTCCTATTTTTATGTGAATGTCCCGAATGAAGACGGCGAGATTTTGGATGGCTTCAACTAAGTACTGGGGAACCTACTTACTGCCGCCGTCGTCGTCGGATCGAATTCCCGAAATTGGGAGTTTCTCCCGCTTTAGTTAATTTCATGCTCTTCTAGCATACTTCCTCTTCGGATAGTTTAGAAAGAGATTTCTTCAATGGATCGTTAGGTTTAATAGTGTGAAACGAATTCCGTAAGCTTTTTCTCTTGCCAGCCGAATCCACTTACCACGCTTGGTGACAGCACATGAACACAGGATGAGCACTTCATAGTGTTGGACGGGTAAACGCATGATATACTTCTTGGCCTCGGTCACACATTTGGTACTTCCGGTGTGTCCCGTGTATAAAGACCGTGTTTTACACCTCCATTTTTTTCGGGTGGCACAAGAGGAACCGTTTTGCTGTGTGTGAGAAAACTGAGAAAACAATTCACTCCACACGTGTGCTGGTAGCGATGCATTAGATGGAGGCCATTTCTTTTCGACCATTACCCCAATATATTCATCTCTAACGATCGATCGAGGGTGTGCTTGTTTGTTTGTGGCGTGCAAAAAATTTATTATAATTGCACCTCGCAATGCCAAAATAAGCAAACGGTAACGATACGCCGAGTGTTTGCTGCACCTGCAATTATTTGTTTATTGTTTTTCTTGCTTTGTTGATCGTTTGTTTGTGATTGGCAAATTTCCCCTTTGGGAAATCAGTCAGCTGATTATGTTTTGCGAGTATTTTATGGACTTGTTGGTGGGTAAATGCATTTTTTATAGGTTTTTTTGTACCTTGTACGTTTTAGAACACATCAACCGGTTTGATAGTTTTTATTAATTGTTAGTTAATTTTGCTATTACAATTGTTAGTTCAAATATAAAAAATGGCTTAAAAGGTACACATCAAAGACTAAAATCAAAGGGACAATGACAAGCCCATTTTCTTGTCAGTGTTACTTACAGGGTATTTCTGTTAATAATGTAAATGTTGACAAAAAGCATCAATGCTTTTACATTATAAACAGAGAAACCCTGTTGCTATTTATTAACGTCGTCTTGCAAGATGTTTGTCATGTGCTTATTATCTTTTTAATTGTTTTTTATTATTGTTAATTTGGTTGTTTTTAATATTTTTATAAAATTTACAATCACATTCATTCAAGAAGCCAAAGAACATTAGCAAAATAAAATAAAATAAAAATATTAACATACGGAACAACCTGCAATTGTAATAAAACCACTCGAAACTGAAAGAGAATAAGTTGAAACGGAAAAATAAATAGATTAATAAATAGATAAAGGGTGCCGTCGAAAGTATAAGCACGATTTCTAAACGACGTTTCTAGCAAACGGATGACATAAAACAGCTGATTCTTGATATGATTGATTGTTTACGTTCAAAGCTACAAGCTAGAGTTGCGGGAGGAGTCTAGCTTCGAGGATGCGCCGTAACGTGGCCAAAATCCTAGTCCCGTCGATCAACAGTTGGACCGGGAAATAGCAAAAGCGTTCAAGCAAAGAAAGAAATGTTCCATTCGCGATGTGGCTCTAAAACTGGGTACATCAAAAACGGAGACAACGGAGACAATGAGGACCGATACCTACATCCGAGAGTGTTTGAATAGACGTTTGCTGTCCTAGACACGCCAAAGACGCGATCGCATGGTATGAAGAACTTGAGGTACGGTACGTGCCGAAAGAAATGAATCCTCCGAACTGCCCTGAAGCCTGACCGATTGAATTATTTTGAACGCTAACTAGGACACTCTTGAGAAAGCATTTTAAAGCTGCGGAGAACATCGACAGTTTTAAAAAGACTGGAAGAAAGTGTCGCAAATCGTGCGGGACAAGTCTGTGCTGAACCTGATGAAAGGCGTCAGATCAAAAGGGCGATCATTAGCATACGAGTGAATTCTTGTATTTTTTTTTAAATTGTCCTGAACACACCACAAACATTGCTTATCAAATAAACATTCAGTTTCTGGAACAGGATTAATTTTTTGTCTATACTTTCGGGGGCATCCTTTGGTCAAAAACATTGATATAATACAAGTAGATAAGCCACTGTTCTTCTTTTTCTTAGCTTAACGCCCGCTCTAAGGTCACGCCGACCATCAAATACGAGGGGACGGTCCGGATGGGAATTGGGTTCCGGTCCTGCCGTGTGAAAACCGTCACCGCTGTCGCCTTAAATGTGTTTAATGTGTTTGAAAATTAGAAAAATTATATTCTTCTTCTTGGTTTAACGACCTCTAAAGGTCATGCCGGCCATCGAAAAGGTTTACTAGACTCGCCGATACCACGTAGTTGGTTAGTCAATCCTCACTACGGTAGGACGCTGTCCGGATGGGATTTGAACCCAGATCCCGCCGTATGAAGACCGGTACCGTTGTCGCCTATACTATCGGGCCGCCCCAGATATTGCTAAGTATTAATATCTATATCTATATAAGACTATATTATACTACTGTTCGATAGTTCAGTGTTCTCTTTCGGATCGTTGCTGTGACCTACGCTGTCGGGGTTTACGTTTCTTACACATACTAGGGTTACAATATTACACTAACACCTATCCTATTCCTCAACTATACTAATATTTCAACGATAATTCTTGTCTTTTGGGTTGAATACTCATCGGCGCAACAATAAAAAAAATCAATACAAAAAACAATTTTGGCATTAAGAAAATCTGCCAGAAACTATGGATTTAATATGGAAAATTTCTGCCTTTTTGCTTGTTTCTCATTTTATTTACACTCGGTTTTTAAATCTTAAACCTCTTGCACAATAATCCTATTGCATAATACTGTACAGTACATCAGTTAGCTCAGACTTTTTTTATCGCGTTTGTATACACAATTCCCTTGAAAATCGAAAGTAACCGCTTTTATCTAGTTTCGCCGGTCTAACGAATTAATCTACGGTGCATGTTACATGCAAGTCATTTTCACTTTACCCTTTCGAATTTGTTTCGGAAGTTCCTGCCTGACTGTAGGCAATATCACCCCCTATTTCGCTTACCTAAACGGTGGTAATGGATCAAGGCTTTCCTGCACATTTATCGCACACCACCCGCTCAAAGAACGGTTGGATGGGAAAGGCAACAAAACGTAATCAGTTGTCCTTGTTGTTTCGGGAGGGAGAATTAAAACAGGTTAAACTATCTGCAAACTATTTGCGTGAACCGAACGGTAAACGGAGCTTTCCGACCTTTTCTAAGGTATCATTTTTGTTCGATGCGTTTGAGTGGTAAGTAGTGAACCAATTTTGCGCCATGTGCCATTTCCAACGTTTCTTAAGTCATTCTTGAGACACCTGTGTGCCTTTTTTTTTTTGGCTAGCAACAATATGCAACGCTTGTATGGCTGCAATGGTTTTTGGTGTTGTCAATTTTCAAGCCGTCTGTCACAACACGACGACCAGGGTAAAAGGTCTAGTCCGCTTCGGTGTGGAGCGAAGTGAATGGGTCGTCTGTTGATGTCGATGCTCATGATCGTGTGGCTACGTCGCTTTTGCCTTTCATTGGTTGCCAGTCGAAGTTGCTTGGGATAGTCGTTTGGACGGTCAAGGTGATAAGAGCACGCAAATGAGAAACACCGGTTTTGTTTGTTACGTAGCGCCCGGCTGGAATGCGTTGGCGCGTACATAAAGCTATATTCATAATCAACCATTTTGGGTGGTGGTGTTTGGATCCACGAGGGTTGGCATGGTTAAAGCAACCCCTGGAGGTCATCATCCACCCCGGCAGGCGGTACGTGCAACCGATCACACTCACACAACCACTTATTAAAGGGGGAAGATGAGTATCAGGAAAAAGAAACATGATCGACCGACAGGTTTTATTCAGCTGCATATAAGAGGCTTCATAAAGTGAATATTTGCACGAACCTTGCTGGCGAAAAAAAACGAAAAATTCCCATTTTTGGGTAAACGCATAGTGATATCTATTCCACCGAGAAAAAAGCAGGTTGACACGCATACAAAACCGTATCTCCGGTACATGACGGCACTTCGAATTGCGTCTGCAAATAGAGCTCTCGCACACAGAAGAGCGAGGATCGTAGTTTTTGTACAGCAACAATAAAAGTAGAAAAGAAGCCTAACGACGGCAACAAATAAACAACGAAACGAATGGTAATGTCATGCTCTTCTGTTCAGTGATTGCAACCAGTGGGTTAGGCTGGTGATCATCACCAGCCGTGTTTCGTGGCTGAGTTGGTCAGTCGGTCAGATTCGTCATGCGTTCATTTTTTCGCCGCTACTTTTCCCCGACCCAACTCATTTTGCTGATAGATCGATGTGTTGTGTCTCGTGGCGGTTCCCCGTTTTTGTTTGCCACCATGTTCTCCACCCTTCACAACGCAACAATCAGTGTCCCCACACACAAAAGAGCGATCTCTGACAGATTGCGAATGACAGATAGTCTCCGTTGGGCCAGTGTACGAAAGTAAATGAGGATGGTGTTTACAGGCGAGAGGAGGTTTCATGCTCTTATCGCAAAAATGATGCAAAAAAAAAGAATATTTTACGTAAATAATGAAAGAAGAGGCAGAACCTGACCGCTCAGTTAACCGCTGCAGCGCAAACGGATGACGCCACGCAAATAACAGGCCACGTTTAGTGGAGTTTTTAACTGAAAGTCGAGGTAAGATTGGTTCGTTCCGCTCGTTCGCTCGTACGGATGTCACCGGGACCGGCATTCACTGTGCGGCCTGCCCTAGCGCCTGATAGTGGCCGGACAGTAGGTGTAGTAGTGTGTAGCGGCAGCCCTAGTAGCCCGCGGTACCGTTGGTCTGAGGTTGAGATAATCGAAAAAAATGGGAAGCGCAAGTGGACTTGAGTGCAAAAAAGTGGGAGAGCGAATACCGCCGCGCGCACACATATGCTTATAATCGGCCACGATGATGTCATCAGCGGTGGGAGTAATGTTTGATTTGGTTACATCACTTTCGGACAAAAAAAAACAAGCGGGACGAGACTGAGACCAAAGACGTACGTGGCAGTGGCCATGCACTGGTGGAAGCATCGCGAACAGAATTGAAAACAAAAACACAATCGAGTTTTATTGCAAAAAAAAAAATTAAGAGCGGGATGTTGAATGGATGCACACAGCAAGACAAAACAGTGACGCAGCATGTTATTTTTGCATGTTGCATTTGGGTTTTTTTGAGGTTTTTTTGTTGGCTCTTTAAGGGTAGTAGATTGAGATTTTGATAATGATCTGGTTGATTTTAGCCTTGGAGAGGTAGCAAGCACTGGGGTTTGGATATTTTGAATTTGTATGGCTTAAAACTGTTTTATTCGAAGCAGAACTCATGGTTTGCTCGTGTTTTGACGCTTGTTTTAGTGCGCAGAAAGAGTATTATCGAATCTTATTTAGTCCCTGACATCATCCATAGTCAATCCAACGATTCAACCAAGGTTTTAAGGTTTATTTTTTACATTACTGTAGGTAAAAATAATTTTAAAATAAGAATTTTATAGACATGGCACCTTCACTATAGCTCGAACCATCTTCTTGAATCCTTTATTAAACCAAATATTTCCGATTTAGCTACATAGTAAAGCAAGCAAACATAGCTTCGTGAAAGGTAGAAATACAAAAATCGCATACTTTCAGGCGTTTAAAATTAAATTAAAATTTAATGACGTCAGAACCTACTGTACATGCGCGATTTCCTATTCGTGGTTAAGATCATTAACACTGATACTAGTATTCAGGTATGGGAATACAAACTAAGTTTAAATTTTGAATTTTATCGAACCAGAACGATAGTGGGATGGTCTGAAAAAAGACTCAACGGTTTGGGTTGTCCGGTGCTATTTTCATGACATGTCCATCCTACCAGAAGTTAGTGGATTTACATTTGTATTGGAGCGCTGCATTTATGCATTTCCATTTAGCAACTAAAGAAGCTTTTCATTAACAAAAATAAATATTATTATTTCATTTTCATTATTAGTTTGTAGTCACACAAAAATGGAACAGGTCGTAAGAAAGCGTCCCGTACTAATGAACGCGATAAGAGCTCTGTTTTGCTATGACTTTTATCTCTCTATTGTACTCGTGATGGGCCGCCCGAGTCCGCTCTAAAGATGACGCCATACTACATTGCCTCGAAGCGAAAGCAAACTAGCAAAACCATAAAATGATGCGACCGGAGCTAATAATGTTAGTGACAAAAATGGCAAAGGTTAGCATGTGCCTGCCGCCGGAAAGGCAGTGTAAAGTAGGTGGATGATGCGGTTGATTGCATTTGCTGTTTTCATTTTCCTACCGTCCATCCTACCATTGTGTGTGCTAGTTTGAACGTTCTGCGAGCATGTTCGATGAGGATGATGTTGACGGACTAGGGGAGTAGGCTGGAGAATCGATCTTTTGGATTGGGAGCCACACTTTTCACGCCAACGTCAGTGGCGCATCCCCACTGATCGGGAACAATAAAACAAACCCATCGTCTCGTGCCACTGCTGGAAAGTAGTGAACCAGAACCATCCCACATTCACAAGCTCTCCCTCGCACCACATGTCGATCGGTTCCGCAAGTCCCCATTTACATCCCCGGGCCCCCTCCTGCTGCATGAAAAGTGTTGGAGTTAAAGTTGGGGAGAGTACGTATTATTGCATCGTAAATTAGATGAACCCAGTCCATTTTATGGATGGAGTTTTTATTTCTCCCTCACCAACTGCTGCTGTTTACCCGCAGCGGAACGGGGGTTGCAACCCTAATGGAGGTTTTGGCGGTGTGCAACCCTCATTATCTCTATTGAGAGAAGATTTGGTTAAATAAGACATAAATAAAACGGAAAAAGGGGGACAAAAAAAAAAGAACAAACACAGAATCACAGCCGGGTGGGAAACTGGTGGCACTGCCACCAGTTGTTGTGGGTGATTTTTCACGGATCGATGACAATGTTGTCGTCAGCGCATGGTGGAGAATGGGTTCTGCCGTGGTGAAAAGACATTGTAATTTCTCCATTTCGCTTTGTTTATGCTTGCTGGCTGGTGTGAGCGGTGTGTAAATTTTCCAAATCACAGCGCGCCGCTCGGTGTGGATGGTGCAGGCTTGATCGCTTGTTCTTTTTTCCTTTTTCTTCAGCTTCCCCCAAACCCGGTGTGTGTGGAATGGTCCAAAATTGGAAAGGAATTTGATAAATTTCAACGCCATTCGGTCGGTTTCCAATTGGAGATTGGGCTGGAGACACTAAAGCGCTTCTGTCCGGCCGGGGTTTAATGAATTTCGCTTCGGGAGAATGCCCCAGGAAGGCAGAGTATTGAAGCGTGAATGAAAAACAATCCACAATCTCAAGTATGGAGTGTGAAAATTTGAATTATGGTGGCAATTTGGTACCAATCTTCCCATCCAAAAAGGGGTGTAAAAGAATCCAGAGCGGAAAATTTAATTTGAGAAGGATGATTTTTTTTTCTTCTGGTTCCTTTGGAAACGATGTAAGTGAAGGCATTTTTTGAAGAAAAAGTCGATCGTTGTGTGGCTGTAAAATATCTTCTTACCTTGTCCAATCCCACCCTCCCCTACTCCATCTCATGTGTAGAACGAAGACACATATGTTTTCCGTACGCGTTGTTGGAGACGGTCTTACGACGTATGCTCTAGTTGGCAGACGAAAGGAGGGAGATCTCGGTGAAGTAACGGACACTTGTGGCAGAGAATGATCGTGGAAAGATGAGTAAAACCCCCCAACGCAACACTGACTGGCTCGGTTGGAATGTTGTTTGCGTGCGTGGATCCGATTGCTTCTACGGCCCTCCTAACCATTAACACGGTGGCGAGGTTGACTGACATCGACTGACAGCGGAGGAGCGTCGGTGAGGAATGGTCCGTGTTTGCGTTAATTTTTCAGCGGCATCTTGGGCAGCGATGAGGCGTGTGTGTGTGTGTAGCATATTGACAAACGTTGGGTGTAATTTTTCGATTGTTTTTCGTAAGGCCACCCCCGGGGTGTTGGCTTCTTTCGTAAGTCAATGCTGTGGTTATGTGCTTTAAAAAGGGGCTTATTTTGTGTAGAAATAGTTTTTTTTTTTGGTTTTGGTATTTATTTATCCAATACTTGGGCCGTTAAGGAAGTGAAGTGTTTAGCAAACAGAAAGACTATAATAGATAAATCGTGAATTGATGCTCTATGCCGACGATAACAACGCGTTGCTATTGTATTCGTTGCGGAAAGACACAAAAATGATTCAGATCCTGCCAGTTTCAAGTTGAACACAAATAGTGTTTTATGTTATTTATGTTTTTGTGTTGAATGTCACGAACAAAAAAAACTTTGGAAATTTGATGGGGATTTTTTGTGCTTTGAATGTCATGTTGGGGACAATCCCCATATATTTTGAGGATAATTCCCATACAGTTTGGGGATAATCCCCACATTTACGCTACAATTAAAGGCTTTTTAATGAAGCAGCTATTTTCCCAAATATATATTGAAGCAATAATTATCATATTGCATTTTAATTTCCGAATTGAAATAAGTTTGCCAACTCTGTAACCCTTAAGACAAATTAATCTTGGGTTTATTACGCCTAAATGTATGCAATCGCCCTACATAAAGAGAGTTGTTGGATGAGCTAGAAAAAGACTTCTAGCGAGATAACTGATGAGTGAGAATGCCAAGTCCTCACCAGAGGGGAACGGTCCGGTTGAAATTTGAACTCTGGTCCTGCCGTGTGAAAACCGACGTCGTGGTCGCCCCCCTGATTACTGATGTTTTAAGTTTGATATTTGACGCATGTCACTGTGCCGAAACTCTGTTGCGTCTTGGCATGTATAAGATGCTTCAGATTGTGTGTAAAACATAAGTTTTAGGTAGTTTTAGACTCAGTTGATATCACCAAAAACCATTAAACTTGATTTGCGACTATAAATTGCATACGCCCAGGCGTTTGAAATTAATCACGCTTCTAAACAGTCGCTTTTGGACATACTATTAGTTACTTAGTTACGTAGCGGACATCGTGTGCTGGATTTTATTTAATATGACTCATATTTAAACATGAAATTCAATTCAATTTGAATTTCAATTGGTTTGCCAATCATTTCGATTTTTGTAATAATTTATTTTAATAAAACTTGAGTAAGAATTACACAAAAAAATATTAAACATAAGCCCAACAATTGTTTTTCGACCTTTTCCTTGGCTCAGCTTGACAACCTTTTGGTAGGCATTTTGAAGCAAAATTTTTAGCTCTCCTTCGTTGTCATTTGTTTAAAATCAATATCACGTGCTTTACACACCTTTGCTTGATGTTTCACCCCCGCCTACTCATTTACCTTTGTCGCACATACACACAAACAATAAAAAAAATGTTAACCGTGCTAATAATACAACAGGTAAAAGGCATGGAAACAACGTTGAAGTAGTAGTACGTGACACGATTTCATCTAATCGGGAGGTGTGGGGGGGAGAGCGATTGGGAGGCACGACAATTGGGGGTGATCGCGAATTGAGTATTTGTGTTTGCACTACATCGCGAACGTGTGCGGGTGGACCGACAGAGAGTCCACCGATCGTTCGAAGGTGCACGCTGATGTAGTCTGGTGACAGACTGAACCATTTTGCTAATTAATGCTTCAAGGTTTTGTGTGCGTAACGAGTTCTGTTGGATGGGGAGCCCGTCCCCGACTTCACACGCTGATCACCAGTTGTTGGTAAGAATGAATAAAATATTTTTTTTTTTCCATTTTGATTGATTCAAACAAATAACTGTTGAAGTAATCAGAATGGTAATTTGAAAACAAAAAAAATCATGCAAATTCGTGCAGAAAAATTCCCTCTAATTTCAACGTAAACATTCCAATGTCCTCTATCGAGCTGTATCGGTTTAAAAACAAAACCCCAGCATCTTGTTAGCGGCAACCGCTCTCCAGCGAAAATTCGTTCGTTTTCGGTGGGTTAAAAATAGATTTATTCATTTTGTTTTTCGCTTCAACTCCTTCGGGAATGTTAATTTATAAACCCCTCCATCTACCGGTCCATCAGCGGGTCTTGCTGTGAATCATCATGCAATATATTTCATTTCCTTTCCCTGCCCGGTACTAAATCCGATTGCTCAATATTGCGTTCAACGCTTCGTCTTCTGCAACAGCTTATGCTGTCTCTTACGCTGCCTGGCTGGCCCCAATGTTTGCGCATGTGTGCCACAAGGTATCTTCTCCCATCCTCCCCCCAAAAAAAAAGAAAAGATCTTCCGTGAAGAAACTGACACTCGTTTTACGATCGCCAATTTAGCACACAAACGATGGTTGGCGCAAAAAAAAAGAAAACCGCAGCGTATAGACAAAATAGCAAAATATGCTCTCGAAGTAAACCAAGAAAACGCAACAAGCGACCCATTTGTTGTTGGGCGATCCTTTTTGCGGTTGATCTTGTATCTTGGTTGGCTGGCCCCTATGGCTGCAATCCGATTGGGTGGGAAGTAAAAACGAGGAATAATTGCAGACGGAAATGGATGTTAGGTGCTCTCGCTCAGGTTATTTACG
The DNA here is from genome assembly GCF_943734695.1 of Anopheles maculipalpis. Classification (NCBI taxonomy): domain Eukaryota; kingdom Metazoa; phylum Arthropoda; class Insecta; order Diptera; family Culicidae; genus Anopheles; species Anopheles maculipalpis. The sequence goes on from NC_064872.1 coordinate 76,077,029, forward strand.
GGATGATGTTTTGCCCCCCCTTCTTTCCCAAATCCCTGGCGCCCTTCTACAATCAACTTTGTGGTGGCGTTACAATTATGTTATCCTCAAGTCTCTCCCAACGGGGGAATGTTTATGGGATGTGAAACGTCACGCTCGAATGAAACTGAATCCGGAAGACATGTGTGGCGACACAGCATTTGCGAACGTGTCACTCGACCACGCGGCGTATGGTACAAGCGATGACGCAATCCGGCGACAACAACATCACCACCGACTTATGCTACCCACTAAGTGCGTGAGCCAGAAAACATGGTTCCCGAGGACATAGACTGTATGGTAGTTTCGCTTTCAATTGTAGTGTCCGTTTTGCTGTGCTCGATACGGCCGCCCTTCTGCTAGGGTCTGGTATGGTTTTTTGTAAAGAGAATCGCCAAAGTTTGCGTACCCACAAGAGCACCCGGGAAGTACAATCAATGTTTAATGTAGGCCGACGTTTGTCGTTCATACGTAGCTTTATGGTGGCGTTATCAGAAGCGGTAGAACATATTTTTTTTGGGTTCTGTTGGAGCGAGATTTGAGTGTTTGTTTTTAAACCACAGTTAGCTTGTAAACAATTGGTTGGAGTGTATTTTTGTCCTTGATAGTATCAGAAGCAATTTATATATTTTAATGGGAACGTAGACGAATGGAACAAGAATATGTCTTACAATTTTTTGAACATTTTATGGGTCACAATATTAAAATCTCATTTGTATACTTGATTTATTTTGTAGTATAATTTAGGAAAATAAAACCGTGAATGTGATCTTTATTACCCAGCCATTTTTATATAATTTTCCACCAATTTGTTGCGCCGTAAAAAACGCACCTTAAAGGTCACTTTTTTGATGTATTTTTACAGCTAACGAACGTCATGTGACATCCACTTGCGAGATTGCTGCAACGGTGTGAAACAATATTTAATCAGCTGGCTCGTTATCTTGCTCCGATGTATTTTACTGTCCTGAGTTGCATTGTTGCATGATAAATGCATCGGTGTTGTGCTATGTGCCCACTGTGTGTCTGCTGTTTGTTGTAAAATTGATGCAAGATAATGATCGTTTTTGATCTTCTCTTTTTGCATTTTTTTTTGCAATTCCTTTGTGAGGACGAAACAACCACAATAAATAAATTTGTTATCCTAAGCAGTAAGGATTGTGAGAAAACTGATGGACTGATGGATACAAATTAAAACTTATCATCGCGCGTCAGTTCCAATTTTGTTGCATTAAAGCCAAATGGAATTAATTGCATGTATGTTTGCTGTCACACTGTACCCTCGCACCGCTGCCAGTTTTAATACGCTTAAAACAGTGACTTTTAATGGCAGTTTGCTTTCCACCGATTGGGATTTGTTGGCCAGCCCGACCATTTTATTGCCTGTCCGGTTGGTTTACTGCTTTTTTGTTTGTTTGTTTGGTTTTTACATGTCTCGCCCCGTTTCGTACAATGTGCTTGGCCGGTGCTTTAAGCACTAAAAATGAGGGATAAAACTACGGTTGCAGACAAATATGCCGCAGCGACGGAACGATTAAGTAAGCAGCAATTAAACTGAACCTCTACCATCATCCTCTCGAGGGTCACCATATTTGGTGTTGCAAGTTCAGTGAGCTTCTGTCACTTCACGTTTCGGGTTGTGGTTTTCCATTTTGGGAATGAGATTTACTGGATAAAAAAAAACCCACCGATAGGAGATAGATAAAATGTGACCGAGTGATATATAGTGCCTAGATTTATTTATTAATTCATTTAGTTAATGTACTGTTTCGTGCCCACCAGTATCAGCTTCGGCAATCTTTGCAGTCTGTTTGTCAAAATAGGTGCAATAGCTCAAACAATCTTTTCATCATGCTTTTTATATGGTCTATCAACGATCAAAGGTCGCGCGGTGATGGTTTTTCTTATCTTCCACTGATTGTGGTACCGGTCGAGTCCGTGCTTTTCTCTCTGGTGTATTCGACGAAGAATCGATGCAAAATATGGATGAAAAAAGAAACCAAGCCAATGCTGCCCCATTTCTGGCCAAGTCACAGCAGGACATTGGGTCGTGAGTTATGCGGGACCGCTGGGCGACGAACTTGGAAAGATTATGTACATATACACACACACAGATCGCCAGTAGACGTTACTTACAGAGATGATAAGCTCGAAAATTCCATCACGACAACGCACGGTTCCTACTCGGTTCGGTGGGCTCCGGCCCTGGTCCATGTCTACCGAACCATCATACCCGACCAATTGCTTTCGCTTATCGTTTTATCCATCTGTGGTGATGTAGTAGTGTATGTTGTGTCCGTGCCCAATCACCCACCCGCTCTCTCCTTACCCTGTAAAAGCTTTCGGTTCATCGTCCTGCTGTCTTCTTGTGTCTTGTGTGGTTAAGCACGGATAAAAGTTACACCGTGTGCTACTGCCTTTCGTCTAGCCTTTCCGAGAGCAAATGCCATCACGAACCACCGTAATCATACAACAATCGCACCAACAATCTGATCGGCGGATCTTTACTGTACCACAAGGCAAGCAGTTTTCCGATCGTGGGGAAAAAGGCGACGAGCGGAAGGTTTTGGTGAAATTGTGTGACATTTAGACATGCACTTGGATCGTTAAAGGCTGAAAAAATTGTTTTAAAAGTCGCTAAAATTTGTTAAATTAAAGCTATACAGTAGTAAAAGTATGCCAACAAGGAACTGTCAAGCCTTGCAAGCTTAAAACTCGCCTGACATTATCGTACAATTGATAGAATATTTAGTTTTTGTGACTCATCTACCTATACTCTACTTTAGATCCTTGGGTCAGGACACACTCAGACATTCTTTTGAACACTTTCATAGTGAATTTCGGATTAAGTTGAGAGGCGGATGTAGTCTCTAAAACTCAAAGCCTCTATAAATAAATGAATAAAAAGGATTAAGTCTATGTCTCAGAGGCGTATGTCAGTACTAAGACCAAAAAGATTTTGTTTGCTTTTTGGGAAGTAAGACATTATTTATCAGGAATTAAAAAATGTTATGTTCAGAAAAATTAATGTAGTAATGGAATGGAAAATGAAGATCAAGGGATGATCTTTAGTGTTGAAGAACGAAGATAATTATTCTAGACTAGGAATGTTTGGATGGGTTTTTAAGCTTTCAATCAATTGCAAGAGAATTCCCTTTTCTACACCTCCAAAAACAAACCGAGTATGGTACAGGAAATGTCATCAGACGGTTGTAGGGAAATATCGGCTTATAAGGCAAGACACTTTTAACAAACATGGTGTGTGACGATGTGTACGCCACGACGAATAGCTAGCGTGGTTCAATCATAAACAAATGCTCATTGTTTTTTATTACTCTTCCACTCTCCTACTCTGTCACTCTGCTGGCAAACCACCCTTCAACATATGACTCCGTTGTTAATCTAATGAGGGATGAAGAAGTGAAAATAGGGAGAGGAATATATGCTTCACAGTTCCATCGTTCACCCATTCTGAGTGGCTCCCACCACGTTGCCAGCGTGTCTGCCTTCCATCACCATCTACCATCGTCATCATCACCGTCAACGGGGTCCTTCCGGCGTGCAAGAAGCACGCGATTTCAATAATCCAAACCCTCGCTGGGTGCCTGTGAACGAAAGAGTTAGGTTGGCTGGAACAAGGCAAACAGCAAACAGCAAAACCCACTTGATTATATGATAATGAAATTCGTAAACCGTGCTTCACCGTGCCTGTCCGCTTACTGGCTCTCGCAGTGTTCCTCCGTGGCCTGAGAGCTCCAAACTCTTACACCCATTTTGTGTTTGCTTTGCTGGTTTAGTTTTTAGCGTTCGACGTGTTTCCTTCGTCTGACTTAACTGTGCTTCTCTTCTTGTTCTACCATCCCATGCCAGCACTACATCCCCCCAAGAAAGCCATAAGCCACACTGTGGTTTTGCGGTTTAATGCATTCTTTCCGCTGCTGAGCATCACTTTTGCACACTCACAGCTGGTGTCATTTGGGTGGAGGGTTGACATTTGGCTCAGTTTGTAGCCGCCCCTGCTCTGTGTCTACCACACTATAACATATTATCGACATTATGCTTTACATTTCGATGCAGAGGCGTGCTCGAACAAGGAGTACGGTCGATCTTCAACCGACACCCGAAGATGGTTGCGATGCATTCGTGATCGATTAGATCATGGTTTGCGGTGTTGGATGATGGAAGGTTAGCGTGCTGCTGGCAGGAAGAGTTGGTTGAAAGGTTTTGGGGCGCACGGTTTTGGGTTAAGTGTTTGGAAGACCTCTTGCCTAAAGGTCAAATAAATAAACGTGTTTAAGCGGTCGTGGTTCTTGTTACCCGTGGGCCCACATACTAGTGATGCGAGACAACGCGTTTCCGTACTGGCGACGCTCCAAACTACGTCAGTGTGTGATGCGTACAGTTGATGGTAGAGTGAAGAGCATCATGTGGAAGTGTTTTCCGGCGCTTAACTCTCACCATGAACATCGGACAGAAATTGCGCCAAAGAGGTGATTTATAGCGGCAGTGAAGAGTATGTTCCTTATTTGAGTAAAAGCAGATTTTCTGTGCCTAGAAATGCAGATTGCCGCTTCTCGAACCGTCACGGTACAAACGATTTAAAAAGAAAAGGAAATTGATTTAAAAATGCAATTAATATCGATAAGTCCCACTTACCAACATCAACCTGATGTTCCTTCCTTTCTATTTTCACACGCAACAGTATCGATTGCAATTTCTGGAGCTATAAATTGCAGAAATCAATATTGAACCTTTTGCCGAAGTGTTTCCATTCCTTTTTATTTCTTAGTTGCGCTGATGCATCCTGGAGATGCTCTAGATGGAGGCAATATACTCTTTCTTCCGCCGAGATTTCTATCGTATTTCAATCTTCCCACAATCGTGCACGATCTTTCCGTCGTTGGTCCTGCACACGATATGGAACGATTCTGTGCGGTTCATCGAGAGGTTAATCGTTTGCGACTCGTTGGAATATCGGTCGTTTTATCTTGTCCGTGTCCCAACGAACACAGCCCAACCGATCTATGGGTGGCCTGTTTGCTGTGTAACAATTTCCCCAAAGTATTCGTTACATTTTTTAAATTCTTTTTAAATTACTTTTCTTTGTGGTGGATTAATAATATCCGTGGTGCGTCATGCTGTTTTCTAGACGAACGTTTAAAAATTAATTTTGAAGTATGACTCCATATTATTTTGAACCATTGGCCTAGTTTTGTTTGCCACGATCAATTGGTTTAGTATCATTTGCAAGCTTTGATGCGATACTAATGTGAAAAACGATTTGTGCCTGTTGGTGCGTCTTTGGATAATGACCAAAAAATGGCGTAATGATTGATAGTGGTATTCCCCGCCGTTAGGATACAAATTGTATAAAACCTCGGTGCAAATCCGTTTCGGAATGTCATAATAAAGTTTCCGCATTCTATCGATACCCAGTTGGGTCTGAGAACAAAACGTAATGCGAACGATGTGTGCAAGGATAACATTTTCGTTATTGTTAGTGTTGATTGCGCTCGCTGGAACGGACATCTTACAGTCTGTTCGCGGGCAGACGATTGATGGTGGACTCGAGCATCAGCGACAACGTACGATAGCTTACTCTAGTATGGGCGAAGCCGTTTCCCACCTGGATGAGACCGACAACCCAACTACCCAAGGAGGGTTCCCGGTTGCAAGTTGGGAAGAGGATGACATTACTGACGGCGCGGGTGATATGGAGTTAATCGCCTACAGTCCACTTCAGACGTCCAACTCAACGTCGAATGTAACGTACGCTCCAGAGGGAACGATGGAACCCTTAAAGGATTCGAACAGAGCCTTACGAAAGAATGACCTCGTACGTCCCGCTCTAACTTCGGTTAGCGAACGGTTTGAGGCAGGTAGCTCGAACCGTGCAATGCCGGGACATGGGCATGAAATAGTGGAACACGCACCTCGCGTGCAGGGTTCGTCTGAGTCAGAGGCCCAAGATGACCAGCCAGCTTTAAATAAGTTCATAAATTTAGCAAAAGAGGCACTAACTAAGGCACCTTTAGTGCATCGGATGCCTCCCTACAATTCATCCATTCACCGCTCGTCTGTGCAACGGAAATAAATAGTATGCATTGCAAGTTTTGCCGCATAAAATGGCTAAGCTTAAATGCATTGGGAGCCTTACAAGTCGTCAAACTATTTGACTGATGACTGCGTACTTTTGTTTAAGCGTTTCTGTATTAAGTTTGTAAAATACAAAGTGGGAAATTACACTTTTATTGTGAAAATTTCAGTTACTTTACATATGTATTGGATCAATAAAGGTAACTGAGGCAACAAAAAATCTAAAATTCATTTGAATGTTTTAGGGAGATCCTCAAACCGCCAATAATTGTTATAAATCCTAACTACATCCATCATCATTCCGGTTGTTGTTTAATTTTTATTTTGAAAATTGTAGAATTGTGGATTTCATGTTGTCCGGTACGCAATAGAACCCTTACCATTGATCTACGAGACCAAATTAAATTTGAAAAACTTGATCTAGCGTTAGTGCGATCTTCGCTCCGAAGGACAAAGTCAAATGAAAGCGAACCACGAGGTGCATCGAACGAAAACGATCCGTCCAAAAGTGGGACCCGTTCGATGAAAGTCCAAAGAAGATGGCTTGCAAATCATGTGCATGGGAATGAAATTTGGCACTTACTTAGAGGCTACTTAGTGTCATCGTCTGGCGCCAACGGAATTGTGATTGAACCGGCGCATCGTTTCGTTGGCATCGGTTAGCACATTTTAAACGCTGGTTTATACAAGGTTAAGAGTATCAACAGATGCACCCTTGGGTAAAGTGCAAAATCGTGCTTTTGTTTGTTGCTGAGTTGCTGCTGTCTTTATGGCAGACTGTCGCCTGCGTTATCGCGCGTACCATTATCTGTCGTTGCTTCACGTGTGCCAAGATGTCCTAGACGGACTTGGGCATTGAGTTGGCTTTAAAAATCGGAATCGTCTCATTTTTCTCATACTTCCACTTCAGAAAGGAAACATAAAAAATCAATATAAACTAAACGCAACTGTTTCAACTGTCACTACTCGATTGCGACCGTTTATCATCCGGTCGCTTCCTTTCGTCGATCGATGTGTCGCAATGGTGTTTTCGCTTCCGTTACCAAATTCCACCTTTCTCGGGCAGCTACGAACTATCGCCACATTTAAAGCTCCCTGCTTCAATTTTCGCGTCTGGTTTCCGTTTCGTTTTTGGGGTGTGTTGGCCAAAAATAGACTAAAATCGAAACCGTTGGCAAAGGCGCACACAGTGTGGCATACATATTGGAACATGTTCCGGCAGCGTTCACAGATTTTGTTGGCTGTCTTTTCTACGACAATTTGTACCTTTTTTTTGTCGAGCTTCTCCACTGACGTGTTTTAGGGATTGGAAAAAAAAAACAGGGAGACGTCGCCTTGAGCGGTTGGTGGTCTCTTGCTGCGGTCATCGTGCTATTTATTGCTGCTAAAGAACGAGGAATGGTGCTCCTCGTAGCAGTTGCATGTCGCTGGTTGTTGATGATGTTCTCATAGCGTGTTGGTGAGGAGCTGTACATGAGAAAAAAAAAACGCTCCAATCGTATATTTTCAACTGTATTGAAACGCTAAGCGTTCTCGTGAGCACGAGTTAGCAGTGAGGGATTTATGTAATGCCGTGACAACCTTGTTCTAACTGGATTTAATGTATCCCAAATGCTGTCCTTGGCTGTCAAGTAGATTATGAATTATTTTTGCTTTTATCAAGCAGCGAAGGTTGTGAGATACGTTTTTGTTATCCGCTTGCAAGTGCAATCAATATTCGAGGTGCTGGCATCCATTAGAGAAATTAAAACTAATTTCACTGAAAGTAAGATTGAATGGAAATCTCAAGTGTTTCACGCCCAGCACCGGCGTTCCCGGTATGAGACTCCGTTATCAGGTCTCCTCCTTTGGAACGCTTGTACAGTTGCCTGTGGAATCCATTAGCACCCTCACCTCGAAGGTCAATTGACGACTTATGGATGGGCGTTGGAAATACTGCGACAGCCCCTTCTACCACAAGGAACACTATTGACAACATCACACGCTCATCATCACTACTTGTCAGAAAGTTTAGACCTTGCCCATGGAACATCACCTTATAGCGAAGGGCACATACCACCTTGACTGTTCGGAGAAGAAAACATCCCGTCCGTTTTCTGTCTTACCTCTCGCAATTGTTCCTAATGGCGCATGGAACTGGATGGTTTGCCACTGACTAATGCTGATTGGACACCACCAACACTATGGGATCGTAATCAGTGCGCCGTGGTGGACTGCAAACCACCCAACGCACAGGTGATAACAAATAATGAGGTTTTACCACAGTTTCACGACATTTCGCGCGAAATTGACACCGAGAAGGGTGGGTAGTGGGGAACATGACCAGAAACGGTCTGTGGTGTGTGTGTTGGTTGGGTTGTCGTTTGTCATCGTTTAAGAGTTGTGTTGAACGGGCTGACTGCTGGTACACAGTAGTACCCCGTCGTTTGATACAATTTGACGCATGGCATGTTTTGAGCGCAATGTTATCAGCTCTTACCGGGCCCTGGGTCTTATCAAATGCTGAGTCTTTCTGACTCTACCAATGTCCATTCATCGTACGGCGGTACCGTCGTTGTGGAGCAGATATGAACTTGAAGTTTATCAAAGCAGATTCGTCGGCCGACAATGGTCGCGTTGTCGTTTTGCTTCCATGTATGCCAGTCTCGTCATCCTCTGCAATTGATGGGTCATGAACGAGCAAGAACCATGGTAATTGTGTGATAAATTGTTACACATTCCCCACAGCACACATTGCTCAAGCATGTGCGAAAAGGTCTTTAAGGTTAGGTGAGAACTGATGGGGAACTGATTCTAGCAGGCTTCCAGAGTATGACGTACCACGTATTTGCAACATATAGGAGGAATGTACGGACGGTGTTCCTGGGAAGCAAGAAAGGGTTGTGGAATATAACATATCTGTTCTTCTTTACACGCCATGTTTCTCCTGGGCACCACCATCATCCTACACGAGGGTAATCGATTATGATGATTATCGTCGTTTGCATTGCAGTTGACAGACTGACATTGACCATACCCCCGGACGTGTAACGCTGGAGACACACAGACGTACGTCAGTAGAGTGACAGAGGGACACTATAACATATGACGATCGAGAGAAGTGGCGTGTTTGTGACCGGCAAACAGCCAGTGAGGTATTTTGGAGAGGATCCTGCTTTGGAAGCGGATTACATAATGAGTTGTTCAAACTTAACTCGTCAAATCTGATTGCGATCTTGAGCAGGCAGAAGCATGATGATGTTAAACCCTCTAATTGTTGGATTATTTATATCTGATTCTTCCTGTTAATGAAATGACTACAGGCGAGCATAACTCATCAAGAAAACCAACGAATACGTGTCTAGAATGTGACATTTTTTTTTTCGCAGTTTAAATAAATGATGGCTCGTGTTTTACATTTATAATTAACCGCTTGCTTCGAACACCACTGAATCTTGCACAGTTTCGTAATTTGTTCAATAAATACTTGTGATCATTTTTTCTTGCCAAGAGGTAGGCCGATTTTTTATCGCTACATTCCAATGTTGATGATAGCCAGTCGTCAAGCTCGGCCAGATAACCTGCATCGGAAGGTTTAGTGTAGCAGTAGGGAGATTCTTTGAACGTGCGGCGAAAAACACGTTTGATGGTTGATAGATTACATCGATTTTTATGTTTATTTGCAGTAATCGAACCTAAATATTGCCTCTTGGCTCTTTATTAAGGTACCGGCGTACTGCTAGCTTCCGCTTTTGCAATGTCGATCAGCAATCCATCTATGGGCGGAGATGGTTGTTAACAGCGAGACCTAATATAGCGTATTAATGTACGCTCCCGTCGTGTTCGACGATTCCAGTTTTCATAATCTCTTCATACGGGCTGTTGGTGTGCGGGGAATGTAATCAATGTTGGGGTTCGGGGGAGGCCACACCTTATATCGCAAGCAACAATCCTGATAGTTGGAATATACTCTACGGTTCTAAAAATGGCTACTAATCGCTTTATTATCAGCAGGAAGGGATTTGAAAGTTAAAGTTGGTTTGGTTCAGGATGATCGATTTGTGAACCATATAGTTCGAATGTAACTAATCGATTCTTCTTCTCATACTTTTTTGGGTTTTTTTCTTCTAAATTTGCAGGTAAAAGCAAAATCCAGTGCAGCAAATGTCAGAAAAAGTGTTCCGGTGAGGTGTTGCGCGTTTCGGATCGCTACTTCCACAAGACATGCTTCCAGTGCACCAAGTGTCAAAAGTCACTCGCAACCGGTGGATTCTTCTCGAAGGATGGCTCCTACTACTGCACATTGGACTATCAGAAGCTGTACGGGACAAAGTGTGCCGCCTGCAGCCAGTACGTTGAGGGTGAGGTCGTATCGACGATGGGCAACACATATCATCAGAAGTGCTTCACCTGCAGCAAATGTAAACAGCCGTTCAAATCGGGCAGCAAGGTAAGAAGAGGTCTCACGTACATGACTCGGTACAGTGACGATTTTGCTACGTCACCTTCAGTGGACGGTCTAGAATATTCTCATAGACAAAAAAAAAACTTTATCAAAAAAGGTGTGTCGCCTGTTGTACCCTCATGATACTTCCCTCATGATAAGCCTTACGGGCTTGATCCTCTCGCTTTAGTAGCGCTTTTTTCGGTCTAGTGATAACGAGGATACTTAACGTGTCGTTGTTTGTTAATATGTGTTGTACCACACTTTATCCCCCGTCTTTTGGGATAAAACGATTTTTCAAAAGGTTACCAACACCGGCAAGGAGGTACTGTGCGAGACCTGCGTCAAATGTCCACCCGGTAGCGGGGTAGGCGGTGGAGGAGCACCAGTTGGGTCGCCTACGATCGCGGGCGGTACGGCCAGTGGTGGTGCTTCGGCCACCGTTTCACCCAAGAGCCGTGCAATCGAGCAGAAGCAGGAACAGCGCACGATCAAGGAGATCACCTCGAGCCCAACGAAAGCGGCCACACTGCAGCACCATCAGGAGACGGTGAAGAAGCAGCAACAGTTGCTTCAGAACGGTGGCAAACAGCCGGACCCGAACGATTGTGCCGGTTGTCAGCAGCAGCTAAAGGAGGGCCAGGCACTCATTGCTCTCGATCGTCAATGGCATATTTGGTGCTTCAAGTGAGTACGATGGGCAGGTTTTGGACTACTTTACTGACTAACTCGAGCTCTTGCTTATTCTAGATGTAATGCCTGCGGTACTACCCTGAACGGCGAGTATATGGGGAAGGACGGCGTTCCATACTGTGAGAAAGACTTCCAGAAATCCTTCGGCGTGAAGTGTGCCCACTGCAATCGGTACATTAGTGGCAAGGTGTTGCAAGCCGGCGATAACCATCACTTCCATCCCACGTGCGCACGGTGCACCAAGTGCGGCGATCCATTCGGCGATGGAGAGGAAATGTATCTGCAGGGTGGTGCAATCTGGCACCCGAGATGCGGTCCCGGACCATCATCCGAGGCCGGCATCTTGAATGGCGTCGATACGAACGGCTTTAACACGGAGACGGAGTTCGATCGCACCAGTACAAGCGGTATGAGTGAAATTCAGGTAAGTGCTTCAGCGTATGGATGAACTAATTGTGCTTACACTGTGTGCAAGCTGCTCGCAACTCTGCTAGCAAAAGTTATGGAATCAATGTGTCTAACGCAACAAAAAAACACCAAAGCTTTTTTGCGTTCACGTGAATAAAATGATACAAAAATAAAGGACGCCAGTTGTATTGTTCTCCTAGATGTTATATCGCTGGGTTGTGTCTGAGCGTCTGATAGTATGACATTTCTTTCTTTTAATTTGTCTACATGGGCCATTAAGCTACTTTCCACTATCCAAAGGATCGCTCAATACACAGCTCAATGCAGTTAACTGTCCAGGGGAATAATATTCTTCTTTTATATTTTACCCGGTAGATATCAATAAGTAATTTATGAGTGTTAAAGAAATACTTATGTTATTAATTCATTAGTTGTATTTTTAAGCTAGCAAGCATTTTCTATTGAGTTTACACTCTACTGTGTTTAATATTATCAACTAGCATGAGCAGCAGTAGTATCTCTTTATCGTATTTATGTGTTTTAATGTTGCAATGTCTTATTTTATTTTTGCACTTTTGCTTCTTTTTCTTCTTCTTCTTTTATTTTGTTTTTTTTTCTCTTCTTTTCCTTCTTTCTTTCTTTCTTTCTTTGTTTCCTTCCTATTTTCTCTTTATTTTGCTCTTTTCAGTTCACGTATCGTTCACAAACTCCGAGTGTTAATGGTTCAGTTTACAGTCCCTACACGCATAGAAAGGTTAGTTATCTTTGACACGGCTAGGTGTCGAATGTTGATTTTTATTATTTTGCTTTTACTCTATTCAGTTAAGTATGTTTATCATTATATTTACTAAGTAATGCTTGTTCTCTAGTAACAATGTAAGCACTGTTCCAGCCTTAAATGTTCGCTGACTGGCGCTGCGTAATTAATTGTGCTTTGTTGAAATATAAAATAAGAAGCTGAAATTAACTTTATTTAATCAATTCTTTTACTTTTATCCGTCTTTTTTTAAAGTATCATCGTACCACGAGCCCGGGCCTAATTTTAAGAGAATACAAAAATCAAGGCTATGAGGATATCGCTCGTATCTACACCTACAGCTACCTAACTGAGGAGCCGGGCTATCTGCGGCGTCCGATCGAACCATACGATAGAGCTCCGGTATCGCCGCACTTTCATCGTCCGGTACACTACCACACGGCGATGAGTGTCGGTGGTGGTACGGCCAGCAGTGTCGGTATGCGGTCCGCAGCCGGTTCGCGGTCGCATTCGCGCAGCCGCAGCGCTATGAAGGTGCTGGTCGACAGTATCCGATCGGAAACGCCTCGCCCGAAAAGCCCGGGCATGAACAACGAGGAACCGATCGAGCTAAGCCACTATCCCGCGGCCAAGAAGCCACCGCCGGGCGAAAAACCAAAGATCGAACGGGATGACTTCCCGGCCCCGCCTTACCCGTACACGGATCCGGAGCGTCGTCGCCGCTATTCCGACTCATACAAGGGTGTACCTGAATCAGACGACGAAGTCGACCATGCGAATAATAAGGAAAACGTTACGGAAAAGTATGGCAACGAAGCCGTGACATCTGGCTCGTTTAATGGAAAAGTGTTGCTTTTAATGGTTTATCTATATTTCTCACACTAAACAGACGCCACACGAAGGAGGAAGAAGAGCTGCGCAAACTGAAATCATCCGGCATGGGCACGGTAATACTGAAGGATCTGCAGGAGAAGAAGCGCTACGAGCACTGGAAGCAGGAAAATCTGGATCCACGCAACGCGTCCCGCACACCATCCGCTTCGAAAGAACCAATGAACCGGATGCGCTACGAATCGCCGGTCGGTGCGTCACCTTCGCGTAACCTTGACCACCAGAAACCGTTCTACGAGGACGAGTTCGACCGTTCTACCAGTTACCGTGGATCGGTCGGTCGTGCCATTGGAAACGCGACCAGTTACAACGGTAAGCTTGTGTGTGTGGGGGATATTGTGTGTATCGACCTTATGAGAGTGGTAGCAAACAGTTCAATAACTTCAACTTCTCCCCTATGCAAGTGTGCCATAGGGGCAAGTGAGATACCAAGTATTTATTTAGTAAAAATTCAGTTAAACGACCTAGCGAGTATGCAGAGTTGTTCGTAACTGTGACTATAGTATACCAAATTTCATAAACCTGATCGATGTATTGCGGAAGTTGGCGCAAGTGTGCCATAGGGGCAAGTGAGATACCAAGTATTTATTTAGTAAAAATTCAGTTAAACGACCTAGCGAGTATGCAGAGTTGTTCGTAACTGTGACTATAGTATACCAAATTTCATGAATAATAGTCAATTTTTCTCTCTGTTACCGACTTTTTTCTGCTGATCTACGAAGTTGAGTGTCATCTGAAAATATTTAAACCAGTCTAATTAAGCTCTCAAAACAGCAGGAAACAAAAAAAAAGGATTGACATGACAAAGTAATTCTCAATTACTTTGGTAACCCCTAGAATATAGTAATGAAACACCAGATCTTATATTTCATTTTTACATAATTTTCGATGATTTTATATAGATGGCTGTCTTGCTCCGCCTGGATAACACTCTTACCCCAATAACCAAAAAATAACTATAATTTTAGTCATTCTTAAAGCCATTTTTACTACTAACGTGGCCCACTTGCCTCAATTTCCGCTAAATTCAGTTTTGCAATCATACCAATAGCTACAACATAAATCGATTCTTATGTATGAAAAGTGAGCGATAGATCTTGTTTATAGAACAAATTAACAACTAAGACGATGAACAGAATTGACGCACACACATAGGAGTAAGGAAGAGAAAGAGAGATAATGTATGTGTGTGTGTGTTGGATGTTGCTTTTCTTTCTGTCCCTATATATATTTTTTTCGTCCTCAATGATATTGTTTTTCTTACACACATCCCTCCTGGGATAATGACCACTTTCCTTCTCTTGTAATATGTATTTATTTTCCCACGTGTGTGTCTGCCTCTGTGTATGCGAGTGTTGTTTTGTTGTGTACCTTTTTTTTTAAATTGATTTGGTTTGATTTAAAAACTTTTTCTTTCTTTTTCCCTCCCTCACCTATTCTACATATCCTTTTGCCTTCGTTTTTTCGTAATCCGCACACATACACACCCTTTCTCTTACGCCCGTACGCCATCTCCATCCATTAGCCATCCATTCGTACAGGTCACCTCCGAAGCCGGGATATGGATTCAAAACGTCCACACTGCCACCGTCGCTAAGAAACGGTTACAGCTCCGTAAGTCTCTCGCTATTCCCTCCGTGAATCCTTCCGATACGTGAATGAACGATATGGATGATAATTGTATTGGGTGGTTCGGCGAACTGCATAACACGCGATCCTAACTGTGTAGAACTTATGCTGTAGGCCCGCTTGCTAAACTTCTATCTTAAATTACTACTTTTGTACTACTCGCTTGCCCACTCGTTTTACTATTTTTGTGTGCGTCGGACTCTAATCCTGTCTAACCAAGCATCGTACGTTGTGCGTTAATCCTTAACAGGCCTGTCGGCTACGTCGACCATACCGGTAGATGTATGGGCGCATCGGTTTGTTGGTGTTCTGGTGTACATTAAATGCTAGAAAAGATTTTGGTGGTGGTGCAGAGTGTGCGTATGCGCGTACACCCTGCTTGAAGGGCTTACTGTATTCTGTGTCTAACCGCAACATTCTCATACGATTGTTCTTCTTTTCTCTTTCTCTTTTTCTTCTTTCATCAAATTCACCTCTCTTCCTCATCATAACAAACAAACACACACATCCGTCGTCATCATACGTCGTCGTCACTGTGTATCATCTGTCTTCTGGATGAACGAACTATGAAATTTCCAATTTCGTCCTCGACGCTTGCGTGTGCACGCGGTGGTGATGGTGATATGCTTCTTATGTTGGAATATCCGGGAATGTGTGTGTGCTGGGCGAATCAAAACCTACATATAACAACGTGTCAATCCTGCCACATTGCCGCCCTTTCACTGTGCGTCGCTGCTCCGCTTACCATACCATGTGCCATGCCATTAATGTGTACACTACTAAACCACCCGCACCAACACCTACCACAAACTAACACTACAAAACTTGCCAAAAACTAATCAACATTAACTACTACCAAACCCAACAAAAAACAAAACCAAAATCATACACCGGCAGTGGTGAGTTCCTTACGACAAGTACCTAAACCGGGTTACGGCTTGGCCCCTCGTTCGCATACCTTCAGTTCCGCTACGTCCGGTTCTGCTCACGGTGTTCCTGTAAGCTGGCTTTTACTGTAGCTACGTTTATGTGTGTTTTTGTTCGTTTTTTGTTTATTTATCTCACTTTCTATTTTCACTTAACACACACAAAAACTAATTGTTACACTCTTTTCGTGGACTTCGAAATACTTTTCTTTTATGTTTTTAATTCGTCGAATTTTTCACATTTATTAAAAATAAAATTTAATCAATTGGGCTTGATTTTTATATCGAAAAAATACATGCAGTGACCGCCAATAAAATAAGATTATGATGCGATTGTGAAGCCAATGGAGCAAAAGTTGCAAAAGGTTGAATAGTTTGGGAACATGTTCTTGTCATTGGATGAATCATGTAATTGGTTTTTGGTCGTTCTTTCGATTCTGATTCGAGGAAATGACTAACATACATAAGACCACTAGATAGGACCATCCATCATTTTTAAAATTCAAATAAAAATGCCTTACAATTTTCAATTGTACGATTGGTTCAGTTAGGCTAATTAGCAAATGGAAAAGGGAAATTTTTTTGGGTCGAAAATTTTTCAAACTTAGTACAGATTATTTATTATTACTCATTCATTGATAAACTTTTGAAAATAAACAAGGATGCTATAGATAGTTCAGTTATTAATGATAATACTACCAAAATTTGGTAAAGTTGTACCTAGCAGAAATACCGAAATTAGCTTTTTAAAAAAGGTGGTCTTATATTATTGGCGGTTGCTGTATGCTCTTGGTAAACCATCGGTTTGTTCCATTCTCTTATGCTCTTCTAACTATTCAAAACTGTTTGCTTTTATTTTCATCTTGTTTTCATGCCAAAAAGTTATTCGATCGATTGATCGCAAATTGGGGTTTCTTGTTTTGGTACTGGAAAACATATATTCGTTTATAAAAACCATCTAATTATTTTTGTGTTTTTTTATATGTTTTTGAACGAAAAATTTGCATGTCCATTTTTGTGCAACACTCCACACTTTTCTGGTGTGTTTATGTTTGCGTTTTGATCGTTTTTTTTTACCCTCTAACGTTGCGCTGTCTCTCTGTCATCTGCTAAGAGAAATCTGCTTTATGGGGCCAAGTGTTTTGTTTTCCTGAGTGCATCCTTCTCTGTTCTACACTACTACGTAGCGTCACACGACTGTGTCGTAGCCGATGCGTCTTGCGCTTATTACTTGCACAATTTTGTATAATTTTGTTTTTCTTTCTATTTTCAACCACTGCTGGAATTGCTTTTTACTGATCGATCGACTAATTAGACGCACTAACACATATTTGCCTGGCTTTTGCATCACCTAGATAGGAGTGTGTATGTTATTTAAATTAATCTTTTAAACTGTACAGTTTCAGCTTGTGCATGTGAATGTCATTTTTGTGTATTTATTTGTTTCCTTTCTGTAAAATGGGAAAAAACTGTCTCATTGGTTTGAATTATGCTAACACACGCTTCGTTACAATCCATTGCAGGACTTCTCATTCAGCGGACTCGGAGACAAGACCCACAGTACGGAGTTTAGCTGCGGCAAAAGTGACAGTAAGTTTCTGGAATTGGCGCCTGCGTCTGTAAAAAAAAAAAACATCGAGTGTCCCATACTATCGCTAACCATATGCCGGCTGGTTACGTTTCAGTTTCCGGCGATTCCATAACCGAGGGCGATCGTCGTGCGCTGGGTGCAGAAATTCCTGCCTCCAGCACGTACTCCGGTGCACTTTCCTATCACTACCCGCAGCAACCGACACGTCGCAGCTTGCCCAACATGGCCCACTCGATGCTGGTGCACGAACCGGCCAAAATTTATCCCTACCATCTGCTACTAATCACCAACTACCGATTGCCGTCGGATGTCGATCGATGTAATCTAGAGGTAGGTAGTAGGGGTGGCGGGCGCTGCACGATCAACTTTTTTTTATATCCCTGTCTGTTTTTGCAGCGTCACCTATCGGATGTTGAGTTCGAAGCGATTCTACAATGTACGCGGCCCGAATTTTACCGTATGCCCCAGTGGAAGCGCAATGACATGAAACGACGTGCGCGTCTGTTTTAAATCGGCAGCAACAACAACACACACATACACGCAACACTGCGTAAACGTGCGTAGAACGACTTTCCCCCTTTATTTTGTTGGTGAAATATCCTTCCTTGCCGGCGCGAAAAGCGGAAGAAGATTCCGCCCGAAACCAAAATCCGGTGTGCTAGTTCGCTATACTGTACCCAGCCGTCTATTATTGTTTGTTTTGTTTTTGTTTGTTTCCACTCGTTTAATAATGTAGACTGGTGCACTTCGCAAGGACGCGTTCACGGTCGCGTTTATACTATTATAATTATTATTATTAATATTATTATTATTATCTTTATTGACGACATAATGATGCGCTTTAGCTACTGTTTCAGTGCGTTACGGGGATGTATTGCCGTAGGTAATAGCGTCCCCTTTTCTTCCTTAAGCAGGCTGCTCCCGTATATCTTGCGAATAGGGACATTTCACTGTAGCTTGACGATTACTACTGAAAAACTTTATCCTTTTTTTTTGTTTAATATTTTTGTTATTTATAATTTAAAACCGGATAATTCAAGTAACATATTTAAACCACAATTTGAGTGACAGATACGGTGTGTGTGTTTATGCGAAATGCATAAATGAATTTCACAATTTTGCCCAACGGAGTAAGGGGGGAGCAATAAAAGATGATCATTCGCTTCGCAGCTTCGAATTGGCCTAGATCGTCGAAATGGAAATTAAAGCTATATGTGCGAGAGGCGTGTGGTTTATCGTAACTGTGGCTGGATTCTAATGCATTTATGTTAGGCTAGCGCCGCCAGGCATGGGGCAAAACTAAATCGACCCGACACTTCGTTACTTCGATTAAATGAGCAAAAAAACACACACAGACACGATACGTCGCATAACACGAACTTGAGCAAACAGAAAAAGAAAAACAAAACAAAAAACAGCTAGCCTTAATTGCAACTAATTGTAGTTTTAAAAAGAAAAATAGACACGTGAACTATTATGTGGGTACAACTAGAAAACAGAAACTAAAAGCAAAGAGGGAGGGTGGTATATGGGTGCGAGGGGGAAGAAAAACAAAACCGGAACGGCGCGTTATAAAGCTAGAGATATTTATGAGTTTTATTTATACGAACGATTATTAATAGCATAACAAAACACACCTATAGAAGAAACATAATTAAGCGACAAAGCAAACGGACAACCAGTACAGAGGATATACACACACACAAACACAGTACGAAGTGTCGTATAAATTATGCAGAACAAACAAAAATGAAAATGAACGTGTGTGTGTGTGAACAATTTTTGGTAATCATCATTATTCAGCGGATTGCACCGGAACAAAAAAGCAAACCACTGCACTGCCCACATTTTGCTTCGGTTTGCTTTGAACTGCTACTACATGTGTAAGCTGCTGTCGGATGCTTTCGTGTGCAAGTGTTTCGAAATGAAAATAACAAGAAAAAAAACGAACAAGATTCATGTGCATGCCGTGAGGGGACACTTGGAAAGGTGGTGTGTATAAGGACATCCCATTCAGTAGCAAACATTGAGAGAAAGAAATGTATTAGAAATTGATTCATGCCATCACCTTTTGTCATGATATTGTGGACCTCTCCACTAAGCAAAAGCATGTTACGAACGGGAACGGTAATCGTTTTAAGCAAGCAAACAAAAAATGAAATAATTTTTACAATCGAATAACGCGCGCGCGCGCTCACCACGGCACGACGAGGGCGTAAATTGTTTCCCCAATTTGTAGTGCAAAGCTGGAAGCCAACCCTTAAGCATCACATCTTGAAACAATGCTGCATCCAAAGCGAGGAAGAAATGCGTTACAAAAAAACAAAAAATACAAATCAAATCCGCTAGCATTCTGCAAATAAAAATATATTACCCTTAATACGTGAAAGGCAAGCCCCAAAGGGAAAGAGAATCCGTTTTCGTGAATGATCATCAATAACGAAAGAAATGGGAGCGCATCCGCTTTCTCGCCAATATTTACACACTCGACGCTGGTGAGCATAACGAAAGTCAACTTTTAAAAAGAACGTGAAACCTGAATAGAAACCTGGATCGAAACTATTTTTATATCCCTTCAACGTCGATGAGGGTAGTGAAAGTATGTGAAAATGAGTTACAAAATGGTAAAACGGTATGTTTCTCAGCCAATTTAACGAACTTAATTGTTTAACTTTTTCATATATGAACCGCAAGTAAATAAAAAATTCTCCAAATTTAAATAATATAAAGAGAAAAACAGAAGAAGCAAGAGGCTTGAATGCAAAACGGAAATCGAATAACTGGAAGAGAAGAAAAAAAAACGTTTCAATGCATTCGACGGCATGCAATAGTTTAACGATTCATCGCTGTGTGTGCATATACTAACTGTATGTAAGAATGTGATGCTGCTCCTATTGCTACTACTGCTAGCTGTTTTACCTGTCGGATGAGGAGATTACCAATCTCCCAGCCAGCTTCACTTACGATACCAAGTGGTGCCAGCTTCACTTACGATACCACGATAAAGTATAAAGGGAGCAGGAACAAGTTAAAAGTGAAATCGCAATACAAGCAGGTGAAAAATTGTATCCTGGTGTCGTGAAAAAGGAATAAAATGCGAAGTCAAATAGAGCTATTTATTGGGCAACACAACACGTTCAACTACGTGCATGTGGAAGCTGTTTGTGAAATATGTGAAAGAAATGAAAATACACGTTTTACTGTGAAGAATTTTTAAGAGATTCGGACATCCTCATAACGTGTATTGACTGCCGTCAGAATATCAGCACCGCCAAACAGCTCAGCGAGCTCGTAGTTCATTCTCCTTCGCCACACGCCCTGCTCGCACACACCGCCAATGTTAGTCTTTAGTCTTTATCCGCCGCTTGAAAATGGCGAGTGAATTGCCGTCCTCCGTCAGCATAGTGGAAGAATCGTACCCGTAGAGGACTACCGGACGTATGGTAAATCAGTGCATTTCGTGTGTTGTTGGAATCTTCTGGAACATAGGAGTGTGTAGAGTCCGTAGTAGGCACGATTCCCTTGAACAATGCGCCTTCGGATTTCACTACTTACGTTGTTGTTCGAAGTTACGATCGTACTAAATCCAGTTAATACGGGTTTAACGGGGTTGGTAAAATGAAATGCTAGTCATCAGTGGCAGCATTTCATTTTCAATCAATGACTCAATTTCCAATAAACCTTCTTTGCTTTGTAGGGCGGACGAACTTGATCGATGACAAAACATACTGTCAGCAATCTCTCGTACAACGTCCACTAACCATTCAGGGCCAGCAGCTGTTTGTTCGGTGCAGGTAGCATGTGTAGCATAGAATGTGTTAAACAATCTTCACGCGGCCCAGTGACACGGTCATGCAACTTGAAGGGCTCGTTTTTTTAAAGGGACTACTTCTTCTTAGCCACTTCAAGGACCTTCAGATTCTGTCTGTTTACTTCAGTAACATTTTCGATGGAGTTGATGGAGGCGCCTGGTACCGGGTCAATGATACCAAAGGGGCGATTGTTAATGAAATATGCAAACTTTTGCAAAATTGTTCCCTTTGCCTCTACGATCTATTCAGATCATTTTACATGCAACCCCTTTTCAAAGCTTCGCTTAAAAGCCTATACCATTGAAAGGACAATTCCGTTGAAATCACCCGCACCATTATCATGCAACTATGCTGTGAGCTTTCGCGCCCTTCATTAGTGTTAGTTCTAAAAATAGCTTTGCATGATACATCGCTTAAGTCACATCCTCAAGCGCACCATCTGGTCGCTGACTCAATGTCGGCCAGCGATTGGAAAATCAAGCAATTACGTATGGTCCGTGTCACCGTGACAGTTCGCTGTCGTCGGGATTGGGATCGATTTGACCAACCAAGCATATATCCAGCAAAATCTGTAATAGCAACAGACAGCAACAGAAAAAAAGGTGCTAAATGATGGCGATCGCATTGAAGGCGATCGCGTCTCACGAAGTATAAATTACTATGCTTTGTTTCGGAGGGAACATCAGTTTCAGCAAAGCAGAGACATAGTGCGGACGGAATTTTGGATCGCACCGTTGCACGTGGCAGTTTTGGTGATTTAAGTGTGGAAAAAATATATAAAATACCCCAAAAAAAGAGGATTTAAAATGAAAAGTAAACTAAAGGTAAGAGTAATTTGATCCAGGTTAATGAATTGCTTAATTAATGGTATACTTTCCCATTGCAGATTTCACAAGCGGTAATTTTCCTGGTGCTATTGCTATGCAGCTCACTACTAGCAGTGGAAAGTGCACCAACAACGTTCGAGAACAGGCAGCTTCTCGATACCAACTTGCACGTGCTTCCGTTGGAGCAAAGTTCCACAGTAGGTGCTTCATTAGGCTCCATCGAATCGACCGACACATCGTCGAATGTCTCGCACAGTCGAAGCAAACGTGCCCTCATCTTCCGTCCGCTGTTCGTATACCGGCAGCAGCAGATCAAGAAGCAACGTGTCCGGTGAAATGTCCGGCACAGTGTTTTTTCTATTCCTGAAGCCTTCCGTGTGTTGTGATAAATGTTAGTAAATTAAGGCAAAAATAAAATCGTACGATATCTATTTATAATAGGTGGATGAGTTTTGCGTGTGTGCGTGTGTCCCCTGTGTCTTACGATGATGTGCGAAAAATATGGAATTCTGAACTCGTTTGATAATTAGAAGCAAGGTTCCGAATTTTGCACCCTTAAGATAAAATGGTTCCGTTCCTTTGGGGAATCGTAGCAGAGGGTTGCTTGTTTGAATTGCTATAAAAATAGTCGCCCCAACGGCCGATGTGGACCACACTCCCTAGCAATATGCTGCGAATTAGAACGCACCTTATGTCGGCACATGTTCTTCAAGTTCATCCGGGATTTTTCAGGTCACCGCGAGAGTGTGAAACGCTCGGAAGGTAAGGGAAAGGTTCACACATTCGCTTTCTCTGAGCGTATCTCATCACCATTATCTGTGCTTTAAGAAGTGGGAAAATTGCTCATAAGCATGCACTTACAAACATCCTTTACAACATTGTTGTTGATTCATGTATCTCACACGCCCCAAATTCCTAAACTGCATTCTGTGCTTTAGAGCTTAACGGCATCGAGCATTCTAGCACAACAAAATAGTCTAGCAAGCAGTGTTTTTGCGTACGTTCATCATTTAGCACCCCCTTCTTGCGCCTCCTTCACCTCCGAAGTGGAAGAAGAAGGCGATCATTTCCTGCTCCGGAAGGTGCTAATGCATTCCACCAACATCTGTACCTTCGGCCAGAAGTAGTAGGTCCCCTCATACCAGCTTCACCGGGAACCGGGTGTGGTGAGAGTGGATGAACGGGGCCAAAAAAGAAAGATCAAAAGTAGGTGCAATTGGACCATTTCAGGGACAGTTGAGAATATGGCTTCTGGGCGGAAACATCGTCGTCGTGGTGTGGTGGGATCACTTGCGTTTGCTGTGCTGTACTATTGGGCTACTTTCCGATGGATCGGCAGTGTCGGGGCAACCCCATTCTTTTATCCAACCTCACAGTATTATTACGGTTCGGATTCTCGGATACGGTGCGTGCGTTCAAATAGTTCCTATATCAGTGAAATAATACATTTAATTTATCCGTAATACCCAACAGACCAACCGCAAATGGCTACAGTACCTATCAACAACCAAATACTGCAAATATTCCGTCCGCTGCGGAATCACAAAATGTAGCCTATTACACCGGAAATCCAAACTATTACGGTGTGCCCGGGTATGAGGATCATCGATCCGCTTCGAGTTCTAGAAATGGTTGGAGAGATCCTTACCTTGGATGGAAGTGGAATAACTATTACAATCGTTACTACTATAATGGTTACCCGAGCAGTGCTGATGGTGGTTTGAATGGTTGGAAGAATCGTAACGATGGTTCTACATACTATTACAACAGGTATGTATAAGAATCCCCTCAGATCTTAGAAATAATATTATTAATTTGTCATTTCATTTTTTAGACGACAAGATGCCGTTCAACCACCTCTAGAAACGACAATCCCAGCAACAACAACAACCACACAACGACCAAGAAAGAAAAAGCTGTTTGTACCAAATGTGTGGGGTTGAGTGAAGCTTTTTGCTGCGTGCGTGTTTGCAAAGTATCCCGAATTACAAACGCATTTATAGATACCCGACTGATCAGGAAGATATGTTTGAATAATTTTAAGAGGAAATAAAGCATTTTGTTTTGTACTTTTTTTAAAAAGAAAGCAGTAACTGTGGTTATCCTGAACTGAGAAATAGTATATTACTAAATGATGATTGGACCTAGGTATTGGGAAAAAATTAAGCGACGAACTTCAGATGCGTCTCCGTGGGTTGTTCGAACTCGTAAACTCATTTCCGAGACATCGAAGGTAGATTTCTACACAACGCAGATGTTAACGGGACAATGTTTTTCCAATGAAAAAGAGAAAATCGCAAATCCCGGAACATCCAACGCTGTTACACATGGTTTCTGAGTATAGTACATGATCGTATAGTTTTACTTTCTGATGCGTTCTGAGCGAAGCTGATCCAGCTGAGCGAGACTGGTCCATATTCTCTGATGTAGTCTGTACCATTCATCTGTACTCTGTTGAAGGAAGCTCAATTGCTGGAGTCTCATTAGATCAAGCCGCTTTTGGTAATGATAATTAAGCTCATAATTTAGACACAACTTGTAATAGTAGCAAGTAAAAATCCCGCAGTGTGCAGGGGATGGTGCATCCTGATACTGAGATCTTGTGAAAGATTTTCATTAGGATAAAAATAGATTTTAGCGACTCATCTCATATATGCATCATCCTAGGCATATGCAGACTAACAAAAGTACATAGGACGCAATCTACAAACACATTTCGGAATCCCTCACTCAACTCTGCGTTAGTCAAAGAATCCAACCAAGTCATCCATATTCCATCATCATCATCAGCAAGTGTATTCAGTGATTACAATGCAATATTTTATATCAACCACCACAAACAGACTTGATCCTCGTAAAGTCCTTCGCGAAATTATACGCTAAAAAACATGACAGTGCAGTTTGAAAATACCGCGATACCGCGAGGATAAATCACTTCTTCGCCTTCTTCTTTTCCGCCTCTTCCTCCTTCGCTAGCTCGATCTTTTTCACGTACTCTTCAATCGTTTGCGCGTCCAGCATCTTCATCGGTTCGTCACGCCGCATCACTGCTACCTCGAGGCTCTTCTGTCCCGACTGCACCACCTCGAGCAGTGCCCGTATGGCTAGCGTGATCGTACCCTCCTCCGTACTGACGGCGGCCGGCGAATAGTGCTCCTCGAGAAACTCGCGTACCGTCTTTGCCGAACGGCCCGTTGCATTCGCTTTCCACTCGCAGTACACACCGGACGGTTCGGTTTTGTAGAGATGCGGCACACCGTCATAGTCGAAGCCACCGATCAGGCAGGAAATGCCGAACGGGCGACGTCCGTTGCTTTGCGTGTGTTTCTGCTTCAGCTCGGCAATGTACCGGGTGATGTACTCTAGCGTAACGGGATCCTCCTCCGAGAGTTTGTGAGACTGGCACTGTACCTGGGCGCGATTGATCAGCACACGGGCATCGGCTGTTAGGCCTGCGAACGCCATCACGACGTGATGATCGAGCAGACAGATCTTCCGGACGGTACGCTCTTCCTGCAGCTTTGCGACCGATTTCTTTTCCACGCCAAGCACCACAACATCCTTACCGCGCACACCAATTGCAGTCGATCCCTTGCGGACCGCTTCCTGTGCGTACTCCACCTGGAGCAAGTGGCCGTCGGGCGAGAAGACGGTAATAGCACGATCGTATCGGGACGACATGTTCAAACACTATCGAAAGGTATTGTTATTATATACGCTAACAAAACGGGGCAGAATGCTGTATCAAAACACGGTAAACCTTGCTTGATGAAGAACGTACAATGAATTGCGGATTTGATTACCACAGACGGTTTGCGTCGAGTTGTGCCGTTTGACAGCCGGCATAGCTGTCAGTGGTGACAGCTGGATGCGAAAGCAAAACATCAACCGGGTTTGAACCGGTTCGCTGAAATCGGACAGCTACAGCGCAGTAAATTTTGTTTTGGTGTTGCAGACCGCTTTGATCATGGCGGAATTGGAAAATATCAATCCAAATGTGTACAAAAAGTGTGAAGATCGAAAGCTTACGAAGGACGATGAGGACGAGGAT
The DNA here is from genome assembly GCF_943734695.1 of Anopheles maculipalpis. NCBI lineage: Eukaryota > Metazoa > Arthropoda > Insecta > Diptera > Culicidae > Anopheles > Anopheles maculipalpis. Next base: position 76,103,151 of record NC_064872.1, read on the forward strand.
GTGGTGGATCCGTTCGATGAGCGAGAGATTTTCGGTACGCAGCGATGCGAATGTGCCGAATAGGAGCACCATTTTTCTAGCGCCTTCGTTGTTTGTTTCACAGATCTGATCCGCAACATAAACGATCCGGAACATCCGCTTACACTCGAGGAACTTCACGTCCTGGAGCAAAGTCTTATTACCGTGGATAACGAAAAAAACAGCGTCAGCATCCTATTCACACCAACGATCCCACACTGTAGCATGGCAACGCTGATCGGATTATCGATTCGCGTGAAGCTGCTGCGCGCATTGCCGCCTCGATTTAAAGTGTCGGTAGAAATTAATCCGGGCACACATGCATCCGAGCACTCCGTGAATAAGCAGCTGACCGATAAAGAGCGCGTGGCGGCCGCACTGGAAAACACTCATCTGATGGAAGTAATTAATCAGTGTATCGGAACGCCTTTGAAATAAATCGAAGCTCACAGTAGGGGATACCGTCGTCTACGGGCTCGATTTTATTACGGCTACTGTTGAAGGTTTGGTTTTACACTACTGGTGTAGTGGTAGCAGTTGTAGTGTTGGAGCCGACCGGGTGGCCGATCGTGCGAGAATTTGCATTACCGTTTCTTTGCATTTACTGCATTGGATGTGCCCGGTCGTGGTGCAGTGGGATCGTATTTGTACGTCTTCACCAACGGTCCTTTGCCAGCCTTTTGGAAGCGAATCTCATCAACGCGGGCACGCTCTTCCAGCTCTTTACTGATTTTCATGTTCGTCCAGGCTGCAAAACAGAATCGCAGGTAAGTTAGAATCCATGCTTTCATTTCTTCAAGTTATATCACACAATATTCCCTTACATTCCTTGATGCCCTCGGTAAATCCTTTCTTCTTAATTGGGAGCGTTTCCGGCTTGTGTGTTACGATACGATCGATTTTGAAAAAATCGCGCACTTTCGGTATCCGCAAAAAGCCGACTTGAACCAGGGAGAAGAAATTACTGCACGCCCAGTAGCACAAGATCGCTCCCGGGAAGTTGATGGTAAACGGAAAGATGAACAGCGGTAAAGCGCGAAGTATGTACTTGGCCGTCTGCATATTTGCTGCCGACATGCGTGCACTGTCCGTACCGAGTTCGATGGTAGCCAAGAGGGTAAGACTGGTGATGATCGGGAGTGCGTAAAATTGGTCGCAAATCGTTAAATCCGTAAACCAAAACAGTCCACCGTCGCGCATAGATTCAACCGGCGTATTAGCCATTTCGCGCAGACCCATGAAGAAGGAGATGAAAATAGGTGCTTGGGCCAGTGGTACCAGCATGTTTTTCAATGGGTTTAGCTTTTTCTCCTTCATGAACAGAACCATCTCCTGGCCGTAACGTGCCGAATCGATAGCATTTCCTGCTTGGCGGGCTTCGGTCATTTTCATCTGTAGCACCTGGAGCTGCGGCATGTAATTGTTCATTTTAGCCGCATTGCGCTGTGATGCAATAACGAGCGGGAACAGCAACGTTCGTACGACTACCGTTCCGATGGCAATACAACCCCACCACGGTAGATCAAGTCCGATGTGCAGAAATTCCATACAGTTTTGCACAATACCGACCGGTGTCCAACCGCCCAAACCGAGGGAAGCAAACGCTGGTTCAGCGCCGGCTACGATATCAGCAATTTCTGGTCCTCCAGCTTGCGGAATCGTCGGCGGTTCCGGGATGATGTTCAGCAGGTCCGTTTTATCTCCATCTCCTGTGCTGAGGTTTCTCACCAACACTGCCGCCGTAATCGGTTTGATGGCGGAGAATCTCGTACCTAACAGCGTAGAAGGTTTAATAACTGTCCCATGTAAACCATTTCCAGATGCAATGCTGTAATTTCGTGATCGCGACTGGTAGCATGATGATGGGTTTGATGTTATTGCTTCCTGAAGCAATGCAAAAAAAAAAAACAATTCGCTTGTATCAATAGTTCAAATGCCCGGTGTATTGAGGGATATGCATGCTTACCTGCACACAGACAACTCTTCTGTTTAGGGCATTTTTAGACACAAGTCTACACGCTCTGGATAGCATGATTGCTGTGTTGTTCGTAGTAAATTTTACACAATACTTTCAGTAAAAATGCCCCAACAAAGTTATGGAATTCAACGGGTGCAGAAAGAAATCACGCAACAAAACACAGTGCATGGAACAGCTGTCAAATGATTGTGTTGACATTTTTTCAATACCACAGTTCATTCAGCGACGGAAAAGAGAACCGTTTCATCGCTGAACAGTGGTCGGTGTAATTGTGAAAAGATAATTTAAATTTCAAATTTACATACTTAAATTATATAATTTTGTGACCATTTTGCTTTTCTGTGCTAGTAAAACTAATTCAAACACTCTATCCAAACAAATTATGTATATTGTTTTGTTTTGCTACAATTTATTATATATTTAGTGTTGAGAGTAAGCCTCTCAACACTAAATATATCGTCTTCGTTTCGCTTCGCTTTCCAGGGCTTCGTTTTCCAGGAGGCCTCCTATACCAAGGGTCGTTGTTAATTCCTTCCTATCCTTCGAGAACTTATCGTTGAAGTATTTTTTTGGTTTCAAAGGACCTTGTCTTACTAAGAGTTCTTGCAGTCGAAGGATTTTCGTAGTCCATCCACGATGCACAATCTTGAGAGATCCTGGCATGCCATCGTTGGTTTATTGAACCTGATTTTATTCGAAGTCAGCATACGACAGCAGGCGACGGTCCGAACATCCGAGTATAAGAGGCATCATCTTCCAGGAAGCCAACTAAGCAAGGCCTCATCCTCCAGGAAGCATATTAACCTAATAATTAATTTGTCTTGATCTGATTTTTCAAGAGACCTCATTTATCACGAGATGGGAACTACAACTCAGATTCATTCTCGCCACCGGCCACCCAAAATTTAGATCCACCAAAATATGTAAATGTGAATGTGAATAACTGATTGACGCACGTGGTAAATTTCTAAATATATAGACGTTTCGCTATTTTCAACTCAAAGGTAAGGTTGAATTGCCTAATTGGCATACAAAATCGCAACAACACCGAACAGTATTGAAAATTGTTTACATAATATTTTATTGAAAAAATAAATTACAACTGCAGAACATTATCCACTTCACAAATAAATAGCAAACACGATCATCTCATCTGCACGGTTTGAGAAGCGCATGATAATGAGATTCTCGTTAGTCATGATTTTCGCATACGGTCAAATTACAGCCATTCTTTTTTGTTTACTACCATCGCTGGTACGGATACTGCTGGGCATAGTATCGAACAGGCTTTCTGGAGGTAGGGTGGTGCGACTGTTGCTGGCAAGCAGCACAGGCCGCCGATTGTTGCTGTTGATTCTGCTGCTGCCACTGCTGTTGCTGCTGTTGTTCGCGCATAGCTTTTAGTTTTTGCTTCTTAATCTCCTGCTGTCGATAAACGAACAATGGCCGGAAGATGATGGCTCGTTTCGTACGTGATGGTTGATGCTGTGGATTTTCGTGTGCCTTAGTGTGTCCACTTGGCACTAATCGTTCGGCTTCAATCGATTGTTTTACCGTGGTAGGAGGTGGAAGATATGTGGCTGGTAAAGGAGCTACATTTCCTTGGTGTGTTGATGTGTCCTTTTTAAGTTGATTTGGTGCACTGTGAACTTCACTAAGTACTGCAGCAAAAGCACAAACCAAAAGTGTTATCTGTAGCGATGGAAAAGAATTACACATCAGTAAATTGAGCACAAAACGATCGATGCTTAACATACAAAGCAATCAAACGAACAACTCACTTTAATTTTTGGAACCATTTTGCTCGAAATCACGAAATGCGGTCAATTGATTTTCGCAACACAACACGTTATGCCTTCTTCCTGGACGATCGAAACAACGACTAACACGGTACTGCCGGTCTGATCTTGTATTTATTTGATCTCGACCGATCTTTCGATTCACACCTTCGCCTTCACTGTGGGCCTATGTGATCCACTGTGGGTAGTATGTGATTCATTCCCTTATGCCCATATTTGTCACCCGAATGTGTTCGTCGGGAATCTTGGAATCCAGCAGTAACTTCCAGGTTGATCATCTTCGGTGTTTCGTTTAATCTAAGATTACTCATCAAAGTTATGGTTCGAGCTGAAGAAACAATTGAAGTGTATTGAGTAACGCATTGCGGGAATGCTTTAACTAATTAGCACATCATGACGCTTTAGTAAATGGTCTGGCTTACTCAGAATGACGAGCAAGACACAATAACGGGCATTTGTACTAATTTTAGGACATCCATTCAACGGTATGTTGCGTTGCATGGCAGGCAAGATGGAAAAGGTCCACATAGACAGACAGGTAATTATTTTCTCACGATTTGAAACATGTCGATCGATCGATCGTTGTTAGGGGGCTTGTTTTATTTGAGGATTGAATTATTATTGTATGACTTCATGACGTCTGTTATCTTTATTCGTTATCTACGTTTTGTTTGCTACAGTATGGTACAATGTACCAAACATAAGCTATGTAACTGTAGTACGAAAACGACCTTGAAGATGAATACTCATCCTTTAGTAAAGCCAGATGCAACATTTTGAGACATTACATTTTAAACTAAAAACAAGATACATTTTAATTACACAAACATTCTGAAGGACATCAAGGTCTTTCAATTTTATTGCAGTTGACTGGCAACTTTTGCTATCGTTGAAATAAATATTTGTACGTTTTCCCATTTCATAAGGCCATCGTCTTTGTCGTCAAAACTCTCTGAAAATATTGTCGGTTAATTCTAAGTGATGTCGTAAATATAATTTTCGCCAGTGCCGTTTTTCGATCCGGTGGCCGGTGGCGGCAACATCGGTCTTTACACTGCAGGACCGGGGTTCAAATCTCATACTGACCATTCCACCCTAGACGAGACAGACTATTTAACGTGGTGGTGTCTGCCACTTTTAAATACATACAAGAGCTTTACTAGCCGTGATCTGACCTCCCTAGTTGATCTTCACAGAGTGAACTATGTTGCAGCAGTTGAATTGATTAAACCTGGTAATCAAGAAACTCCCTGCAAAATTCAACCTCTACTATCGGAAATATACTTCGTTGATAGAACGGCCAAAGTTTTATTAGTTTCCCAAATTTGGAGCCTTAATCAACATGCTGTAAAAACACATAAGCCAATAGCAACTCTTTAGATGAATCAAACAATTCTTAACATTATATCATCCATCGATCTGTAATTATTTATTGCGTTAATGGAGACACGACATAGAATACCGCCAAGCCTGTACTTTGTGGATCAGATTTCATACCTCGCGGATGCATGCCAGCTGGGCATTAAAACTCCCAAAGGAAAACAGAGCAGTAGCAAATAAAAAAAACCACCATGCCGTTTATTTACAATGAGCCAATTGATTAAGGGACGAGAGTACATGGTGGTAGATCGATAAATCACGACAATTCTCTCTTGAGTTTTCTGCCCTGCGTCAGTAGGACGTAGGAGTTCGAGCAGTTGCAGAATGATTGACAATTTATGAACTGGCGCGTCCTTCCACTGCAGTTTTGTACGGTACCAGGTTTTCCTCAGCCTTGTGGTCAGGTCGAGGTAAGAGACGTGACATCGTCAGCTGATGGATGATTTGTGTGTTTCGTTCGTTCGCGAGAAAGAGAGACATCGAAAACTGTTTCATTTTCAAAGAGCTCAGTTTATTAAGACGCTTGTCATTCTAAGGACTAGCATATAGTCTTTTTTGGTGCATAGAGCGAAGAAGATTAGATTAGATTTAGCAAGATTAGATTAGATGGCTTTGTTGCAGATATTGAGCTAGACAAATTGCCGTTTAATTTAAGTGCCAGATCCTTAACAGAGTTTTCAACAGAAGTCTGAATCCATCAGGACCGTAGAAAGTAGCATACCAAAAAACGAAAACCGTTCGATCGCTTCCACAACACATAAAGCGGATGATTTTATTAGACATCGTGGTGCGTTCGTGTCATTTGCAATGCAAACCGGTTGGCCCAATGTTGCGAACTTTTCTTTTCGGTTGATTGTGGTGGAACTCCCCCAAAGAGGACTACCTTCGGCAACGAACGGTGGTACTTGAAGTGAGCTTTTCCATGCTAAACAAGTCGTTACGTTCAAACAGTCGGAAACAGCCGGCAGCATTCATGTGCTCCATGAGCATTTGAACACTCCCAGAGGCCACCCTTCACGTGGATTATTGTGGTACGCGGCGAAGGTAGGGACCGTTGAGGTTGAGTACACTGGCTGTTGGTACCTCCTAGCCAAAGAAACAACAACAAAAAAGCTCGCCACGTGAAGCAATCGAACTTTTCATAGCCTACCATGTCCAACAGTTGTGCGCTAGGATTCGTCCGGAATTGCTGCTTTTTTGGTAGCTCAATTCACCCGTGTTACTCGAACAGGTCGCAGCAAGCGTCGTCGACTCGAGTACCGTAGCAAAGGGGAACGATCTCGTTGGGCCCAGTGCAATATTAGTTCAAATCTGATCAGTTAGTGGTGCAGTTGTGCTACATACTCTCTGGTGTCGCTTTTCGAAACATAAATCGCTAGTTCCAGTACCCAGCTGTAGGGGGAATAAATTTTCTTTTGTTGAATTACGTTTAGACTGAAGTGTTTTTCTTTTCGTTTTTTTTCGTAATTTCTGCTCTGCGAACCGTTCCATCGTGTTTCCGTGTTTGTTTTAGCAGGCGAGAACTTCATTTAAAGTCATTTCCGACGCGCCAAGACACGCGTGCAAAGCGTGCCGGAAGCGTGCCTCGAAACGGGTTAGTTGTGAATACCTGTGTTGCACCTAGCAAAACAACAAATATCTATAAAAGGACGTTGAATGGCGACCCAATTATGATGAAGAGTGTTAATTGCCTTCGTATAGGGAATTGCATTTTTGCAGTGTCGGAAATGAAATGAAGCAGTATCCAGAGGTGCATGACTATTATCGTTTTCTGTTTTTATTTCATATTTTTAGGGTGAATTTAACACGAAATTAGGTTGTTCGTTGGAATAGTTGGAAATCGTAAATAATTAAAATATTGCAAGAATGTCGCTGCCAAATATAGGGCGTGTTTCAACACCTCAGCCACATTTCATGCCCGGGTGAGTATTTAATGAGTAAGTCAAGCATACCAAAAGAAGCCGGAAAAGGCAGAATGACTTCAGAACGGTGAAGTTCTATAATTTCTCTTGGCTTAACGGCTCGCGCCGACGATCGAATGGCTTCCTGGACTCGCAAATACCATGTAGTTGGATTGTCAGTCCACATTCCGAGGGAACGGATGGGATTTGATCTCCGGTCCAGGCCGCCAGACCCTGATCAAGTTGTATAATAACTCAGATGGATAGTTTGATACATCTGGACATTTGTTTTGTACCTTTTCGCTATGAATTACAAATATTGGAACTATGCCTTAGAATATTTTTAAGTAGAAATGGACTCTGGTTCAAAATAACGTAGAATCATTCAAAAAGCTTTGGGCTACAGTAATGGCATTTTTGAAACAACTTAATTTTTAAACTATTTTATTTCTTATTGAAAAGACTTCACCTGAAATTATCCTCTTTATCCTTATCAGAATCCAGATCTGACTTCAATGTTATTGTTTCTATTAACAAATTCTGTAAGTCCTCGAAAATATTCTATGATAAATTAAAGAACTTAGTCCTCAGAATGAGGAGAAAGTAATTAAAGTGCTATATAAAAAAGGATCCCTTATTAACATACCTGATGGTCTATAAATGGTACTTCAGTCAGTGAGTGATATTTGATGGATTTATCTTTTCAGCCGGAAAGGTGTCTCATAAACATCCCCCTTCACTATGTGTTCGTGTCTGTGTTAGCATGTCACCGTGACATTGTTCGTTTCCTACCTCAGCAGCAGGCAGGTGTTAACCGATTCCGTTCTGTAGCATTTTTGTGCCAAGTTCATCGTAAAGAACGTGTTGTTTATTTCTTTTCCTCTTCATCGCTTTCAACCAGCCCACCCCATACAGGACTGGTTTTTCCCACGCTCTGGGCATGTCGCTATAGTGTGCCATTTTCATGCCACCGTCGGCTATAACTGACACGCTATGCGTCAATGAACAAAAAAAAAAAAACCCACTGGAACCGGTTTTGGGGGACGACAGACATAGCTAGTTTGTGGTTGATTTCATATTTATTGAACCGCAGTTCTGTTTCTAAAAGCCATTCTATTTTCTTTTGTTTCTTTAACACCTTCGTAGTTGGGTGCAAATTACTGTTTGGCAATAAATTGTTTGCGGTTTGGGTGATGCCCGTTTCACCTTGAACCTGTGCGAATTGGCTCAGCTGTGTTCAATGAGACGCTCTGATAATCAATAATGCTAGGGAGTGAATTTATGAGTTAAGGATCGTACTAAATATGCTATGTTTGATATGCAGACAAACCGAATGCATCTGTATTTATGGATTGTATTTTATGGCCGCAATTATTGTCCTTAAATAATCAAGATATTGAGCTGAGCAGATATTTTTAGTTGGTAAATATAAAAGAAAATCTCCTTTTAGTTTGCACTACCAGGCGTCTCCATTAAATGTAACCAGGCGTCTCCATCAAATCTGTTTAACAAATTAAACATTTCGAAGACGGAGTTGAGAATGTAGTGTTTAAAGCTAAAAGCCTCAATAAAAATGTGAATTTTTTTCTAACAATTACCGTTTTGTTTTTAAATTACAGCTACACAGGCTACTGTCCACAGTATATGTATCGCATCGGTAATACGTACTCATCGCTCACCCATCGACTGCTGATTGATCCGACGGTAGCCCACTCGGAAAAGCTGATCCTTTCCGATCGTACAAACGATGAGTATTCCGTAAGCACGTATCATGGTTGCCGACATTGCTGAGATTAAATTACACCTCCATAATTTAATCGCTTCAGCTTGAACGACAACCCGTAGCTACCCAGCTAGATGATGACGATCGTCGACGAGAGGACGATGATCAGCGGGATACGATCTATCACCACACACCGATGCCCGGTTACGAGGGATACATACCGCGAACAAAGGATAAATTCGGCAAACGGTATGCGGTCACCACGACGGAAGGATTGTCCGAGTTTGAGCGTGACTGTCAGCGTACCAGGGCACAGTTGAAACGGTTGCGCCATCGCGTTGCACAACCAATTTCAACCATTTCCAAAGGAAGTCTTGGCGAACGAATGGTACGTTGGGCAAGGTTCTGTAGATCGTCTTTGCTCCTGTACCATGCATATAGTTGACCTTTTTTTTGTCCTTGCAGCTACGATTGAATGATTATGAGATACCTCTCAGATTGGTACGTCCCGATGCGCTCAGCGTGGTTAAGGAGGTTCCAATGGAAAATTTACCACCGTTGCCGGGTTTGCCGTACTTTTCCCGTGATACACCACCGATGGCCCTACCGAACGATCATCCGGAAAAGTGGATTAAATTAGGTAATGCTACCAGCGGTACATAGCTAACCATAAATCGTGCCTATGGGCTGGATTATTTGAGAGGCAACTTTCTTCCTAGCTTATAACAAATGGATGTGTATGCGTTGAGTTGAATGGTACAAAGTTAACATTTTTTATTCTTCAAATATGGTTGAATATTTGTTTTAGGTGAATAATAAATAGCAGTCTTTTTAATTTTGAATAGGTTCTGAATGTACGCCATGAAGAAACAGGATTTTTGAAAGAACTGCTTAGCATTATTATATTTAGTCGGCGGCGGTGCCCTTGATACACCCCCCCAGAAGGATTGGGAATCAAGGTGAACCACTATATTACACAAAGTTACTCAGTTCTCCGCTCGAATGATGCTTATTTTGCGGATGCATTCTTTTTTCTGCATAGAGTTTCTCATGATTGACGTCTTCTCGGTTTCACTTTTAATCAGCTTTGACGCGCCGGCCCGGATTAGCATTGGCCTAGTTTAGCGCTGTTCCGCTGCGTTTTGTTGTGCAGAAAAGGAAACTCTCAATATGCAGGCTCAATGTTTCCTGGAAGTTTGATCGATACAAATGACAGTTATGTTGTTTTCGGGCGGAAAACCCGAGGTTTAAGGGGTGCCTTTTTTGCAAGTGATGGCATTTTAAATCTACATTTGTTATCGTATACATCGGACGCACTTACGGTTGTGCTCTGGTCGAGACGTTCTGAAAGTACAGGCAAACGGAGGATGTCTTACGCTACGAGTGTGTGAAGCAATTAAAACTTTTCATCTGTGTATGTTTTCTCACGTATTTTATCTTCTTTATCTTCCCCCAGGATACACTGGCCACAAACCCTTCCTCTGGCCAAGGTTCGGTGAATCGAACGTACCGCTAACGTCGAAAGCGCTCTGTGATTTTACCAACAGCTACAACCATCGGCGAAGCACCGACTGGGAACCAATAACGCTGGCTGGTGCCGGAACGTCCCAACCGTCCGCAAGGGTGAACGAAATCTATCACAAAACGATTGGCCTTCTGCCAAACTATCAGGGGCACGTGCCTGGTGCTATGTTTAGGTAGGTGGATGCCTTTCCCACCAAGGCCAAGGGTGTTCTAATGAGCGTACTTTAATTTCGATTTCACCAGGTTTGGAAAAACCTTCGGCAACGATAGCAAGGACGCAAAAAAGTATCTAAAGCGGTGTTGAAGCAAAACAGCACAAAAGGTAAAACGAATTCTGGTGATACGTTTTATACGTGAAAGAAAACAAAATCAACCAACGAACCGTGCCGTAATGATGATTCTATTTGTTAAACTTTACCGATTGAACAATCCACTCCCAAGGACAGGAAACAAGTAATTAAAAATGAGGGGGAAAACATGACGACAGGTACGAGTAATAACAGTAACTTTGCATTTGAATTCTGCAAGAACTCTTAATCGCTTGCATTAGATGCAATCTGAAGCATAGTCTTGATGCAGGTAAGCTTTTCCCGTGGTTTTCCTTTCGCTGCACCAAGCTTAACTTCCTCCGTATCGATGGCTTTCCATCCGTTCCAGCTAACGTACTTTCGATCGGAAAGATCCAGTCCGGGCAGGGACGTTTTTAGCCGCATCGCGTTGCTTTTAAAATCGCGACATACTAAATCGGCCACCCCGAATGAATTGTTCATCGTCGTGAGAATCACACCGGTTGGCCCGGTTGCAAGCCACCCGGACGCGTACAGACCCGATTCGTACTTGTCCTCTATATCGTCGATGGTTTGGTCGCTTCCGGTGAGATTTCGTTTCAAAACACGACCTGTAAGTGGAGGAGGATTTAAAAGTGAAAATGTGAGCATTTTTTATTGGTTTATTTGATGTAAAATTATTTACAAATCACCTCCAGCATTGAGAACGCAACCTTTCCGCTCATCGAAGTTGATATGATTGTCCACACTGATGGCACGGTACCCGATGCTACGGCACACCAGATCCGTCGCTATCGTTTCCCGCTGATCGGTTGCAATGGCTCGACCGTCCGCAAGTTTATTGACAACGTACTCTACCGCTTCAACCTTGCCTGTGCTGCCGGCAATGAAATTTACCGGCGAACGGAAGAAGATCGGTTGAAAGCACCGTCCATTTGGAGGGTTTTTAGTTTCGATTTGTTCTGCTAAACTTTTCACCATTAGTTCAGTTATGCGTTTCCTTGGGCGAGGTAGATTTGGTATGCTTTCTTCTACATCTGTAGGATGAAAACAGAAACACGATTAGATATAATTATTTTCTATTCAAATTTTTCTTTTACTTACGATCGAAATCATCGGTTCTCCATCGCGTCGCACAGTTGGATAATTTTAACATCTCCCGCAGCTCCTTGATAGTGAACGCCGCCTGCAATGGGCCCCGTCGTCCAACGAGATGGACAGTTTCGATGCGACTTCTAGACAGTGCTTCCAGGGCATACTCAGTAATATCGGTTTTCTGTGGAAAATGATAATTTTGATAGCAAAACAGATTTTTGTTGTTGCATACGACAGTTACCAGCAACTTACTTTCAACTCGTCTACACTGGACAGTACTATGCGTGCTACGTCAACGGCCACATTTCCCTGCCCTAGCATGGTTAAAGATTTACCGCTCAGGTCAGGATTTAGATTCTCGAAACCGGGCAACCCATTGTACCAGGCAACGAACTCTCGTGCCGAGAGCACGTTCTGAAGCGTTTCGTTCGGAATGTTTAACGTATTGTCCTGCTCTGCACCATAGGTCTAAAGAGAAGCAGGATTGCGATTATTTTCAACGAATTGGATTTTTTTTCGAGCATACTTACAAGCAGCACAGCATGATACCGTTCGCGCAGCTCTTCAAGTGTGAAATCTTTTCCCAAGCTTAAATTGCCTAGAAATCGTACGCGCGGATTCTCGGCCGTTTTGGTGAATGTGTTGATAACATTTTTTACCTCTGGATGGTCGGGTGCTACACCAAATCTGTAATAATACAAGAAACAGTATACGAATAGCCTCGAAATTCAAGAACATTGGTTTACTTTCGATTTTGTTTGTTACCTCACCAAACCAAACGGAACAGGTAGCTTCTCGACGATATCAATATCCGAATTATCCAGATGTTTCAGTATGTACTGGGCAGTATAGAAACCAGCCGGACCTGCACCAACGATACAGATTCGGGGGCGCACCGTTGAGCTTACATTTCTACAAGCACACCACCTGAGAGCGGCAACAACTTTCACCACATTCGTTTTGGGAAATAGTTTACGAAACATTCCTCCGTGACGATACTTTCTAACGTGATGGCGGTGTGATTTTTGCACCACACTTTTTCACTTTTTCAGCAAACCCGATAATGTAACGCAGTCATTGGCAAAACCCGTGCTTTTCTGCTATATTCAACTCTTATCAGATAAAATATGCGTAGCGTAAAAAATATCATAAATATCGTGACGAAAGTTTGTGTGGCGAGTACGTGTTTGTTTACGTACGAATCTGCCAAAAGGCACACACCGTTGACATGGGAATTGAGGGAAAGAGAAAGAATGCGAGCTACGGTGAACGAGCAAGTATAAACATAGTGGGAAAATATTTAAAATTCTATTTAATTTGGCGGTTTACTATAATTGCTTTTATTTTATGTCGTTCGTTGGAAGCAACGGTGCATTGTTTTGCGAAATGGTAAATTTCGCCAACCAGGTCAGGTTTCGGTGCAATGAAACTTGAAACGACATCGATGAATCTGCATGTCCCGATGCTTGATGCTCCAGAATAGCTTTAATGAGTAGCGCATTTTCGTCCAACAGGTCCTGGATCTGCTTCGAACCGGTCGGAGATGCGTATTCAGATTGGCTCATTGTATTATCATCAATATAGGTTTCTTGGAAGAACTGTTGCTGAGGGATGAGATGAAAGAGGTGGAACATGCTATCAATAGAAAAAGAGGTCGCAAGAACATCCGAATAGCTGTGCCTTTTTACCTGTTGGCCTTTTATGGGTTTGTTTAATCAAACTTTGAAAACCTGCTAGTACCAGCGGAGAAAATTCAATGTGTCCTCTTGATGGTGGCAAAATTTGTTCCGCCAGAACTTCGAGGCGCGCGTTCTACACGAATCTTGGGTTTCGCGGTCGCAATTTGACAGTTAAATCTTTTGACAGTTGTCAGCTGTTGACATTTGTCGTTTTGGTTTGCATCAGCAGCACGCATGTGGCGGAAAGAATGCAAAACTAGCTCGTAGTGCAAAGTTTTCCTTTATAACCAGCTATAGATTTCTCCACCATTAGCGTTGGTTGCGTGCTATGGTAATTGTTCAGCGGTGTATAGCATAAGCAATAGATATTCAATCGAAAAAGTGTTGCAAAATGTATCATCTCAAGCCGGTGATGAACCAGAATGTCGTGTGTGAACTTCCTACCTGCATGTACACCCTGAAGCCGTTCTGCACGTTTGCGTACGATCCGAAAGCGTTTACCGATAGCAACACTGGACTAACCGGCGGTTCCGGAGTCGATCCGATGTCGATTGAAATTGATAATTTCCTGCAAAAGGTTTCGTAGCTTGTTCAATTGTTTTCGCTCCCCTGTTTTTAGAAAGGATGCTTCTTTGTACTATCATTCCTATTCGTTTCCCCATCTCAGGGACGTTTTGTTAGCGCATATGTTTTATTTTTACCTTTTTGTTGGCTTTCTTATTGCAGGCAGAAAACGACGAGCTAAGAATGTTGGCAGAAAGACAGCAACGTGTACTGCAGCAGCTGACCGAACTGAAGAACGAAATTCTGTCTTTGCGCACTGAACTGAAGCTCAACGCAAAAGCACCTGCTGCTGCATCTGCTGCTCCTCAAGTTACCGTTGCAGTAAAGACAAAGGCTGAATTAAAAGCAGAACCGATCAATGTAAGTTTCAGACCTTTGCCGAGTAATGATTTGCCTCTGTTGCGGTTCGAACCTAACAATTATTTTCTTGTCCAGCTTACCTACTTGCAGGATTTCGTCGTAAATGCTAGCCCCGAATATGTTCCATACAGTTTGCTGGCGTTAAAAAATTTGTGGAAAGATCGTCTAAATTTGCACGTCGAATGTTTTACCCACTCGACGGTACCAAAGTTGAGTGAAGAGGCACTTAACTTCCAAACTGCCATTACGAACAGTACAGTGACGGCTGCTGCATCCAACCTTCCTCAGATCAAAGTGACGCTCATTTGGAAGAATGGTACGTATTTACTCTAGTGATGGCAAAGTTCCATTTTTTCGAAACGGAACGGAACTAGTATATTTTCTTAAAGGAACGGAAACGAACCTGGTAGGTTCTTTGAACCTTCTTCAACAAAAAATTAAAATCGTCGAGACTTCTCGCCTACCCAACAATATCGTGTATCAACCTTCTTCCTTAGAGAGGATTGCAAGGGTTCAAATACGATCCAATGCGATCGAATCTTCCGAATCCCGAATTTGCCAACACTAAAGCAAACATGTTTCCTCTTTTCCATTGCAGTTGGAGCGTACACCGAAATGATCACATCGCCCACATCCTACGTACCGATCTGTGGCGAGGTAAACATCCTTCGCTACTTATCCCGCTGTGGTCCGAGCGAATTCAACTACGAGCTACAGGACAACGTGGATGAGGTTGACTCAATTCTGGATGCGTGCTATCTGCTACTCAACAAGCAAAACGCTAAACAACGTCAACAGATTCTCCGGACGCTTGGTACGAAGCTGGGCAAAGCTGGCGGTTTCGGTGGTGCGGAAATGTCGCTGTGCGATATTGCATTTACCAGCGCGGTCAAGCAGGTGCAGCGTACGGTGGCTAAGGATATCAACCCAAACATGGCCAAGTGCATGGGACGTGTGGCGATTGCAGTTGGCCTGTAGAAAGTTGGATGCTTGGATATTGTCTTCGTGTGCCCCGTGAGTGTTGATCTCCCTTTTTTGCTATATTTATTCAGTTTCCGCATTTTCCGTGCTTTGGCTCATTCTCAATCGGGAAGCAGACAACTCTGAGACATAAAAGATCAAACATGATTATCAGAAATTGGAGCGTACACCTAAAAGAAACAGCCCGACGACAATAGCAACAAAACAGCAGCATAATAAAGTAACAGTTTTTATTTTGAAATAATTTGTTACAAACCTTCACAAAGCTATTACTAAAAGCTACCATGTTCCTTACACATACACGTATAGAAGATTTGAGAATCGATCATGCTTACATACGATTTAAGTCCCTGATTTATTTTCTGCTACCTCTTCGAGTTGTTTTTGTTTTGGTCGTTTTTAACGTAGATTGCCGTATCGTAACTATCACATTCAGTTTTGTGCTTCTACCACTTTACAACTACATCCCACAGTACCTTAAGTACAGCACTTGTGCTATGACTGCTGATACCACGATACTACTGGTGGGTAATATCAGGGCATCTTCATTATTAACCATGGCAGTTTACCGTATTTCCGGTAGTGATAGTAATCGTACGCCAGTTTCGTAAATATAAGCACAATTAGGGAGGCGAAGATTATACTTAGCGTGTTGTAAAACGCCGCCGTATTGTGCTCCGATGCACGGCATATATCGTTCGGTGTTACCGTCAGCACCGGTAGATACTGTTTCCGGCCATCATCATCGTTGATGAAGTAGCAGGTAATGTTGCGCGAATCCGCTACCAACGATTCGTGTTTGCGTAGAAACCGTTGAAATCGTATCGCAAAGCGACATCCGCAGCGCCAGGGATTGTTGGAAAGGTAGAGCTTCCCGACGCCCGGATTTCGCTCGATCGCGTGCTCCACACTGTACACGCGTATCTATTTCCGAAGAAGGTGAAAAAAGGGTTTAATTAGTTTGACCAGATTTTCTACTTGAATGGAATGGAATCATTTACCCGATTCAGTCGGTTTCCCCGTAAGCTCAGAATCCGGAAATTGTCCAACCATATCGTATCCTCCAGGATGTCGATTGTGGTGATACGATTCTCATCCAGATATATGTCCTGCACAGTTTGATAGTGTTCGTTAGTCGTTAAACTGTCCACGGACTGTAACTTGTTGCGTGCTATATGCAGTACGGTTGTGTTTCCGGGCAGGTACTGTGGTAGTTGGTAAAATCCTCGATCGCTACAATTGACCATGATCATCGGGTGGAAGGAAAGTCCGTTGTCGCTTAACCGTAGATAGGACACGTGGCAGCTACAGTTCCAAATTTCCTCGTGCAAACAACTTTCCCGGACAACTCGCTTGTACTCCATCGCAGTCAGAACCGGACGTCCGGTGTATTTCCAGTCTTTGCACACCAGCGTCGGTTTGTCGACGTATTGGCGTGATTGTTCCTTCAGTAACCATATCATGTCGTTTGTGCAATTCCACAGATTACCTGAAACGAAAAGGGATTGAAAAAACATAATTTGATGAAGCAAATGTTCAAACAAAAGTGATTCACTTTCAGAAACCAATTCTATTCATTTCCCGTGCAAACAAAATCCTTTTACCAGGAAGTTTGACTCACCACACCGATAAAGGGATTAGGATGATTTAGCTAGAATTTGATATTAACGCCATACGGCTCGTCTATCTTTATGCGAAAACTCACCCTGCAGATACACCTCCACGTGTCCGCTCCGGAACCGGTACGGTTGTATCTGTTCTAGCTCATTTCCTCGTAGGTTGAGCACTTGCAATCGTTCCAGTTCGTAGAATGCGTTCACACCGGTATGATTCAGCCGCGTGCCGGTAATGTTAACCATTCTCAGGTACGGAAGTGCTGGGAAGTCATGTGCCAGTCGTTGCAAGATGCGCCCCGTTACAGCTAACCTCTCGATACGCGGCACTAACCGACTCAGAACGATCGGATCGAACGTTTTCAGTGGCCAATCGCAAAGTATTAGCCAACGGGTGAGATTAAATTTGCCTCCGGCCTGGAACCGTTTCGTTTCAATGCCACGGAAGCAAACGGTTCGGTTCGGTGGTGTAAAGTAGCACACGGGACGGTTGCTGCTGGACGGAGGACTGGCGCCTTGCAGCTGTGACGCTGACGGTGGCCTAAGAGCGCACTCCTCGATGGCAACATTCTCCACCACGAGATTCTGTAGACTGAGGGGGAGTTGGGCGGTGACTGGGACGACCGCTAGAAGCGCTCTGTGTATCGATACAGGATGGTAGAAAAGGCAGTGGCATGAGTGGCGTAGAATTTAAATTGGGACAGTTTCGTTTCAATGAATGTTAAGTGGGAATCGATGTGCGGTGATGATGGTTTGTTGTGCCGCAGTCCGTGTACAATTGTGTTTAATGAATTCTCGTGCGCCAAAAAAAAAAACGTAGGCAATAAACCATTGCACGATGGATGTGATGCATGCTGAAGACTTGTTTTAGGCAAGTTCTATGTTTCTGGAATCACATATTAGGTCAAATAAACGGGAAAGTAGTTATAGAGCTATTAAATACACATTTTACCGTTAACTCGTTTTATCGCCAACGTGAATTCTGGGAGGTCTTAGACCAAGACCTCTTCTACTCCAAGATCGTCTCTGGCATGTTGGATTTTATTACCTGTTTACTATGCTTGGACGACTGTATCATGACTTCGTTAGGACTCGGGGTGCTCTTTTATGTTCATTTTATAATATTTTAGATTATTTTTCATTTGTACTTCAAAATCTCTCTTGATGTTGAAATTCCTTGATTACACTTCGATGTAAACGATCTCCTCGATACGCTTAGCGGCAGCTTTTTGGCCGGTTTTCGTCGACAAGCTCCATTCTTCTCCCAGGCAACGGAGAAGCCAGAAAACTGTTTAAACGATTTTTTTGATTATTTGTTTGCTGCTAGTTTTATAATATTGCTTTGGAGCTGTATAATTAGCCAAGCATGCGGGAAAATGGCCCTGAAAGGATTTGATACCGTTCCAGTCATCAGTACGCCGTTAACTGAAATATTATATTTGTTCTATTAGAACTATATTATATCGTTATGCATTCAGCTTGACTGCTCGCTTGGGACTATTTAATTGTGTCTAATTATTTTTTTTATCAATGATTAAAAAATAAGTGTGATTATGAATTATGTTTCTATCCTCTTCGAATAATTTAATCCAAAAATTACTCGCCAATATGATTTATCTTCAATCCCTGCAACGAGCGGGAAGGTTTTCTGGATCGAAGACCAGACCAACGACCGGTTCTGAAATGTCTGTTGACTAGCTGTATTGGTTTTCAAGACTAATTGATAACATCACGTAAATTTGGATAGTCAGTGCGGAAGGATAATATAAGAACCTCGATCCAACCGTGTAAAGACCGGCGTCGTTGTCGCCATTACTACCAGGCATTTTTTACCGCACTGTTATTATAATATATAAATTTCATTAGATGACCTCAGCGAACTACGCTCAGGTCCTTTTAACAACTAAATAGTTCCACATGACATACATTTTCATTCAAAAAGCCCGGTTTTGTAAATTGCCTCCCTGTGGTTTTGATTGAAATTCAACGAAAATCATCCAAAACATGAATGCGTTGCTACAAATTACTTTATTACAAACCGCGCCACCGAAAATTCAATAATGATTCATATTAGTTTGAGTCGATAGTTGCCATACTTGGGAGGAATTGAGCCCTAAAATAAGTCGTAGAATTCATCGCTGCTGCCACAAACATTGGAAGCCCTTGATTGCTTCTTTGCAGTAAAATTTTTGTAATTGATCTACATATAGCTACGATTCTTATAAAAATGTTGATGTAGAATTAGCTTAACTTTTCTATAATTGAAATAAACACGATTACTCATGCAAATAATGCGGACAGTTGAATCAAAACAATTTTATCTCACTCAGGTACCAAATCCGAACGTTTTTTGGGTTTTGAATTCATTTATCGTTATTTATGCGCTTAGCCATTCGAATAACAATATTTCATTGTGAAATGCTTTGTTTTTTGTGCATGTGTTTGTTTGTTATTTCCCATGCATTCGATTGAGCGCGCTCTGCACAAATAATGAAAACAAAAAATCCAATTAAATTGTTATGAAAAATACCGCCTTTTCTTTCATTTTTATCGGCCATACTAATAGCTGTCGGGTATCGACATCCATAAAAAATCGAAATCTGAAAATAAATCATAAAGCAACAAAAAAGCTCATCAGGAGTACCTTTAAAGATGATTCTATAATTTTTTTTTTTTGCTAACATTGTTTGCCGCTAGTATTTCAAACCTCCGTCTCGATGTTTATTTAAAGCCCTTGAATGCACCTTTGCTGTAACAAAAACCTTGTTTGACGATCTAGGGGTCGTCTCGCCCTTGATATTTTAGCGTTAGGGTTTTTGTTCTGTTTTCGTCAGTAAGTTCCATCTTTCTACCCATTAATGGGGGTGTAGCCAAAATGGTTGAACGAATTTTGTGATTATTTTTATTTAAAAAAAACACACACAAAACAACCATTACAAAACACGACTCATTATGTGAGGGGGATGAATAATACGATAACAAAAAAAGTCAAACAGAATCTGTACTGTGTTTCGATTGTGCAATGGTCTTTACTGAACTTGATCGGAATCATTCAAAAAACTGGACAGTTGTGTGTGATGGTTTTCTTGCGTAACTGAAATTCATTGTTATTTGATTTGTCTTTTTTTTTCTCTACTTTTGATATTTGATTTTTGTGAAGGATTTCACTAACGATGAAAGCGAGAAAACGTCAGGGCAAACTATTTGGAAGGTGGAGGAGAGAGGCTTTCGTTTGGATTATGCAAGCGCAAAAGGGGAAAATCAGAACATGAAAACCCAAAACTGTCAGTAACAAAAAATAGATTCCGAACAATTCTGTTTGGGGAATGTTGAATTTTGTCGTAAGGTGGGCGACCTTTCCCGACAAAAAAGCAGGCGAAAGGTTACTGTTTAACATTATTCCTTTAGAAAAAAAAAACCCTAAAAGGCCAACCGTGATGTAATTCCATCAATGGATGATTATCAATAAATGTTGCAGCAATAGAGAACCATTTCTTTGATTTTTGGTTTTTATAAATTCAATCGGACGGACTTGCTCTTGGGCTCTGAAGTGGTAGAGCATTATGAATGAGAGTACAATGTTGAAGTTGTTTTCGTAGTTGTACAATATTTCTATTGTACAACATCTAGATAATGTTTTAAAGTATTTTATCCGGACCGTTCAGCTGTAATGAGAATTTATTCAACTACGTGAAATTAATACAAGTCTAGTAGTAATCTAAAAGATGGCCGGCATGACATAGCTAGCAGCAAGCGCAGAGCCAAGAATAAGAAGCATGATTATAATTTAATCACCTCGAAAAAGGCACGAAACATTGTACCCTCTGATGGGAAATCCTTCACTGAGATGTAACTTTAGCAGGGCCGTGTGTAAGGTTGGGCGATCCTAACAGTATGCAATCTCTTTTCACTTTTGTTATGAAACAACCAGGCTGAGGGAAAGAATTTTTGAGGCCTTTTTTGTTCGGGATTATCCATCCTTGCCGTTGGTGGTTTGAGAGATTGTTGAGCGCACCATGGATTACAAAAAGCAATCTACTTGCATACTATCAGGCGTTATGAATCTGTTATGCTAAGATATCTACTATACGGTCAAGCTGAATCATAACAGATCGTAAAGTTACCGATAGAATATTTATTGTAAACGGAATATTTTCCCTAGTCATTCTTGAGTATTATTTTTAACTGTTGTAAGCAACCTCAATAATTTCATCCTTTCCATATTTGGACGGGTTGTTAAGGAGCGCTATCGGAACCTCAAACATGTCCGCCAAGCATCTCTTCACTGCAGGATACCTTTTGATGATGAAATGTCAACGATAAAGGTTAGGATATTTGTGACAGGGATGAGTCGGGTCTTGTTAATCATTACCAAAATTTTAATTACAGTTTTTCTGGCTCTACGCTCGCTCCCTGTTTAACTTTTATGAGCTGGACTGCCAGCAATGGCTCAAATGTCGCTTTGATATCCTAGCATAACGAGATTTCTGTCGAATACTCGTTAGCACTACACCCTACCATCCAGGGATGTGAGATTACATTGCCGGTACCTCTATACTTTAGGACGTAACTTTGTAGCAAAACCGAGACTCTCCCAACATTCTGTTGGTCCTAGTGCGTTGTGTCAGAACCGACAGGAATATACTTAATGCAAAACAAATTGCTCTTGTTTGACTCACTATTCATGAGAAAGCGAGAAATTGTTAGTATTCGTATTTATTGATACACGAGAACCTACAATTGCTGACATGAAACAATTGCATTTTCAACGAACGAATAATATAACCAAAATAATGTAGATAACTTCCTTATCCAATGGTACATATATACCGTGCCTTTAGCGCTCATGAACGGTTGATTGAACCATTGTATGATTGGGGGTAAGAATAAAACGAATCCATATGGAAACTTCGAACGACTGAATGAATGAATGGAGGATAAATTTGATTTACGCATTTTTTCTCTCATATTCTTCGCCAGGCATGTTGCAGCGATGGGCCAATGGTGTAACGGAAGTAACGGTAGTACACTAAAGGATGATATTAAAATAGTAAGGGATTCTCAAGAATTTCTCATACAAGGTAGAACTATTTCTTGAAACAGGCAATATGCCAAAAAGTACTATAATATTAGCTGAACGAGGTGCTGTAAAGCTTTCTTTGCCTCAACCCTTACAGGTTTTGTCTGAAAAGCTTTCCATAGTGATGCCCGGGCTTCGGATTATCTCAATGTAAATCCTTGTTTGGCATTACATCTCTTTGCTTCCTGGCCTTCCATCAGGACTATCGCTTTCTCCTGTGAATGTGTTTAAGGAATGGCATATTTGCCTTCGCAGAAAGCAATCTGTAGAACGAAAGTGCACGCACGCACGCACACACACACTAAACTGTTGCATAGTTGTAACCGAACGCTCCTTGTAGCGATGTCCCGAACTTTAAACATATCAACCTTTTCATGATTTTGTGCTCGTTTCGAGATGATAGCACACCCTTCCCGGTAGAAGTGATTAACTTCAGGGATCCCAAGCAGGTTGGTCCGGTGGAAACTGCGGCGGATGTCGAGCTTCCGGGAAGGTGGAATGGATGAGTGGGAAGAAAACAGCCTTTCTGGAAGGATCTTCCGGTGAAACTTCTCACAACATTTCCAAACTTGTGCCCGCACAGAAGTTGCCGGGCGCTTCAAATGCCAGGTATAGAAGGCCAAGGGAAAAAAAACAAGACAGACTTTGGTTTGAATTAGTTTCGTTTGAAAATTACGGTATCGAAGCATGGGCTTTGGGAATGAAAACTTTTCATCTGTTTTGGAAATGCTTCCTGAGACATGGTGGTGAGCGAGTAAAGCCTATCAGCGGCAAAAGGATACGTTGTCCTGGCTACGTGGAAGTTTATTTGCTGGTTGATAAGGATTGCGGATAAGTGAAGTGTAATTGTTCCGTGTAATTTTATGTAATGTCTTGTGGAAATGATACTTCGATTTGTTGAGATGCCCGACGACAGTTGATTAGATACAAAAACAGACAGATAAACACGTCTCACGTGAAGGCATCCGCTTTTCGACACAGAATGTCTGTATTTACAGAACGGCTTTGGGTAAACGATTGCCTACCGCAGTGTGTGGTTTCTGTTTACATAGCAATTAGTTAATTAAATCACCTCACGTTAGTGGTCAAACTCGTACGTACACAAAGAGGCATAGTAAATAGAGCTTTTTATTTATTTGTACGTTGTGAACAACATGGCCATTCAATGTGAACGAGTGTATTTCAATGGAGTGGAAAAAGAATGATACCGAATGAAGACTGTTGAAAGTACTGCTGACGGGATACTATTAAGATGTTTCATACCATTCACTTTAGGGATGCTAATCCAACGGATGGTCTGTGGGAAAGACACTACATTGAATATACCTTCCGTACTCAATAGAAATAGTATAATATTTACTATTATTTCAGTGTTTTACTCTTTCTCTTGACTCAAGGCTTCCAAAATTATGGCAGCTATCCTCATCCAGCTCGTGCCGGAGCTGAAATGGGTTACTAGAATTACTGAAATCACACAGTTAGATAGTCAGTCCTCACTACGATCGTAACGGTCCGGATAGGTTTTATACTCCGGTACTGCCGTGTGAAAACTGGCGCCACTGTGACCTGTACCTGGCCCGCCACTTTAAAGGCTTAAGTTATGATATAGTTTGATGAAAAACGCTACTGACATATCTGATGGTTTCGGCATTAGAGCAGCATTCGGTAGACCCGACGGCCCGTCTGCCAGTAAGGCAACATCGTCTCGGGAATACTGAATTTTACTGCTTACATATCCTAGGATCAAGGAACGAATGTTTTTTTAGCGTGATATTCGATTTATATAAGATTTTTTATATGGCATATCTATCTACAAAGAAAAAATCCTTATGAGATTCGATACCGGTCATGTTATGTGAATGATCGG
The DNA here is from genome assembly GCF_943734695.1 of Anopheles maculipalpis. Classification (NCBI taxonomy): domain Eukaryota; kingdom Metazoa; phylum Arthropoda; class Insecta; order Diptera; family Culicidae; genus Anopheles; species Anopheles maculipalpis. Next base: position 76,127,000 of record NC_064872.1, read on the forward strand.
GATGCTTCGTGAAAACTATTTTAAACAAAGCTGCTACAAAATCTTTTTAACTGGCATATTCAATTGCTCCGTGGCCAACCGAGATCGTTGGTGTCCCGTTGTGAAGCGATAGTTCTTGCCTGTGGTTGTCGTTTATTTTAACGTTCAACTGATACTTCCACATATTTTATCATTTGTGATGGGATGAATAGATCCTCCAGATGAACTTAAGATCTTACAAGAAAATCTCGTATCGTTCGTTCTATCTTACACAGGACTGATACAAGTGTGTGAAAAAAAGTCAAGAACGTCAGAAAATCCAAGATTTGAGTGATGAAATTGTGATGATTTCTTTTCCTTCAGCCGCTTAAAATTGCGAGGCACGTCATGCTAATGATAACGAACAACTCAGTTCGTTCCTGTTTTTTCGAAGATTTTTATTTTTCTTCTAAAAATTTAAAAAAAAAATAAGCAAAAGATACATTATTCTAGAAGGGTTCACTAATCGATGATGCCATGACGAGAGGGGGGTTACAATTTCAAATTCTACCCCACGTGTACCTTGCGTGCCGTAGCGCATCCAGAATGATCACAAACAAGAAAGAAAAAAAATCGATTCAACCCACAAGAAACTTCCATCGCAAATACGCACGGTAAATACCCGTTCCAAATATGGTGGTGGTCCCCCGTGTTGTGTGAAGTATTAGTGGTCAAACGGAAATACTTCCCAATTTTCGCACGCCTTTATCTTGCAGCATCTGGGCTAACAGTTTGACGCGAGTTGACTATTTTGCTTTCAGACGCCCGCATCACACATTACATTTGTCAGGCCACAAATTAGCGCCTCCAAAAATAATCCCGATCGCACCTAACGGGCACCTACTGTAAACATGGATTCAGTCGAGCGTGCTGTTAGTTCTTTTTCTCTCTCGTTCCTCGTTCCAATGTAACTATGCATATGCAATCATCACACGGTGATGGTCCTGCAAACGATTTCTCGGGTGCTTTTTAATCGAGAAACGAGCCCATGACATAGATACTTGCCCGGTGGTGATACCGATGCAGAAAAGGTACACCGGATGTGTGGGATTCATGCAGAAGAGGAATACCAATCTTCACGATGGGACTTACAACGTGTATGTCCTTCGGGCGTGTAGCTTTCTGTCCCTTCCCTCTCGTGCCCTGTCCGGATGCATTTATTTTTATGGCAAGAATTCATGTGTTGTGTGACGCTTTTCGGTAAGCTTAACCGGTTTTTATCTCCAGGGAGATGTGCCACAAGATGAAGATGATGATGATGCTGGTGTTGGGTGGTGTACAGAGACATGGGATTTATATTTGGGATTAAAATTATACTTACAAAACAACCACCACCAGTATGGTAGATGCGGTGGTGGCAATCCTCCGGCTGTCCGATAGTGAGGTACACACGAATCGGACAGCAGAAGATGATAAGCTGTCAGATGGTGTATAACGTCGTGGATCGTCAGTTGCCATCGCAACGGGTGTGGAACGGTGAAATTTGAGTTGTTTTTCAAAAAAAAACTTCGATTGAAACCACTTCATCTCCAAGGTAACTGCTAAAAGGACTGTTTAAAGACCTATTTCACATGTCATTCTAGTCACTGGTGTTGCTGGTGGAACAACGTGCTGCAGGATGATCAGCTGATCTGTAAGCTGCTTTTCGGAGGCTGTGCTATAATTAGCATACGTTTGCTTTCGTTTCTTACTAGGTAAGGTACACACGGGGAGATGAGCACAGGTGTTTTTTTTTTTGGAAGGTTGGTCGACTATTTTCGGTACGTTCTTTATAAGGTCAATGTCCATTAAACAACACCATATCTTGTGCTTTTCAGATGTCTTGAAACATGTTCACTTAAACACACACACATAAACGTATTCACTAGACGAGACGAGTGTCGCTTGATGTGGACGAGATCGAACCGTCCGAACGTGACGCGTTCCGAACCGCGACTGATAAAATTTGCGCGTGATAAAACGTCGTGTACCTCGGACGTGAGTTTTGTGTTTTTTACCATTTTGAATGTGCGTGCCGTGCTCGTGCCATCATCGGCTTTTTGGGTACTTCATCGTGTGTTGTTACTCTCTCACTCTCGATGAGCTTTCTATACGCGAGAATGTACGGGCTCTGGGTGAGGGGGCCAGAAAATACAAGGGTGCAATTTATACATACAACGCTCTAGTTGTAAAGGATGCTGCCGATCTGGTGGTATAGTAAGGCATCCTTTTCAGCGTGGATGCTGTTTTCATCTTTTCGTTTTTTAATTCCATGTTGACAGATGGATTTACTGTATCCCGCCTACGAGGGCGACGAGCGAACTCAATCGTTTCGTGTATATGAAGTTAATAAAATCCGGCGAGTTTGTTAGGCAAAACAAACCTCCCGTGATAGCGGAGGGTGGTTGTTTTTTATCTGATTACTGAAGTCAAATAAGAGATCAATTTCAATGCTATTTTTATTTGCAATGTAGAAAACGGTTGTGTCTGGAACACTTTTATACCCTTGAAAAACCGCCTGCATATCCGCGCTATGGCGGGTTGTCATAATGGAGGCGCATTGTCTTTGACGACTACACTCCTTGTGCTTGTTACGTGAGAAAATTTTCCAACTCTTTCAATCAATTGGTTTTATTTTTTTTGCGTATGCTGATGCTAGCGCTTCATTTAGCTAGACTACCGGTCTGGTGGTGCGATGCTACTAACTTGTGCTTATTTGTTGTTGTGATGATCGTCTATAAAAGGTGCTAATTGTTTTGAGCCTCTCTCATCTTACAACGAAGGTCCCCGGAGGTTAAGTCGTTGTGCTGGCTGAATGGTTTTGAGCGATGAACAATTAATGGGGTTTCGTTTCGTGATCTCATATGATAAGGGTACAGAATTTGGATAGCTGTTTGGAGAGTTGGACTTCAAATTTTGAATGGAAAGTTGCTGCGTTAATGAAGGTTCAATTTTAATTCTATAGCCAAGAATGTGAGGTATTGTAAAAAAATGCGTATGATAACGTATTTAGTAATCTAAAAAAATAGATTTTTAAAACGATTTTTTATTGACCTTATGTTGATATTTTATCCTCATTTTTAACTCAATAACCTCATGAGGGCTTGTAGCCTGCTATTTTCCATACCTTGGTAATAAGTCCTGCGTACAGAGAGACGTCCCGAATCGGATTAGTAACTGGTTCCTTTCTAGTACCAACTATTCGAACGGGCCGCTTCAATTTACAGAATTCCATTCCATTAATTTAAATGGATTTAAAAATTAAAATCTATGCTTTTTGCGATGCTTTAATTTATTTAACATACGTCTCATCAAAAGGAATTATGCTTTTCTTTGCTTAGCTGTCTGTTGATCCTACGTTTTGATCGCATAATTGACGAGTGTCAAAGTTCCCCAGATAAGACGGCGAACGTCGTTTATTTTTGTAGAGTGTTTACTGCTCGGTCGTCGTTGAGGTAACAGGATCCGAATGTCCTAACACGGGGGTGCGGATCGCTAAAGTCTACATGTATTGGTACTCCTTAACAATTTTAGATGCGTTTTATGATCATTCGGCTGGCTTCCAAGGGCTGTTTTTGTCCAGAAAAAAATGATCAGAAAGTAGAGCATACCGTCATAGACTCTTACGACTCAACGCCTGTTTTTAATTCCTGAATTAGCCACTATGATTATTTCCGATATTAAAAAAGGGGCCCAGTGGTGAGGGCGACAACGGCGCTGTTCTTCATACGGTAAGACCGGGGTTCAAATCCCATCCGGACCGTCCCCCGCAGTGAGGGCTGACAATTCAATTACGAGGTATTGGCAGACTAGTTAGCCATTTGATGGCCGGCATGACCTTGAGAGGTCGTTAAGGCAAAGAAGAAGAAAAAAAAATGCCTAACCTTATCGTTGATCATGATGGATCTTGTCTGGATGTCTTGGACTATTTCCTAATATAAAATTGAAGATGTAGAATTTTTTCAGTAAATCTTTTTCTCTTGGCTTTACAAGCTTCTAGGTCATGCCAGCCATCTAATGGCTTACTAGACTTGCGAATATCCTCTAGCAGAATAGTCAGACCTCACTACGAAGGAATGATTCGGATAGGAACCCCGGACGTGTAAAGTTCAAAGACTGGCGCCACTGTTGCCTCTACCAGCCTGCCGCCACTTTTCAATACATAAAATTTGTAATATAAAAAATGATGAATAGTGAAGGCGATCATTAGGACTTACAGGATCATCACAGGGTGGGCGGGCTGGTTGGTGTAGGCGACAGCGGCTCCAATCTTCAAACGACAGGTCCGGCGACATACCCCCGTAGTGAGGACTGACTATCCAACTACGTAGTATCGGCAAGTATAATAAGCCATTCGATGGCCTTAGTGGTCATTAAGCCAAGAAGAAGAAGAACGGTCATCACAAGAAAACTCCTTACAAGCAATCTTCTTGATGTGCACATAATACACTAAACGCTGGAAACCGTTGATAACAATGAATTTATTTTTTATCCAAATTTGTTATTTAGACGGTACAGGCACGGTAACGTGCTATTGTGATGAATCACATTTTTTGCCAATAAAATATTTTATATTTGCCTTACCATTTCCAGTTCCTCAAAAACGTTCTCGACTACCGGATTCTGTTTTGTCGAGTTTTTACCATCAAGATGCAAGTCTGATATCGAGTCTGCCTTTCGAGAAAAAAAACGGCATGTTGTTTATTTCGGGGAAGATCGAGTAGAATGGGTCTCGTCCGCTGCTATCAGCGCGTGTCTGCATATTATCTAATCTAAGTGTACAGATCTCATCAACTGTTTTCTTGTTGCCTACATTACTTGTCCACCAAGTGCTGCGTCTTGCATGAGGCTTACTTTACACGTACGAACAGAAGCAACGACCGATCGTGCACGATCCACGGCGATAGCCACGTCCACGGCACTGGGCAGAACAGGTTGGATTTGTGCAGGTGAGTGTCTGTACCATGGCACTACGGGATTGAACACCGCTCGCCGACGGTAATTCATAGGCTTGCAGGCGCGATTCCGAATCTACACATCCCCGTGTGCGAGGTAATACGGTACGTGATAAGATAAATGTCTTTTGGTAAAGCACACGGTAGTTACTTACTTAGTGACAGTGGGTTAGAAGATGCCATCTCGGCAAATGCTAGTAGCAGCACTAACGTTACACTGAACAGTGTAATCAATTGCATTCCTGTACGCATTATGTTGCTTTCTTTCTTTCTGCTCGTTATATGTCACGAAAACACTGCACCGCTGTGAACACTATTCTGGGGAAAGCGAAGGCTCCGTAGTCAAAAATTATCTTCAACCGACTGACGTCGGTACGGGTAGAAACAAAATCATTTATATTGAGAATAGTTGTTTGTGATTTTTCGCATTGCTGATATCGGTTCTACTTCCTCCCCCCTTCGGGACTCTAACACCCTTCTGGTGAAGATACTAAAGGTCGTCGATTGTCGATGATAAGATCGGACGACAGTGGGTAGACCATGTACGGAACCATCAGCTGCCAATCATTACGGTGCTACCTACGATGTTACTGTTACAGGTAGAACTGCTACAGGTGGGTCCGGTAGAACTTCCTTTTCCTCACAGCAGGAGGAAGCAGAAGGGATGTTGGTGAGGAGTATGTCCGCATCATGAACAATTTTTGGACTATTGGTTGTATGTTTCCACAGTTTTACGATATGTTATTTCCGTGCATTCCATTGCGTTGATTGTGTCTCTGTCGATGAGCATTTTCATTCAAAACAAATCACGATCGGGATGTCTTTCAAGTAATGTAATTTGGTCGCTGTTATTAGGCAAATCGTTGTCGGGATTAGTAATATAAATCATCCATTCAACAAAAAAACGTAACATAAATGATAAGGAATATTTTCAAAACATGTCCGATGGCTCTACTTCAATGAAAATTTTCGTTGGATGCAAGGCCTGGATAATCAAAGGAATTGCACGAGCCAAACTAAAACCATAAAGAAATTTAAACCATGCTCGCATATGCTTCGTGAAGAGCTTCTGCACCAAATCACTCAGAGGTGTAACCGTTTGAGTGCATGACGACCTGCGAAGGTCATGCTACTATCTTATGGCTTAGTAGACTTCTTCTAATACTCAACCCTGAACCTCTAGAAGAGATTTTGGGATACTCTCTATTTATTTGAAGGATATATCGTCTTTGAGGTACGGGTTTGAATTCTGAATAATTGCGCTCTTTTTTCATATATTCCAAGATCTATTTTCTCAAAACGCGATATCAAAAAATGAGATAAGATCAAAACTTCTTCTACTTCAGCTCTTTAGCCGAAATCTGTCAAAGTGTCGATTAAGATCGTGATAGATTCGTTTTATTTATTTGGTTAGCATGGCCTTGGCCTTATTGCTTTATTAGTTTTACGTTCAGGGTCCTAAACGTTTGTGATCATCCTGCAGGAGTAACTAAGTATGACTGAATCCATTTGATGGAATTCTTGTGCTGCTGAATGTCACGCACAAGAATCAATCTTATGTTTGCAGATATTTGTCTTCTTCGGATGTTTGCTAATGCTCACTTTTAGCCGACGTATGATGGCCCTATTAGTGATTCTAATCAATTATTTATATTATATTATCACGGCTTATCGCCGTATTGTCAATTATAATTAATTCATTTAGTTCAAATCAATTTTAAGTTTATCAATGCGTATGTTAGGGTAAAGGATATTCCAAAACTGATTTTATTTTGATGTACTACATATTTAAAATTTAGCGATTAATGTTGACAATCAGTAACTACAAAATAGAATACTTATCACAAATTATATTAACGGTGCATCTAATTTAATGATTTCTAAGAGCATATTGGGTAGAAGAAGATCTAAAAAACTTAAGAAGACTTTGTCCTATTAATTTAGGTTCATTTCAAAGCGATGCAAAAAGCATGCTAAACTTTATAAACTCATAAAATGAAGAAAGTTAATCATTGGATATGAGATATATAAATGCATATCAGATTTCCTACTCCACCACAATAGATGTCAATTAGTTTAAAAAAAAAAAACAATTATTTGCCACTTTTCCTATCGAGACTTTGATACGAGACGAGAAATAAATAATTGAAACATAGACAACTGATCAAACAACGCGCAACTTAAGCTCTTCTAACAATCGAGCGCAGTAGATTAAGCACAGCGCATTGTTGTAGTTGAGCATAGCATAATGGAAACTACCGTCCAGCAGTGATGTGATGGGAACAATCGCCAGCAACGATTTGGTAACAACACCGGGTACATTGGATGCTTTCGTGTACGCCTTAAGCACCGCATCGTGTATGCCGACCAGATTCGTAACGCCACTTTTGCGTAAATCCCGAAACGCGATACGTGTCGGGGAGAGCGCTTCCACATCCTTAAATACGTAAAGCTTTAATAGATACAGCAGACCAACGCTAACCTGCGTTAGTGGAAGCCAATTTTCCACAATGAGCTCTAGCGGACCAGCTCCAGTGCCGGGCGAATGTTCCAACGGTGAGGTGATGCAGTTTTGCTGTATGAGTTGAAACAGCGTTCGAACAATCGTACGGAAAAGTTCTTTTTCGTGATGGGCGACATTCGTTACCGAAGGGTATGCATTTATAGCGATCGAGATTGTGTTGCCGGTAACGGTTATTGGATCGTTTGAGGTACCATTGCACACCGTTCGAAACAAATCAATTGTATCGTTCAATAATCGAACACACGTAATAAGCGCAAATTTCGAACTTTTTACTCGTTCGATTGGTTTTCCAATGACAAAAGCTAGTTCATGCTGCAGGTGAAACCCATTTTCGGGGCCATACCTCAACGGAGCATCATTTAACATTGCTTCCGGTTGAAACATTTGGCGCGTTAGGGTTAGATAATCTAAACGATCCCGGAGCGAGCGTAATCTATCTGCAAGTTTCGCATCACTGGTGGCTGCTAGCTGTACTCGCTCGTTAAATGTTCCACGTGATTCTTTCTGATTAATATTGGGCCCCTCTGAAACCTTCACACCGTGCACGATTCGTTCGTTGTTGCGTATAGGCGTGATGTGATACCGGTCGAAAAACATCTCCATAATGGTTTGCTTAAATATGCTCAGTCTTTGGTCTTCGAGTGGATCGGCCGTACGGTAGAATCGAATATTGCTTTCGATCACATCAGTTTGCCAACGGACGAAACTGGTTGTGCAGACGCGCAATTGTTCTAGAAACGTGTCCGGTACTGAAGAACGTTCAAACATTGCGTTCGAATCATTCTGAAGATTGGTGTAGATATGCTCCAAATATTGATCGATTCCGTCCGGTTGCCGATAGTATTTGGCCACGATGTAAACTTCCGAATTTCCCGGCTTTGAAGTACAGGGTTTAAAGACATGCAGCTCATCGAAGCAGAGATTAAGCAGATATAGCAAACTGATGCTTGAATGCTCAAACAGAGTAAACATTTTAAGCACAAAGTGTTGGCCGGGGCTAAGCAAGCTTAGGGCAAGAACGGCTTCCGCTAGATGCAGCTTAGCGACACGTTCCTCCTGCTCTTCCGGTACGTTTAAACAATCGATCGAACCATCCGCTGTGACGAGATGTACCTGTAGTACAATCCATAAGGAATGACAATTAAAAGTTTATTTATAGTCCACGCGATCGAGCACAACCCTCTACTTACCGTAGGAAAGCGTTGTCTTCGTCGTATGATAGCGTTACGATTTTCCCGTACCATAATATCACCCGTACCGTCTGCACCGAAGCACCACGAATCGAGCGTGTGCAGTATGAACCGATCGTCCGGGATCATGTTCCCGGGGCAGTTTCCTTCGTAGTAAGGATTAAGCGTGCATGCAAACCAGTTCCATTGGGTGCGCGGTGCACAGTTAAGCCGGATGTAGTGGTTCAAACCGGTAATAAATGCTCCCGGCGCTTCGCACAGATGCACACTGTATAGTTCCCTTAGGTCGGTGTTAATAAGCTCGTAGGCCGATACACATTCGTACAGTTTGGTGAAGGCTTGCGTTACAAATTCGGCCCGGATTCGGTAGCGCAGCTCGTTCAGTATCGGCAACAGTGATGATCGTCGACGGGTGTGCTGATGCCAGTCACTAATTTCGAAATCGTTTAAACGATTTTTAACTTCGTTCAAATGGCGTTTCTGATCTTGAAGAGCCGCCACCACGTACGGTGGACTGCGGTAGAGCGTTTCTAACGGTGGGAGTGGTGTGTTGGCTGGTATCGATTCGAATTGGAATTTTTTTTCAAACTGCACGCTTGCCTCGTGCACAATGTTTTCCCGCAACAGTGCATCCACATCCTGGTCGGTGCTGTGAGACGATCGGAATTCCATACTCGAGAAACGGCAGCGCTGTACGTATATTTGGGGATCTTGTTTTGTTTTGAAATGCAATGCCGAGAACTGTCATTTGCTTCCGAAAGGAAAACAAAATATACAGTGATGTGCATACAAGTACCACCGACATGTGCGGGAAGATGAAAGTGTAGTGGAAATTATAAAAATATTATAATTTTCTAATCAGTCAAGTTTTTTTATACCAACGTGTATGCATGCATTCAATCATCATTGAGCATGGTAAGTTTTGTATTTTTGCGGAAAATGTTGTATTTTTAACTAATAATTTGGTGGCCTCGAAGGCACACTGAGTCCTAAAACGTGTGATGTAAACAACAAGCTGTCTAGCGTTTCGATGCGTGTGTAAATTCAGGTATGTCAAACTCATTCTGCAATGTGCTTGTTTTAAACATTTGTTGTTAAATAGTTTTTAGAGTTTTAATTTACTCTTAAGGTATGAATTTTCAAAATAATTTTGATAAGGAGTATTTCAAAAGTTAAATTTGCGTTTAGTACCCTATTTTCGTTTTCTTTTTCGTGGGTTTTCTAGCCCGTATTATACCATTCTGCACCACTGCCATCGCGCGTTTGCTAGTAGTGGAGAGCGTATTTTGAGAAGGGTGTCGTAATGAACCGTCATCGTGCATAGGGCCCCACGGAAAAGAAGCATTTCAAGTTGGAACAACTCCAGCGTACTAGTTTGGTGGTATTTTTGGGTTTTTTTTCCTCGCCGTAGAACGCCCAGTCCAGAGAGAATTTATCCAACCGTTGGATAACGCAAATAGTACGCCCTGGTGGACAAGACGATTGTCCCCAGGTACGGGACGCGCCAAGACCGTGAGCCGTAGGCTAATGAGTGAAAATTGATTGGTGCGCCAGTAGTACTAGTAGTGGGCCTCCACCCCCTTGTGTCTGTATGTCTGCCTGATAGTGCCCAACCTCAGTGTGTTCGTACAGTGTGCCAGAAGAGTAAGAAACCGTGTTTACGCCCAAAATTCGATTCCGAAATGGATGCTTTAGCAAGCGACTCCTCTGAGCGGCGGCAGTCAGACACGAAAGGAGAAGCGGCGGGTGAGGAAACACAAACAAAAAACTCCGCTGAAACTACACGCCAAACGCCAACCACCCAGCCCGAGAAGGTGATGGAACCCGACGACAAAGCGCAACAGTGCGCGGATGAACCAACGACGACAACGGAATCTAACAACAGCCAACCATCCTCCTCCGTTGGCCAAACAGCAGCAACAGCAGCATCTTCCTCTTCCAAAGCACCGCCGAAAAGCAGATCGTTCGAAAAAATACCGATCTTCGTGGTGGAAGACCATCATGAAGTGCTCACGTTCCTTTATCGGTGCTTCGGCTCGAAGCATTTACCCCTGCAAGGTAACCGGATCGTGCACTTTGACTCCCATCCGGACATGTGCATCCCGAAGCATATGCCCGCAAACTATGTGTTCAACAAGGACGATCTGCTGGATAGTATCAGCATCGAGAACTGGCTTATGCCGACCGTATTTGCTGGGCACGTCGAGCGTATCGTTTGGATTAAACCGCCGTGGTCGGATCAGATTCCAAAGGGCAAGTTTGAGTTTCACGTAGGCGAGTTTGAGGGTTCGATACGGACGGATTCGACGCTGGAATATTTCGTGTCGGAGGGTTGCTATCAACCGGAGGATAAGCTGGAAAATAGGAGACGGTTGCGGTTGGAAGTTTGTTCGGTCGAAGAGTACCCGGTAGCGGAGGATACGGATCTGGCGAATGGGTACATACTCGATATCGATCTGGATTACTTCAGCACACACAATCCCTTCCTGAAGATTTACGACCGGGTACAGCTGTACGAAAAGTTGAAGGAAATATTCGTTTCGCCCGAGCTGGCCGACGATGCGGAGAACGATCTCGAGAAGTTGCAGCGTATAGCACGGGATCGGGAGGAAAAGCTCGAATTTCTTGAGTCGATCTTCCTGTACCTGGAGGAGGTTGGCAATCTGAAACATTTTCTGGTGGACTATCAACAGGAGATAAGTGACGAATATGCGGGACTGTTGGAGAAGGTGACCACGCTGGTGCGGACGCTGAAGCGCGAGTACAAGGAGGAAGAGATCGATTGGTCAATGATTTACGATGCGGGCTGTACGTGTGATGTGACCGATTTACCACACCATGAATCGAGCCAGGACGAGATCGAAACGATGGTGGGCCAGCTGGAACGCTTCCTGGAGAAGCTTCCGTGCCCGCCTGTTGTAATAACGGTGTCGCGATCGAGCGAAGACGACTACACACCGGCGACGCAGGTGGAAATGATACAGGAGATGGTGCTGGCGGCGCTTACAAAGTGTCTGCGGGCGGAACTAGATACCCCGATACTTCACTATAAGGATCAGAAATTTACACTGTAAGGACAATAAAACCAACACCAACTTACCAACCAATCAACATACACACACACACACACACACACACATATACACATACATTCACCAATGTTCCCCTTATCCCTGTTTAAGTTAACAACGAAGCTTTTTTTGATTCGGCTTTTTTGTTATTCGTTACCTTGATGACTCCAATTTCTACTACGAATATTGTGATAATTAGCTTGGAAATGATTTAGCAACATACGCGAGCAGTTGTTGAGTATAAATCCCATTTCATTTTAGGCTGGTTGTTCGCTAAGTATTCGATACGGGTATAGGAAATAGAAATGTAATTTTAAAAAACGATCACGATGATGCACCATCATCACCCCACTCAGGCAATATTATCGCCCAAATCGCACTGATTGAAGTGTTTCGAAATTATGCTAATCAGCAGATTGAGCGGCAACACCTTCGGCTCATCCTCCAGTTTCAGTTCGTTGCGCAGCGCGATACACGTTTTGGCAATGTCTCGCAGCACGCTGTGTATGTATGGTTCGAGCGGTTTGATAAGACAGGCCAGTATCGCGTAAATCCACTGTGGTATCCAATCCCGCCGGTAGCCATCGCCACGATGCAGCTCCTCCTTGCTCGTAACGGACGGTGTTAGTGCTGCAGCCGTATCGCACAGTTCCGGATCGGATGGTTCGTCTTGCTGTTGGGAGGCGGACGAGGAAGCTTGATCCGAATCCTGCAACCATTCGTGCAAATATTCGAGCAAAATTTCCAAATTCCGTTGCGGAATGCTGAGCAGTATGCTCACGTAGGGTAGATTATTGGCACAGTACTCGTGCAGATGCTGTCGATCGTCAAAGTTCAGAAATACGTGCGTTCGCTGTAGGTTTTCCTTGTACTGTGCGCTACCGCGGTACGAGGTGATCGTGTCCCGCAGCTCGGAAAACTTTTGATTCTGCATCGTTTCCCATTCGCGTGTCGGTATGAGGGCACGGTGGGCAACGTTTTTAACCTCGTCCTGGAATGGTGTAAGTATCGCATTATTTTTCTCACGCATAGTAAATAAAACGCTTTATTGCTCAATTTGCTTACCGTTGGAAGGGCGGCCGTTCCGGAGAGGGTTTTCTGTTGATGAAGGGATTGAGGTTTTTCAGCACAAACTACCACCGGACACTTGCCACGCTCGTACATCACCTTTTGCAAATACTGTTCGCCGGTTTCCGGCGTTAGATCAGGGTTAAAATTCGCATCCGGTGGTTCAACGGCCAACGCTGGCTTCTGTATCATATCCACCTCCATACTGGTGTGCTGTGTGTTTTTACCTTTACTGTCTGTTGTTCACTATCGAGTGTTGAAAAGCAGCAGCAAACTTTAATTGAATTGCATTTCTTTATGGGCTAGCGAAAGGTTGCGTCGCTGGTAGCAAACAAAACTTGAAGAATGCTGGGTTTGTTTTTATGAGCTCTTATTTTTCTTTGCATCGATATGCAATGACAGATGCCGTGCGTTTATACGACCAGGATGAAAGGTTAAAAGAAACGCGTTCGCAGTACGATTGTCTCACTATCGTGTGTGTGTTTCGTCCTTGCTTCGCGCTTGTGTTTTTAGTACTAATTGGCCATTTGGCCAGTTCCGGTTCCTGTTTACTCAAATGTACTGGCAAGTGATCGAAATCACCAGTCTTGCTGCAATACAAACGGTGATTGTGAATGTGCTGCTGCTGAATCAATTCCCGCTCCGGCCTACTTTGCATTGGTTCTGGCTGGGGATTACATTCGCATTCACTTTCGTGCTGCTAAAACGTAGCAAAGGTGCCCGGTGTGTGTCAATGCTGTTAGTTCCACAGTTTATAAGCAAACGGGGTCGAGCGGCACTGATCGGATACATCTTTCTGTTGACCGTTACCGGTCCTACGGCAAACACGATGCACAATGTGGAAGTACTGGGAGAAACGCTAAGCTGCACCCAGGAACAGCTGAAGGTAGCGATCCTGGACACGATCAGTGCACTGAAGGTTCCCTTTCTGGCGATGAAGAAGATCATCGATGAGCTACTGAAAACTGTCGAGCGGTCATTTATGAAGGTGCAAGGAACGCTGATGGAAATGTTAAAGTTGGTGAAAAGGATACGTAAGTGGAAGGATCGATTTAACTGCGTTACCTTCCTTTCTTATTTACGTTCCCGATTTTTCTAGTTCACTCCATGAAGAAAGCGTACAACTGGCTGGGAGACGTAGTGTCCGTGTGCAACGATAAACTAGGCACACCTTCCGAACGTTGCCTTCAAGCGTTGGACCAAACAATCGATGGTTGCAAAGAGGAAATGGGCGCTATGGACTTTCTGTGCGAAGTCACACAGGTTGGCAAAACGGTCTGCTACGGTGCAAAGATGGTGGACTATTTTTGTGAGCTTATCGACTTCATAAGTGACGCTGTTATAGAAGAAATTGAGCAAGGTAAGTCATAAAATCACATATTCTGCTACTGGATTTTCTAACTGTTGTATGAAAGGCATTCAAAATTTGATGCACAACTTGGAGGAATTGTTCCGGGTGAAGGTGGAATACGATCATACGTTTGATTTTGCATCCAATGCTTCGAAAACCTTGGCAGAAGTGGGAGCAGAAATAAGACAGGAAATTGCGGATCGAACTGTACCATTGAGGAGAACATTTAATATAATGGGATTGATAACTAGTGGTTTTTTCATATGTATCGTTTTGAGGTCAGTTTGATCGATTTTCTGTAATAGAAACGGCGTGCTACTTCTTATTTTTTTTATCTTCTCGATAGAGCTGTTCGCTATTGGAAGAGATATTTGAAAAAGGATGATTTTGATAACAATTTCCTAACCGAAGATTTCTATGCGATCGAATGTCGAAGATTGAAGCTAAGCATGGAAACTATCTTTCCGTTAACCCGTAAGGAAAGTCGTCGTTATGTACCCTTAACATCGCTTCGGCTCACATGGAAGGAATGGTTTCGGATAGCGAAATCTATAACCTTTCTCGCAATCTCTACCGTCCAAATTTGTGGCCAATTAGCGGCTGATTACGCACTCTACTGGCTACTGACGCTGATCAAACATTTTATGCACGAAGGATCATCGAATAATGCTGCTGCAGGGAACTCTTCTAATGTCATAACTCCGCTAGCAGTAGGAGTAAGTGGTGAAGGCATCTTAGCTGACACGCTGCGAGACATTGTGCGATCGTTTGATCCGATCGTAAATGGAACGGCAATTGATCCTTCGCAATGTATTCCGGATGCTTCACCGCCACGCTTTGGACAGTATGGCGAGATTGGAGTGCTGCTGGTGCTTTGCTGGTGTTTTGCATTTGTAGAACCGTATGGATTACGCGTTCGACAGCTAGTTATGCAACGATACTATCCGGTACGAGCCCGGTCGCGCGCGCTCTGGCTTTATAATGATATTCTGCTGAAGCGAGAAAGCTTACTGAAAATCTTAAGGAACCACATCGTGGGAGCAGGAGATTGCGAGCATAGTGCCGAAGTACATTGGCTGGATGTTGTTCGGGCGAAAACTAATCGTTACTGGATCTGTCGAACGGTACTAGGCCAGGGTGGAACCGTACGATGTATTTTGTGTGGCGATGTGTTACGAGAAAGAGCAGATCTGCTGGTTAGATGTCCGGGCGCAGAATGTCCTGGAATTTATTGTCAGGATTGTTTGATGGAAACTGGAAACAATTGTTCACTTTGTTTGGATGTTCTTATGCTGGAAGCTAGAGAATTGGATAAAATATATATGGTATAGCATCAGCGAAATTTTTATAGTTCTATGGTAGTTGATCGAAGCAATTTCTTGTTGGGGTTCTTCGCTCTGTAGTACGCGATTGCAAATGTAGTACAAACAAATCTAGTCCCTAGATTATTTTGCTCCAAAGCTAATCCAAAGCTGTTCAAAATCAATACACTACACGAAAGACGATGGATCGTTGAGCGAATCGCTAGGACACAGGGACATTTGACTACTATTTTAATCGTTCATAGGCGTTACGTAATGCAGGTTCAAATTTAACGGTACCGTCCGATTTTGATTTCAATTGTATTCTCCTATGAAGATCTTAGTTTTGGTATATCTTTAACGAATAAAGCCACCAAGACTGAAAGACTATAACAGCTGATGCTAATATTGGTGTATCGGTTGCCGCGAACGGTTTGTGTTGTGCGTTAATAAAAATTCCACAAGTTGGCATCTAGAGTTTAAGAAGTCCCTACTTAACTTCAAGGATATCATCAGAACATGATGTTCACTCAAAAGCTCGATCTTGCGCACACATTGTAACAGGTTTGCCTGTAAGTGATGCTGCAGAAAATACCGCCAATACCACCAGAACAGCGGAATGAACTTCGCCCGACCATCGTTCATCCGAGCGTAGGCGATGAACGTTTACGTTTTGCCGGTACCTGTATTTTCCCGGCACACGAAGCCAATCGGAATCCCAGTGCTCAGCACAACGAAGCTCATTGCGTTTTCCGCTGCCGGTACAGGACCTTGCGGGCCTCAACCCGCAATCCACCCTCACCACCCAAACCACCTGTGTGCGCCAATGCTAGTCAACAGTACAAACACCGAGCTCCATCATCCTACGTACTGACGTCATCAGCTCTGTTTCTCCTATTTTTTTTTCTTTTGACCAGCAGTTTCCAGACATTCAGGAGTATGGGATACGATACGCGTACCGGCCAAGGGCAGAGATATTCCACATTTTCATCTCTCACTGAAGCGAATGAATGAAAATGAATCCCCTTCCATTGGGTACTACGGTCTGGAGCAAACAGCGAACGAAATTACCCGAGTGCCTGTGTCCAAAGCGCCAGACGACAAACGACGACGACGACGACCTGCGAGAACCGGTAATCAACCGAGAGAGATGCCGACCTACTCTACTGCGTCGATACTGCTCCGTAAGGATAACGCACATACACAGGCTCTTTGTTATCTCGTGACATCGAGCTCCTCTCGGGGTGCGCTTTTGTGCGGTATTCAACTACCTAACGGTGCCTAGCCCACCCAGAGGAGACAAATGCAGCCCCAGTTTTTGCGGTGCTAAATTGTTGGACCAGTGTGGTGTAATTCGTTTAGTTTTTCATCCGCCGATTGTCCTGCCGGGTATATCTAGTGCAGACTCGGCAGGTTCGGCAGGTGGTGGCAGACAACATTACGCGATTGTTTTGGACGAACCGTTGTACGTAGTTGCCCTAGGCACGGCGCATCCCGACATCAACTCCAACGTAATGTAGCGTGGAAAGTTTCCGAGTTTTAGTGCGCGTGTGAAAACCTCCAAGCGCGGGTGTCGCTACCATTGCCCGTTTTGGTGAATTGTTGTGATTTTGAAGCAAATGAGGTGGGGACGGATTTCCCATTCCCTAAGATAACTCCGGAACTTACGTACTGTCTGAGTTTCAACCCTATTTTTTTCCTGGTGAACGGTAAAACGAATGGCAACCCAATATAGCCGCCGCCATTCCGAAAGCCGAACGACGACATACGCTCGTACGATCCGTAGCGAAGTTCCGAGTTCCTGAGTCTCGGGAAAAACGCGTGCAAAACTGTATGCTGTGTGGCAGCAGGTTTAGTACGTTTCTCGTCCTGGCGCACCGGAGTCTGGCAAGAAGTTCCGATCTCGGTGTATAGAGTTTTTTTTGCGAGTCCTTTTTACTTGAAAAGGAGGAAAGGAGAGCTAGAAGCCGGACGGGTGTAGTGTTGTATTCCATAGGTGTGTGTATAGGCGCGCGTTTTCACGGTCTGCTCTCGTACTCGTTTATCGTGCGGTGTGGATATCGATAGTTTTAGTTCCGATCCGACTCGTTTTGTGCCCCATCGGGCAGGTGCAATTGATTTCTCGCTGTTACGATAGGGCAAGGTTGTCTAGTTTACGGTGGCGTGCGGTGCTGGTGAATAGAATATTCATCGTCCTTTCTGTAGATGTCGCGTATTTCGTGTGTGCGTGGTGCGTGTGCCGGTCGATTCGGGCGTGCGTTTTAGTGTAGGTTGCGAAAGGTGCGCGCGGGACACATTTTCGGGACGTGTTTTTCGGTGTGCTTTCTCTCCATCGACCGTGTTGCGAATTTACTCAATTATGTAATCATCTGTTGAACGGAGCGAATTCTCGAACCACTAGAATTCATTCTCGGACCGTGACCAATTTACATACAAGTAATACTGTGATACACAATCCACACGCCATGGAGCAACCTGCATCCCTAACCGGTAGTGTATTTCCAGTGCGTCCTTCTTTGGAGCATTTACTAGCGATGGGTGAAGATGATGACGAAGAGGAGGAGAAGGAGGCAGGTGTGCTGGAAGAGGTGAAAGAGAAGCCTGCTCTTGTTCATTCAACAGTGATTGCGTCGGGTAGTAGTGTAGTAACGGACCATTGTTCACCTGTGCCGGAAAATTCAGAACAGCTAGAAAATGGCGAATCGACGATTGTGGAGGATGATGATGAGGATGATGGTGCTTCGGAATTGACGGAATTGCAACAACTGCCGGACACGCAACAGCCTGCCGGTACGGCCAAGGAACAGGTAAGTACCAGTTTTAAATGTTGACTACATATCAGAGTGAGATTGGATATTCTTCTACGTAAACCCAAGTACTTTAAAAGCTCCTTCAACCTTCCTTTGCGAGCTGAGCTTTGATTTATTCTCTCGCTTTTTTGTTGTTGGATAAGAACGAAAGTGTTGGAACCCCTTTTTTTCGGATGTCAACATGCGAAAGTGCCTAGTTGGGTTCATTCTCCAAATGCAACAGTTTGGAGCACCACTCCCCTTTTGGGACCATTCAGCCTCTTAAAACAGAAAGGCTGTTTCTTTTTAAGCTATTTGACAGGAAAAAAATTTCGATCTGCAAACACACCGAGAAGCATTGAGTTTGGTAGCCTGGATGCTGTGTCTTCATCGAACGGAAGTCCGATTTTAAGTGCACGACTGCCATATTGCGGCTAAAAGTAAAGTGTACAAAAGGAAGTAGAATGCTGAAGGAGGAGGAGAAAGCTGAAAAAACAGCAAGGGAAAATTATCTTTTTTTTTTTAACTCATCGTTTTTTATGGCGGAACACAGGGAAGTTTGTGCTTCTACCGGAACGTATATAGTGGGAAGTTAGTTCTGCCAGTCAACCCAAAACCCGGTCTCTGAATTAAGTATGAGGTGGGATTATCAAGCACATTCTATCCTGCTTTCGTGCATGGGTTTAGTGGTGAATTGAGATGCTTTTCAGTCAACGGCTCGCTCTTTCGCTTTCGCTATCTCTCTTAGGACAACGAGGAAAAAGCATTAAAGTAATATCGAGAGGACTGCGAGGTCTGGAAAGTAACCCACAGCATACTTCCTGAGCTTTAAGGGGTTGTTGGCTTCACCATACTCACCGAGGGAATCACGATAACTTCCGCTCGGTTTTCGGTTCCTTTGTGAAAAGTGTAGTGCGCACGGAGGAAGTAGCTTTTATGCGTTTTCGCGTACGTGTAGTGGTGATAGTAAGGATTCGCCCAAACTGTAATCAACGTTTAATCCATCCAAGCGAGAGCGAGGTGTAGAGCAAACCGTTTTAGCAATCAGTAAGCGGGGTCAGGTGACAAGGACAGGATCACGAACCGGGAGCAAGTGTGAGTCGTTTTATTATGAACCTCGGCTGTCGTGCCTCGCCGTATAATCTGGCAATCTATACAATGGCGTTAAAGAATACGCTGACTGTAGGCGATAGTTGCGATGCAGCTGCTGCTGATGATGATGGGTCCCACCCTAGCGTCAACCGCTATCATAATAACAATTTCGGTATCGCTTTTAGACAGTGCTCTAATGAACTAATCCACTTTTTTATTTCTTTGAGCATTTCCAAGTGGCTATGCTGGCTAATCCCGCCTGAGAAATGGTAGAGTGACAGTTTTTCTCTATAAATTTTGACTTATCTTTAAACTTATCAGTAAGAAGATTGTCCTGTTTTTCTATAGAAGGACGAATGAGAAATTTTTAAAGCATGCAGGGAAGTTCTGGCTGATAACTGATAAATAAAGATCAGTTGCGCATGATTAGAGAAAAAATATGATCCTAACCTAATCTATTAGGCACATCAACTGCTTCGCAGTCTTTGCGTTCTGCAGAGGTCCTCGGTTCTCGACGATCCTAGTATCTACGAGCTATATGCCGGTCTTGCCATCGGACGCAATTCTATCTCTTTTTGGACCTACTACGCCTCGTCTGTTCTCTATAAAATTTTTGATTTTGGAGGAGCCATTCCTTAAAAAAAATTTCTGAGTAAATATATTGAAGATTTTGAAGCGAACAATTAAAAGACTTATCGACACCTTGTAGTTGAATAGTCAAGATCTTACTACGGGGAAATGGTCCAGATGGGATTAGAATCCCGATCCTGTCTTGTGAAGACCGGCGACTTCTCCGTCGTTCCTTTTTTCAATATAGAGCCACTTGTGAAGAGAAACTAATTTGGTGGTATTGAGTACACAATGTCACATATTTCACGCTTCATATTTCAAGATTCGTTTCACACGGCATGCCGAATGAGGTGTGGAAAACGGAATGGAAAATGTCAATAAATACGGATAAACTGTGTGCCCGTTGCGTGTTCGACTGCAAGATAAGGACCGCCATTGTGACTGTAACCGACCGGTGAGGTCTTTTACCTTTTGCTTTTGCTGCCTCCGGGTGCATTTCCACCTCTCCGATTTCGTTAACCAACCAGTACCGGAACATGGTTCCGTTCCGTTCCATACGTGTGGCTTTGGTGTGTCTCTTTTCATGTGCCGAAAAAAGAGCTTTAGATTTGAAAAAAAAAACACATGTTTGTAGTTTGTACAAACAAACTTGGAGGAGGAGAGGATGCGATTTGCTATTAAAATGGATGCCCTCAAGCTGAGGTGTCTGTGTGGTGGCTACCACACTGTTTATTCGTGGTTTAGTGGCCCGATAAAAAGAAACCTGCTATCTGAGGATGCCGATTGATATACATGAACATGCCGATGAAAAAACCTATCGATTAGGGTAAGAGGACAGAAAGGTGCAAGCAGTGCATTAGAAGAAAAAAAAGATGTCACCGGTCAGATATATTGCTGTCACCAAATATTGACCGTCCCGTGACACATCTTTAAACCGTCTTTAAACATATTTGCTTATGTATCGAAACATCTCATTTACTTCTCATTTTTTTCGATATTTTAGATCGACCACACCTTGCACAGGTTTGAAACCGAAACACTTGATGTGTGATAACCTCAAATAACCGAACGGGAAGACGATCATAACGAGATGGAGAGCCATCGCTATGTGGTTTACAAACACAAAACTATGGAATGTCCCGAAATGGGAGATGCGACCAGTGTGTAATTCAGCAACTTGTTGATGCATATCATATGCACTTGCGTCCAGTAATGGCGTCGGGTTGGCATCGTTGAGGGTCATGGAACCTGCCCAGAGTCGGTAAAGTTTGTCGGAGAAAGTAAGCAGTTGTCTGAGCAGCGCTTGGCACAGCCATGTTTTTTGCTGGAGCGGAACTTATCTCAACAGGGAATGGTGCTTTATGACTTTGCCATGTTTGCCGTACCCATTGAGACGTACCACTTTGCTCATAAAGTGGAAGATGTGGAAGATGCTGTAGCGGGGTAGTAGTTGGGGATGACCATTGAAACATGTGTTAGAATTGTCTCATGTGTAGAAGTGTGTGTAGCCTGGCTGACTTTAGAGGGTTGTCTTGAGCTTTAAAGCTTAAAACAAACACGGCTTGTGCAGGTAAAGGAAAACATTCCCTGGGTGCATGATATTTTTATTTATTATTTTTACATGCTATTTTTTATTTTAATTCTAAAAGATCCAACCTTTATCGGGAATTTCCTTAAAGCTATAAATTAGTTGTATATTTAAACCTCAAATCGCATAAATCGTTTGTCCATTTTTTTTCCTAAGGGTGGGTTCCCTCAGGTGGTTATTAGGATTTATTAACGATCGTTCACCGTGCTGTTGATTTATGAACGGTCAATACTGTGGACACAGTTGTTCGTTTTTCGATCCCTATAATAAAAAAGCCTCTCCTTTATGTGCTCTTTTAGAGCTTACCTTTGTCGTTTTTGGGAAGGATTCACCATTGTCGGAGGTCATTTCCACCTCACTTTTAGGGAGTTGGGACTTGTTGATCTGTGACACATGCGCATGGGTTTCTCACCCTCTCCATTATGTTGCTGCCACTGAGCATGTGCCGCCTGTTAAGCTAAAAATTTATGTTCAAATCAGAATAACAATGATGAGGCGAGAGATAGAGAGAGAGAGAAAAGCAAATGGTTCGATTAAATGTAGCTAATATGGTGCGATCGTAACAGCTACGTGTGAGTTCTTTCTCTGTATGATGTCAGTAAAATTATCACTTAGTTATAAATATATGGCATCTTAAATATGACAGCTAGCGTGCAGCGATTGGAAGGTCGTTATAAAATGATCACACGTGACACTTTCTTTTTTTCTCCCCATTTTTGGATTTTTTGGACAGAATTGTCGCGTTCGATTTAAAGTGCGTGCCAGGCGTGATGGTGTGTCGCTTTCTTGCTTTGTTGGGCCGACGCTCCAGAGGGCCGACAAAACTGGCGCGGTTGGAATTTGGAGGATTTCTACGAAATATGGTCTTCCCGGCCGCGTATCGTTATGTCTGCCCCTGTTCCAAACCGAAAAAAAAAGTTGTTTACATCCTTTAGGGCTTTTCTCCTTCAATTATTCGGCTTTCCTGCATACACCAGCTCCAGTGTGTGCGGTAGGATGACGGGGATCTCGTTTTTTTCATCTTCAGCCAGCGCATGTTTACTATGCACGCAACATTTTGTCGCCCTTTTAACGCTCCCGCGCTCGTTGGCGCGAACATCAAACATAATAATCTAATTGTGACCACATGTTTACCGCTTCCATGAAATGGGAGATGCCTTTTGAACCGTACTGTGATTGATGTCTTGCTGGTGCTATTGAATCTTCTCAATCAGGCAGGGTAAATTTTCATCTTTTGATTGTTGTGTGTTATGTTTAAGTTTGTTTTATAAGTTGCCGTAGGCGTTGTGTTGTGTGAAAGACAAAGTTAAGAGTATTTTCTTTTCAAAATACCCGTAATTACTTCTCTGCTGTTCTGTAATCTCATTATCCAGTCGTATGTTCTATGTATATATACTGGAAGTTAAGCTGGAAGATTATTTTGCTATGTCATGTTTAGATAATGTGATTTATTAAGTGTATGAGAAGACGAGAAAAGTTTACAGTAAAACAGTAGTTTCTCATTATCTTAGATATAACCATCTTTCCCGAGGAACTGAGCTTCCAGGTGAAGTTTATGCATAAATTTTATTCTTTCTTATTTATTGTTTACTTTCACTGTAACCTCAAGAGGTCTTGGCATGCCATTTCTGGCTTCCCTAGCCTTGATATCACCCGTATAGTCGGTTCAGAGTATGGGGAAACGGTTCAGACGGTATACGATAACCCGATCTTGCCGTGTCAAGATCGGAGGAGCTTTCTCAGCTTCTTAAACCACCCTACAGTAGTATTCACATGAATACTACTTAGTAATCTGGTGTCTTATTTATCGTACCAACCTGTGATACATATTCCTCTTTATATGTGTATTCAGCAACATATTTAGCAAAGTTAAATAAAAAATTGAAACGATCTTAAAAATGTACATTCTAGCACCGTATATTAAGATATCAAAATTACGGAAGAATGCCATAGTATTCACATTCTCATCAATCATATGAGCTACCGCACCATTGGAGATGCTTTTAATTAAATTCTGAATGATAAGAACAACACCTCTAGGCTACCGCAAAAGACTACGCTTCAAACTGAAGCCACCGTACACCGTACTATTTCTTTGTCCTATCCACAACCGGACGGTGATAAAAATAAACGACCAAACATAAGAAATGGTCTCGTTCTCAGACAACGAAACCAACCCCGACAGAACACCCTACTTGTTGTCTACAACTTGTTCTCGCTCTATTGTTATTGCAGCTCGTTAACTGCTTTCGGATTTCGATCGAGACTAGTGAAGTTTTCCGTCCAGTTGGAGTGTGAAGATTGTGTCCGACGAACAAAAAACAACACACATTGCGCAACAAAAAAAAAAAAATAAAAAGAGAGAAAAAAAAATCGCTTATCACCGGAACCATCGCTGTCCAAAGCAATGGCAGACATGTTGAGGTTGTTGTTTGTTTGTTGATGTTTTATTAAGTGTACGAGTGCGAGACTAAGCGAAACTGCGGTCTGATGTATGTGAAGAGGAGTGAGTGTTGGAACGATTTGTACGACGATTCGTTCTCACTATCGAAATCGATCGGTGAGATGGCAACTTCCAAGGGATGATTTTAGATTGGATCGTGCTTGCGTTTCTCCTTTTCACTAAACACTGATAACCATCGCTAAACCGCCCCAAAAATCGGAGGTCACATTCGATGCATGATGTTGACCTTCTGCGTCTCCGCATCGGCGTTCAATTTCTTCGATGATAGGATGCACTTTCTTACCGGGCAGAGCTTCGTGTTAGCCTTTGACCGGTTTTTTTTTTTTTTGTGGACTCCAGGGGAAACTTTTCACTGACCGGGTGTGTATGTCTTTTCGATGCCATCTGGACCTATGCTCCACGAGTATACCCTGG
The DNA here is from genome assembly GCF_943734695.1 of Anopheles maculipalpis. NCBI lineage: Eukaryota > Metazoa > Arthropoda > Insecta > Diptera > Culicidae > Anopheles > Anopheles maculipalpis. The sequence continues at coordinate 76,151,374 of NC_064872.1, forward strand.
GCTCCACGTGTCTGTATTTCTTTTCCAACTGTTTTGCTTCTCATCGTTCTTGTGCTAGTCTGGGAAGGGATTCTACGCTAGAAGCGAGACTTTTCTGTGCTACCGCCTGTGGGTTCTGTTTCGTTGACGGTTCGTTAGTGTCCATTTTGCTTCGAAATATGGTACCAACCGTACCGGAACGGATAGTTTTTGTGTGTGTGTGTCTATATAACCTTTATAGAAGACGCTGCCCTGCTTGACATCCTTCCGAGAGCTTGGCGTCGACGGTCGTGAGATGCATTTGTGACAACTGGAAAGGCTGTAAGGAAATGGAATTTCAAACAGCATTATCTTTGGTAGAAAGAGAGAGAGAGAGAGAGAGAGAGAGAGAGAGAGAGAGAGAGGGGGGGGGGAGGGTGTGTAGTATTCCAGTGCGGTCTACGGGGAGCCGCCCTATGATGATGCTTTCTTAGCTATATTCTATGAAAAGGGAAAAGAAAAACCTGATTTCTGTTTCTAACGCTCGGTAGCGCATGTCGATGGTCATGCGGTCATCCGTCGTGAAGAAATGCTTTGAAAACAGTTGGTTTGGATTATGCAGACTGACCTAGAGTTGAATCTTACTTACTGTATTAGAAATGCAATAGAACGAATTTTGAAGTTGCACTTGAATATTTTATGCTTATCTGCTAGTGTTTGATCGCTAGGAGGACTTTCTGTCTACAAAAAAAATTCTACAAACCAAGAGTTAGTCCTCGCGCACAGTATTCTTGTCTTAATATTGGTATGCAAATGTTTGCACCTCCTTCCTATCTTTCCCCTCCGTTATCGATCGCCCCCTAATAAGCATCTTCTAGCATTATTTCACTGCTTTTCTAATTAACCGAAACGGCTAATTAAAAACGCCGTTCCGTTTTCAATTTAAGGATCCTTTACAATAGTCATCCCCATCCTTTCCGAACCGGCTCTCCACGTTCTGAGATAGATCCACGCCTTATTCTTCCCATTCCGGTCTGATTCGTTGTAGAAAAACTGTTCCATGTTTCCATTACTGGCGGCGAGTTGCGTTTGTTTTCATGCGTTTCATGCTGCCGGATCATTATCATGCTCCTGGTGCTCGGTTGTGGAATTGTGCAAACTCGGGGAAAATTCTTTCAAATGATTGTGGAGCACAAACAAAAAAAAAAAAAAGGAACGCAAAAGGAGAGATTCAAGCACAAATATCCGAACGAAGAAAATAATGGCGAAATTTGCTATACTCTAGCAGTCGGAGTGAAAATTACGACTTGAGACGGGAGTACAAGAGCGAAAAGCTAATGCACAAATGGTTTGACTAGAGCGCGATGTGAATGAATGTTTTACATTATTCATCATTCTCAGCATAACGTGATTGCAAATCCTTAAGGGGAGAGGTTTTGGCAAGAAACATATTTTCATTCTTTTCGCGGGAGTTGCTGGAACTGTAAGAGACAGGGGTAGAGGGAGTATTTGGTTTTAGGTCAAAGGAATGAGGCATCTCTTCAATATTACTTTATTCCGTTTTTGACGTTTGCATTACATTTAAATGTTGTTGGATCAATTTTGTAAAATAGGACATAAAACTCAGCAAAAATATCATAAGAATTAGAAATTGTTTGTTGTACTAAAATTGTACTAAAAACAATTAAGAGTAAAAGTCTGGAATGTCTCGGACACTCTTGTAGTGGTGTTACAGAAATAAGGTTTATAACACCTGCCGGATTTGTTTATTTCTTTGATTATCTGTCTCTAGGATCCGGCATTAGAATGAAGGTTGTCCACCATCGCTAGCTTCGCAAGTGTTCATGAGGCTCATGGTGTTGACAGCATGGTTGGGGGTCAAGTCTGTCCAACATTGGCTTTGGTGCTGTGTTCTTCCCCACGTTTGTTGAACAAACAGATTATCATGCTTCAAGCGAGATCTATCTGCAGCTTCCGTGCGACCGTTCCCATTTTTCTGTGTACTTTGGGCCATCCGTATCTCTACAGATCGATCTCCCATTCTCTGCAGCTAAATGTCGATGGTGGTCCTGGTTTCGTTTCCAGACATTCTTTAGCATGTGTCTAACTTACCAGGCATACGGTGCATTCTCTTCTGGAACCCTCCAGGGAAGTACATTTGGCGTTTCTTCTTTTGATTATGTTTTCTCCCGGACAAACTGGACCCTTCGAGCGCTTGTGACGGGTGCTAATGAGCTTAAAATTAGCTTCATCTAATCAATGGCTTGAGGCTGTCCCGGTGTGCCCCTTTCATGGGGTGTGTGGGTAATAAAAGTCCGTTTCGGATGAAGTCACACCCATGCCACTCCGTTTGCTCCGTTTGTATGTCTATTTGACAGTTGTGAGTTTTCTAACGCCACTCTTAGCCGAGTGTACAATCAATTTAAAATCAAAAAGCGAGAATTGAAGAAACTCTGTGCATATTTTCATCCTAAAAACTTTTTCAATGGTTGAATTTAAAGCTCACTTTAAGTAAACGAAACAGACAACCGAATGACAAATGGTGCAAGAAGTCAATAAAAATGGTCAATAACTATAAAACCCAAATGAAAGTGGAGACGCGAGCGAGCAAAAGGGAACCGAAAAACAAAACAATCAAATATTATTGAACCTGTTACTGACGCTGCTGATACACAGCGTCCGCCGTTGAAGCAGCATCCCATTTTAATGTGATAGTGAAGAAAAATTGATGTCGTAAAACCTGGTGCCGGGTTTGTTTGTTTCCCACTCCCTGCAGTGGAGCTAACCAAAGACGCAAGCAAAAAGCACACCAACTTGTGCAGTTTGTTAGTCGTAACTTTCATTTATGCGTGTACTTTCTTCCCACCGTAGGGGGGGAAAAAGAAGGAGCAGAAAAGTGAAGCTTTTGTGCTGTGGAGTGTAGTTTCATCTTCAGCAATACTTTCGGGGATCGAGATTGCCATTCTCACCACAGACACCAAAGACACTGCCTGCAAGGCAGCATTAAATGAAACGATTACCGATGAAGAAGATGAGCAACAGCAGCAGTAAAAAAAAAAACGCAAGAGAAATACGCCGAAAGGTTTTGGTATGAAAATGGTAATTTTCGTTGCTTAATACCATACAATTATTTCCAATTACGCGCCGTTTTTCTTTGTAGCTCCCTCCTGGCAGTAGAGTATCCTTGCAAGGTTCAATCGCTTGCAGGAAAATGAACCGGGGAGGCGTGATGAAGGTAATATACTTTCATCGAAGGCCATCCTACCCGTTTGTTCTGCACGGCAAATCGGGGAGCTTTTTCTTCGCTGGTTCGGTCGTGATGCCGTAGCCCTAAAGCGGGCAACTAGTTTGACTGATTATATTGATCTGCGTCGTATCGCGACGGACGGCCAGGACTGGTCTGTCAAGTGTCTGGGAAGTTGAAATATGATGGCAAAACCGACCGTTCAACGACATCCGGTTTTGCAAACAGGCAAGGTGTGATCGTCCTTGAAGAAGGATAAATGGATAGAGGCAGGTCGCCCACACTCGGGGAGATTTTAAAGGTCGTCGTAAGAAATAGGAATTTTTATGTGAGTCACTGTAATCGTTATGCCATACTCTGGATACGAAGTTTAAGAATCTCTACATCCTATTTAAGAATATAATCTAAATTTCAATAAGACTGATTAAGAATAAGATTCAGATTAATTGCTCCAGTGCACAATGTTGAACTTTATTCACACCACTGTAATAATGGTACGCTCAATGCAAGCAAAGCACACGCGCGCTTAACCGCTCAACTCTGCTCGGGCTTTCAAGATGAGATCAGAGCTCAGAAATATCCGAACCTGCCGTACCGGGCTTTTCAGTCACCACATTCCACCTGAACCGTCGGTGCTCTTTAACTGCCGATTGGCAAAGCTTGATCATGTTCGCTGAGCCCTCCACCCCCTGCTACTACTGCTCCACCACACAGGGGAACAAGTTCCTGGAAACAAGTTCTGCAGACGGTCGTCACATTCTAAGCTTGCAAATCTTTCCATCGTGGGGCATGAATGTTGCAGTTGCATGCCGGTAGCTTCCAGTTCACCCGTTTTGCCGAAGATTGACCGAACGATGATTTAGTGATCGAGTTCTGATGATCGGATGGGAATGTGTTGTTGTGCCCTCCCGAGAGCGACTTGAGCACGAACTTGGCGGCTAGCGGCGGCGCCGGCCGATGCATCTTTTTAACACCATTTAGGGTGATGTGAGAAGGACTTAGGGATGAAAAAAAAAATCCATGTACAACAAGAGGTATGCAAATGCAGTAATGCGGTCTTTCGTCGTTTGTGACGCGAGTTCATTGAATGCAGATTACGCATTGTTGCGCGCTTGGTCGTACCGTGTCGGGGTTGGCAAACTTTGCATAATTGGCACCGATCGATGAACATGATCGATGGTTGTTGTGTGTGATTTGTTGCGTTTAACATTGGCACGGGTGTCCCAATCGCGGCGCGACATCTCTCCGATGGTTGATGGTTGGTGCGCTATTCAAGTGGAACAGACACGCATTTGCGGCACATTTGCTAATGATCGGTAGACACATGTGGGTGCATGTGTAGAGGGTAAATTGATCAAGAAAGTGCATTTGAAGAGAGGTGATGATCTCATGATGTTGCCTAATGATGAGTGACAGTTTCAAGTGCGGTGTGGACTGCCGTAGTGAAATTGAAAGCAATCACACAAGGCAAGAGACATTGGATTGCTTCTGCATTTCAATTAGCTAATTTAACTGAAAGAAGTTCAGCACTCCATGTCACTGCACAACAATTATAGTTTCCTAAGATGGATTTGACATAAGAATGTAATGCAATAAAAAATGTTGCAGTTTTTTATAACTCATTTTTATACAGATTCATCGAAAAATATTTTTTGAGTAAGAACATCTCTTCGTGTATTCATCATTATGTTGAAGATTGGTCTGTTGAGCTGTAAGAAGCATCCTTTATGATTAAAATCTGCAAAAACTGTAAGCTTCTGAGCAGTTTCTTGAAGGGAAACCATTCCAGAGATCCCTAGACGGTCTCGCAACAGTGTTGACATTACAATGATATTCTATGGTAATCCTCGACCTAAAATTATAGTCGCTACATTATGAAAATAATAGGAAAAGTACTAGAATGATAGAGAGTGGACCAAGAGATTCTCATAGAAAGGTTTTTTGCGGGAGTATAACTGTTTATCACTGCTAAAAGCCTCTTAATAAGTCTCCATTAATGGTGCCATAATTTCATCTGTTATTTCAATCCCAACCCAACATGTCAGCAACAATGTATTGTTGCAGGCAATGTAACGATTACAAACATTCAACAAGCCCATGACAGATGAAAAAGGCGGCCCCAGCTACTGTCGATAAATTGTAGCTAGGATTCATCGTGTTCGACTTACATAATTTTATTGAAGTTGGTCTACTCGCTTTAAGGACCCCGTCGTGTACACACACACGCACGCAGTCAAAGGACGAGCACCCACCATCATCGTGGGTGCCCTTTAATTTTCTCCATAACCTCGTCGCATAAATCTTTTAACCGATATGGTGCTGGCGGTTGTTGGTTCACCGTCCACTGTTGGCGCACAAGGTTGGACTGTGGTGGATGATGATGAAAACAAAGTATCAACAACAACCTGCGCCCCGATGTTGTTTGTTAGTTTTTCGTTACTTTGAACGAATGGTCGGCATTTCGTTTGGTTGTCCTAATACCCTTCTTCCCGTGAGGGGTTTGAATTTTTTATGTTATCCCAAAGAAGCGCGCTTCACCGTATTCGGCGGGACAGTTTATTGGCCCCAAATGCTTCTTTTTTTGTTTTTTTTTTTGCTTCTTACAATACCCTAAGTTGTGTTATTCCACGATTTCCCGACGAGTCCGGGCAGTGTTACTGCATGACCTTGCTGTTGGTGCATGGTTAAGAAAAGGAGCATCAAATGAATGAATCCTTGATATTAGGCAGCTTTGAAGAAGATATAGATGAAGGCGGAAACAATGCGGTGCCCATAGAAAAGGGACACTATAACCGGGTGAAAAATCGGTTCGGTGTGCATCTCCATAATTTATGGAGATGGTCCTTTCGCATGGTCTGAACACACGCAGTCCCAGCAAAAAGGTAATGGGACGTATAAAAGTGACAGGTATTTCTAGTGGACATAGATGGCCAATGGTGAATGTGTGTGTGTTTTTTTTTTGGCCGTAATCTGCTTGGTTGATCAAATTTAGTTCTAGTGATTAGGTCGACAAAGCTTCTTGAATACACAGGAATACACGGGAATACAGCATGTAATTGGGGATGATGTAATGATGGCTCTGATAGAACCTGATTTATTGATTTATTGGAGGTTATCGGTAGGTCTCTGGAAAGAAAACGATACGTACGTAAGATGCGTGTAGTCAATGGCTGACCGTTACTACCGTTTTGTGGGTAACAGATGGGCATCGTTCGTTGGGGACACAGGCATTCGATGAGATTATTACGGGCCTGTGATATGGGCGTCTATTAACAGATCGTCTAATATTGGTTTTCGCTTCGAAGGATACACGATTACCTGTGGCTAGTTACCAACAAGTTACCTTGCTCTGCATGTGGATAGCGATGAAGTGAGAAGAAGGCAGCGCAGTGGGGTGAGATCCAGGTAGGAGTGTTTCGGATTTCCGGTCACGAACAGCCAATTCCCACGCGACGATAATCTCGATCTGGTGTAAGCTCTCCATCCATATCCCCAAAGGATGCAGGAATAGTTTTGGACAAAGTAGTAAGTTTGTTCTCCCATCCTCATACCCAGAAACAGTTGACCACTTAATGAAACCTCAGTGGCAATCCATGTATACTAATCGATTCATGGAAAAGTTAATTCTGCCTTAATCGGTAAAGTTTTGGTGCACATCGGTGAGCCAGCAAGATGATGGCCATGTGTTATGCTTACCTGTTAACATCTCGTGTCGAGTGCAAGTTCCGTCACGTTGAGGTGAAAAAGAAGCGTTGATGTTTATGGCCTCGTTGCAATTTAAAACGTGCTTATGCTCCCATACTACAAGAGCGTAACGTAACATTGCACGGACAGTATTCAGATGATGCATTTGCAAGACGCTACGTGCAGGAGAAGTAAGCTTGCTGTGGACCATTTTGGAGGCTAGACAAGCAGCCATTAAACGGAGTAGCGTGTGGAAAACCAGAATGAAGGAACTTTATTCATGATCCATTCGCCTTTTCGCTAAATAGGAATCGTTATTTCTCAATCTCCGATGCTTGCTGGGTACAAAAATACTCGCTGAAGCATGGTACGGCGCTTCTTACACTAACCCACTGACCGGTGTCGTACGTCGTCGTCATCGTACTCTTGGTACGGTACCTAATGCGAGGGAATAGGTTGCATTCGTTCGGATCTTGCCGATCGTTTCGAAGGCAGACAGTGCGCGACAGTACGGAGATGGTTGTCTCAATGCTCCAGGCAGCAGCAGCAGTTGAAATTAATTATCCAGCCTAGTTGAATACAACAAACGTTTCCGTAATGTGTCGAGAGCTACGGACAGTGGCGCCGTGTCTGTCGTACCGCCGAACGAATGATGACGTCGATTTGACGTATCGCCGAAGCAAAATGTCCATTTATGGTACAAATAGGTTATGGTCGGGCGAACGCTGTAGAGAAGAAGCGAGAGGTGAAGTCGCCCTCCATCATGCGAAGGTGGATACGTGCTTCGTTCAAGTAGTTGAAGCAGTTGACAGTGGGTAAGCCTTTGGATGCGGATTGAAAGGATATATTTTTGATAGGTTATGTATGTTTTCCCGAGATACAGATGGTGCTTAGATAGAGGCTAGGTTTACACACCAGCAATGCAATCAGCAATTATAATGATTGAAACTGCGTTTACGCTATTGAAAGGTAAACAGCGAACTTGTACATTGGGAGCGAAATCGATCTCTGGTTAATAGTGTGCCCATGCAAACTGTCAGCCAAGAAACCATAACCTTCAATTGTATGGTGTCTTGTGGGATACTTTAGTGCAAGAAATATCTGAACGCAGGCTCGATTGCATATTGAAAATATAATGTGAACGACACAAGAAATTATTGGCATTAAAAGTGGTACAGCTCTAGTGACTTTACCGCTGACACGATGCTTATCGGATCAATTAGTGTAAATAAGAACGCGGGTGGATACACACCTTTGAAAGTGTAGCAAATAGTTGGTTTCTGCACACTCGGCTAAAAGGGGGCGGTATACAAAGACTCCACACTAGATACCATTCGCCAGGCTACCGTTAAGTGTTGCACATGTTTGAAGGTGAGTCATCGTCTGCACAGATGGGCCGTAACGTGAAGCGTACGGGAAGTGCATAATTTCCGCGAATTACCCTCAGTCGGTGACCGGTTTTTTTTTTAAATTATGTTTAAAGCATCTTACCCCCCTCCCCCAGTATCGGTGTGAATAGGGACGCGCAAATCCGGTTGGGGTCGAATGGAAGGCGTCATCCGATTGCTTCCCCATTTGCCCAGGTTTGCTCTCACAACAGCTCGAACGATTCATGAATGAACTTCTGAAGCTCAGAAGGGGAGACGTGGTGCTTCAAAGGCGTCATGGTGGTTTCACGATGAAGCATGGTTGAATGATGAATCATGGCCGTAGGCTTTGACTGCTATTTGTATGTTTCGCACACGATGGATGGTCCGGTGGTGGAGACGACAGCGGCGCCAGTCTTCACACGACAAATTCCAGCTGGATCGTTCCCCCGTAGTGAGGATTTAACTATCCGGCATGACCTAACAGGTCGTTTACTCAAAAAGAAGAATACGATTTATTGTGTATTTTAATGTAATATTGTAATAATCTATATGAAGAACTCTAAGGTTTCAAAGCAAAATAATTCATCTTCGTGTCTTAACGACCTTCGGGGTCTCGCCGGCCATCTAATGATTTACGAGTCTTGGCGTTACCACGTAGTTGGATAGCCAATGCTCACAGCTTCAATAATTATTTTATATTTCTTTTTTGACAGGAAAATTGATCATTAAATGTTTTGCTGCATGTATAGACATTTTTAAATTCATTTAAGCCTGCCTGCCTGCAAACAAACACGATATTTACTACCACATTCGTTCATGTTGTTTCTTTATTATCTTATCCATCATATATTTCCCTTCCTGTTTTAATGTTAAACATCAAGTTTTTGTTGACCGGCACCGATAGGTGGTAAATATTTCAATTTTTGCGATGATTTCCTTAAGCACACTTTCGCGCCGACTCGCTGTGCTCGTAAACATATACTCGAAATGGTAATATTCTTCCTTAATTCACCATGACTTTATGACTTCCTCCTGTGTGTTGCTCGGTACGGGTTTGTCCGGGCCCCCAGCAATGAAATGCTGTGTATTTCGCTGTGTAGGTTGTTGAAATTGAGTACTTTTTATGTGTTTGTAAGTCAAACCCGAACCCGATATCGTTCCACAGTTAAACACACCCGTATGCTGTGCCCTTAGGGAAGAAATCATCGAAAAAAGGGAAGCAGACTCAATCAGGCCATTCTTTTCATACCGATCGTAAATCAGCTACTTATACAGTTAATCACATCCCTCGCCCAAAGGACAGCAAAAATCCATAAGCGTAAATTATCGGTCGGCTTTATGCGTTTCGCGTCATGATTCTAAACGACCTGGCCGACGGGTTTGTGGCGCACCCTCTGACCTAAGGAAAGAGTATTAAGAGAGTCAAAGATGACAGCTAAATGTAGCATTTATTTTTCAAGCAAAAGCAAGCAAAACCGCTTCAAATCCAAAACCACTAAATCGTGAAAGACATTTGCGACGATGATCTGAAAAGTAAGAAAAGTTGCGTACGTCCCGGTAGTCGAGATGGAAAAAGCGCTCCACTTGGCAATGGTGTGAGAGCGATTGTAACCTTTGTGGATGACGAATGGCTGTAGAAAATTGAACGAATGTGACCCGAATTTTCCGATACGGTTGTATGATTACGGAATGGCATAAAGAATTAGAACACGATCGATCGATCGTCAAGGGATGTTTATTTATATGCATTTAATTCGCGTACATCGAGAGCTGCATGTGGACAAGGTGTGTGCCAATGTGTGGAACGTTTGGTTTTTTTGCTCGGTTACTGTTAGTTCTAGCAGACATGTTTTGCTGCTATTGCCCTACATTTATTATGCATTATTGATGGGGACGCTCTGTTCCTATCGTTCTACATGGATATCAACCATTTTCCTCCAATTAGCACAGCAAGTACTGCAATGCGCTTTTTCCAGGGGAGTGTTAGAATGTTAGAATATTCTGCAATTTCGCGGAAATAGAAATGTGCTCTGAGAATGATTTTTCTATTTTTATTTTACACTTTTGTGTTTGTGACAATCTGGTGGGTAATTAATTTGGTTAGTTTTGTCTTGAAGTAAACGCGCTATTTGTTTATTTTAATTTAAAATAATTTTAAAATACGTAATTTATTAATATTTTAAATTTTAGCAGCTGCTAACATTTAATTGCCAATGCTGATTGGTTCCTTATGTTTCTGAACTTCTGAAGATCAGATCGGAATGTGTTTTAACTAACTTTTTATTTGCTTCTTATTAGTGACAGTGCTGCAATCATTACGGCAGCAATTATCAAATTTGCTCTCATAGCCAAACTTCATCGTAACTTATTGAATGCAGGCCCTGACTCTATGGATGACTGGTAAATTGATTATAAAATGTAAACCCAAACCCCTTAAGGTAGTGAGGCACCCACACCAAAGACACAGACTCTTCCCAAAACCAATGTCAATATTTTACTGCTCCATTTCAACGCTTAATAACTTCCCAGCTTCCAGGGAAATGAGCTTAAAATCAACTGTGCTCAAGAGAAACATTCCTTCTTGCGCCGTAAGTGAGCAAACAACGATTTGTGTGCCTGCGGCAAAGTCGGAAGATCGAGCAAGTTTTCCAAATTTCTTCCCCCCAGTCCATCAAGAAGTGGTTGCGCGCCGAAGAAGAAGAGTGATTGTTTCAACAATTTCCTGCGGCCATTTTGGGTGGTGTCAGTGCTGTTGGTTGTCGTTGTTGGGTAGTTGATAATTTGCTAAACGAAAGGATTGTCTGCAACGGTGCTGGCGTAAGGTAGGGAAAAGTTTTGCGTTTAAGTACACGGACAACAACAGGGGTAGCAAAACTCTTGATCAAGTGTATAGTTTTTCGGTGTACCTGTGCCTAAAGTTGTTCCGCACAAAAGTTTTTCATCCCGGGAGCTTTCTCACGGGGGTAAAGTTTTTGACGCAAACCGTACTCCTTGAGCCTTGAGCGAGAGTTAAAGGATTAAATCGATCAATGACAACGAATCCCGTGGGTGTCGGGTACACCTTGAAAATGTAGAGTTCTACAGGCATTTCCCACAGCACAGCACAGAGCGAAGTGTTAAACTGAGTGTCATTTTTCCCGAGAACCTTATTCGCCTTTGGCTCCCATTAAAACTATAATCACGTCGCAGCAGCTGGCTTTTGTTTTGGGGTGGCCTTTAGCCTTTTTTGTTGCTCATTTTCATGCAGCTTGCCCCAAATGACCAATAAAATTGTATCCTGGAAAGGGTAACGATTGCTGCCTTAGAACTAGAGTGCGTTAAAGCTAATGTGTGTATGTGTAATTGGAAGGAAAACAGTGGACAGTGCACGTGCACGCTAAATTCTGTATTTCTGCTTCTTGTCGACAGCTAGCGGTAGCAGCGCTGCGGTTGCTTGTTAATGGCCGATGTTTTCCCCCGCCATACTGCCTGGAAGGGTATATTTTTCCCCGGCGAAGCAGCATACGACGACGAAATGGGTCACCGAAGCACCATACGGTGTCCGCAAACAATTCACGTGCGCACAACAACCGCAAAGTGGCCATAAAGCGGACCGTAGCGAGACGGGGAAAATTTCATCGTGCTTTTCCAGCGCTTTTTTTTGTACGGGAGAAGACACACGAAACACCGCTCCTGTTCCAGGCACTTCAATTTGTTGGTTTGGTTTTTTGTACACCGAATGTCGTCCAAATAGGATGTCCTTTTTTGGGGATATCTCAGTAAGAAAGACACACAGCCGTTCGGTTCTTGTAGTTGGTAGCTGTAACTCTTTCGCCAAAAACCTGGGCAGCAATTTCCTTAACTCCGAAACGCACTGCTACCGATTACTGCCTAATGTCACGCAGGAAAAGATTACCAGTGGAACGGTGCGTATCACTGAGCCACAGTAGTACACTTCCGGGCTGCAGGTTCGTGTTCGGCAGGCTGTTGTGCCTTTTTGCGTTTGGGCACGGTAAAGCGGCATGCAACCGTTGTGATGAATTATTAATTAACATCGAAAAGGCAACCACTGCCGGGACGCAAGTGGACAGTTTTTGCCGTCCATTTCATCCTAGCAGCTCGCTTTGTCGTCATTAATGAGGAATTTTATTTGTCCATTTGAGTTCAAAGGACATTTCTCTAACCCAAAACGACTTCAAAAATTGGGTAGAATTGTTGTTAGACCTGTGTTATTTTGGCTTTGTTCCGCAAGCTTTAAACTTTTGGTCAGGCTTTTTTGTGTGTGGACGAGTCTTGTCAAGCGCAATTGACCTGGTTTTGCTTTCCTCACTTTTTCCCGCCACATAGTAATTGCTTTTTGGAGTGTTTGTAAATTGCTAAATTATTGCGCTGTAGGATGTTCTCTTTAATGGGAATTAATCGTCGGGTAAAAGTTAGGGACTAGAATTTGATGAAAATATGTTGACGTTGAATGGTTGAATGGTGGACTTTTCATCGTAGCTTTGGGAGATTTGTTTTGCTCTGACAGGATCCAATCCTATTCGAATCATTCCGAATCTGCCAAGACTAGGTTTTGAGAATTGATATTCATAGAACAAGAATTCAAAGAGTTGTGCGTTACGTTAAAGCATTCGTATGGAAAAGTCATATTGTTGTATAAACAATATGTCCATTATAAGACAACTTGGCGACGAGTTGCCTTACTTAATTATATAAAATGTTCCATATGTAGTATTAGTAGTATGAAGGATCATACTCTTGGCTTCTTGGCTAGATTTAATTATAGACCACGTAGTTGCAAAATCAGTCCTCACTACGGGTGAACCGTCCGGGTGGGATTCGATACCCGGTACTGCCATGTGTAGACCAACTGGACCGTTATCGTCTGGCGGTGGCCCAGACCGCCCTTGCATGGATATTCATAATAAGGATAAAAAATGCTACAATCAGGACCACATTATCCATAACAAGTATAGTAAAGACGTACCATTTTTATGATCCATCAATCATTGGTTTTATTTACTTCAAGTCCTCAGACTCATGGTATATTTATTTTGAGTTTAAAAAAAAACTCACAGCAAAGAGGAGTTGTAACTAAACATTTGTTAAACTATGTACAATATTTTGAAGTGTTTGCCAGCTATTCCAGCTATTCCCACTCTGGAAGCGCCAGCAATTCACAAAGACTTTTTTCGAAAGATTCGTCCTGTGTGGTATTCGTTAATTTTGACGTTTTCTCAGAAAATGACACCATCTTAAAACTGATGCTTTGTGCTCTCGCTTTACATCACCGCTTTGAAGAGACGCTAGTAATAAATGTCTAACTGTACCATGTTGCTTGAACTTTTTTTAAACGAATTTACGACCTTTGTTTTCTACACATCGTTGCGTATCGAAATCTGACACTCGGAGACATGTTCTGCTTGGAGCCTGTTTCTTTAGCTCAGCGCGCCAAGAAGCACTTGACCATCGAAGGACGTAGAAAAGTGGCGTTACACTTGTCCGGAGGACTCGTTGAACCATTCAAGGCCGAGTGGCGGGCGTGGTTTCTCTAGAAGTCTTACTGCATGTTGTTATTTTTACTGTTGGCTCTTGCAAAGCGGAGAAGGCTTGGCATGTGTTGAACGCGATACCTTCGCGATGAGACGTGCTGATGGACGAACTCCGTATGAGAGTTAGTTATCATAGTTTTAGCTCCGAAGGCTTGTCTTTCCACATTCAGCTGGAAGAAAAAAAATCGATCGATGGCTAGAAACGCTTTTGGTAGAACTGAAATCAAAACCACATTTCAAAACCAAAATTCCAGAAAAAGGGATCGCACTCGGTGAATGGTTTATGGTACAAAATTAGCGTAAACCACCGCGTTAGACCTTGCGAAGAAGTGGAGATATGCTCAATTTCCTATCCATCCTTCCTAGTAGATATGTTTATTTTCTTTTTTTTTGCGGGGTTTTTCGCTCGTCTACAGGACAAGCTTATTTTACGAGATATTGCTCAGCAGCGAAACTGATCCGGAAGGTTTGAAGTAAGGTTTCCTAACCGGGTCGTTGGTTCTTCACCAGGGAGGCCCATTCTGCAGATGATTTATGCAGCACAACCCATCCAAGCCAACGAAACATCAAGCATCATCAGCCTGTCTAGCAGTCGCTGGTAGTTATTTGTGGTTTTGGTACGGGAAATGTGAGGTTAGGAACATTCGAACTGAACTCATGTGATTCAAAAGCGAACAAAAAAAAAAAAAGTTGTGGCCCATATGCTTGGACTTCATGTTCCGGTAAACCACGAAATAGAGTTACATTTGTCTTCAGCCAACAACCACCCCGTCAACTGCAGGTTCCCTGCATGCTCTAGGGACCGCGGAGTTTATGAGGTAGGAGTAGAAGACGAATGGTAGCAAATTTGTCTAGGTAAGGTGTTTCCAGCTTTGTGTTTTATTTAATTTTTCTGCCCTTCCTTGGTAGGATTACACTGAGCAAGGATTATGCTTAATCTTGCGCTCTCCCTCGCCCTTTAGGAAAATGGATTTGCTCGTTGACCACGGTTCGTTTGTGACCGTGCTCGCCTTACTTGTGGCAACTCCACTAAGCCTTGAACCTTGGCAGAGTGTGGCACGCCAGATGTGAGACATTCCTGTCGATAAGGCACGTCCGCTCGTTCGCTCATTCGCCAAAAGCTTTTCCACCGGTGCAAAAGTTAGAAGCAGGTTTCCAGGTTTCATTGGGTTGATTTGTAACCGAACATTATGTTTATGCGGTTCAGGAGGGGTTACTTTTAGTGCAGCATGGTGGGGGTTTTTGGTCAGGAAAATCATCAGCAGATTCTGATGTACGTGTTTGCATTTAACGCTCCCCACACCGTGTCGATTAGCACGCCGCCTAGGGCATGGGAAGTCTCCCAGGACAAAATAAAAAAAAGTGCGGAAGAACTCAATGATCCATCATACCAAAATGGGTGGAAACAACGCCTTCGTTTACCGTGCCTCATTTAGCTAAAATCGTTTCATTGGGAGAATACAAGGCTTCACGCACTGGTTTGAGAAGACTCTCAAAATGGCTTCCAACCGTTACTGTACAGTTTTTTTTATGGTTTTAAACAATTTTTTATTTACCGCTTCCAAACGAAGCAAGCAAACTGTACTGTGGCTGTTGGGTTTTGGCTAAACAAAACCAAAAAATCGTTTAACAATTGGTGTTTTGGTGGTCACAACCATTCTCGTGTTGTAGAGCGTCATAAAAATCTCATCGAACGGCTCTGACCCTTGTTCGGGATCGGGAAAAAGGGCCATCGCTTACCATCAGCGTCGTCATCGGCGGCGTAAACATAAAAATAAAGTGTTTTCAGGTTGTTGATGTTGCTAGACCTATTCTGGGAAAAGGAACCGAAACCGTTCCGTTGACGTTAGACTGCGGGCGAATGCGTTAAGGCACCAACTGTGGCACGTATGGTAATGAAGCACGCAAGGCAGGTTAAATGTGTTAGATCTTTAAAAGGAATGAAGTTCTGCTAAGTTGAGTTTTGTTTCTTCAAACTGGTTTGAACACCCTCAACTTAACGTTAGGTTTGGCTTGCAGTATATGGTTGTACGACATTGTTTCCAATGTATTTCCGTTGCTATGAATCTGTTAAATATCTTTCAACACCTCTAGGCTAAAAGAAACAAAATTCTACATCGAAGAGCCTTCGGTTAAAGATTCTCCACATTTAGAATTGATTTTCTGTCTTCAAGATAACTTCCTGTCCATAATCTCCAAGTCAAGTTTCCGGTTTGGAATAAATCCCCTCACTTTTCCAAAGATTAATCTTAGGATACAAGTAGGAAGCTGGAATAGAAAATTAGCCATGATTGATGAGTT
Organism: Anopheles maculipalpis; assembly: GCF_943734695.1. Taxonomy (NCBI): domain Eukaryota; kingdom Metazoa; phylum Arthropoda; class Insecta; order Diptera; family Culicidae; genus Anopheles; species Anopheles maculipalpis. Next base: position 76,167,462 of record NC_064872.1, read on the forward strand.
TGCATTTTGCCCCGTGAGATGGCGCCTGTGTGATAGTAGGAAGGAATAAACAATTGCTCACGCGAAACCAAATGAAAGGGCGAAATATCGTTGAGAAAAGTCATCTCCTTGCAGTATTGGCCGCGCCAGTGTTGCGATAAATATTCATCAACCGTTGGATTGCATTCTTGGGCCGGATTTTGCACCGTTGTCCGATGAATAATTGCGTGATCGACCTGAGACGTGAAAATCCTTGAGCATTTCTAAACGGGCTTATTTTGCTGTCCATTTCTTTCCCTTCCTGGTGTGTCGGCCCTGCCGTGGGGAAAGTGATTGTGCGTTTTAACGCGTACATAGCAGTAGTAGCAGAAGCGGGTCCTCATCATCTCGTGCTTCCCTGACAGCTATAATCGCTAATCACGCCACGGTTTTGTTGTTTGTACGAACCAGGGATAAAATCTCATTTATCGAGAATGATGAGCGGCGAGTGGGGTGGATAAAATGTAATTTTCCTTTGAAACGCCTTGAAGCACATCGAATCGTGCTGCAACACGGATGACGAAGAGAATTTTTCTGGCCGGACATCAAAGAATTATAGAACTAGAATCGCATTATCTCGTTAGTATTGGCAGGAACAGGAACTTTAAAGGAAGTTTAGCCGAAGGTTAGCCGATGGATTAACACATTTTGATTTCGTTTATGTACAGAGTAAGAAACAAAGCACTTCTAAAGATCACGAATAATTCTCCTATCTGGTGTCTTCTTATACTGTACAAAACTTATCCAAAAGAATTGACTGTCGCGTCGGACAATGTAAGGGCTATATTGAGCATCTATAGTCTCAATTCTTATAAGTTCCTTAGTTAGATTAGGACAGAGTGAAAGACTCATTCACTCTGTCGTAATCTAACCCTCAAAACCAACGGACTCTCCGACGATAATGTTAATATTGTACAGCTATTTATCATACTCCCGTGTGACATGGTTATTGCATTAGAATGACACCAGACAACCATGAAGGATTTTTGCAACAAGAAAGGAATACAAGAACCCCTCAACTTCTGTGTTAGTATGCAATGTTGTTTTGACAAACAACTTTTTAAGAACTTTTAGGGAACCCTAGGCTCTTGTTTGAAGGCATTTGGTTGGTTTATTTGACAACTTCAGAGTAATATTAGTTCTCTAAGCCCAAATGTCGTGTGTTCGTCGGAAACATTTATTTCAGCTATTTTAACCTGATCCTTTTAAACTTCGTCATACAATAGTCCGTAAATTAAATCATCCCGCAGCAGTTTACGATCATGCTGCAGCGATCTAAAGAACGATCCAAGCTTATCGTTGGCCTAGTTTTGCGTTTCTTTGATCGATTCTCACGTTGTACCATTCCTTCTTTGGACCAACCATGAGGAACGATAATGTGTCTGATTCGTTGTGTACGACATACGTTCGTAAATGTATTCTCGCTAACACCTAAAATGGATATCACGGCTTTTATTGGGCGATGTCCATTGTAAGCACATTATCGACAGAAGCCATTCAACATCCAGATCAGAAGCACAAAGAAATCATATTAAATCGGATTCCTCCCGGCCAATCTCATAAAACAATGCTTCTTTGCTATCGAAGTTAGGGACCGGTGGACAAAAAAACTTGACAGATGACATGTTTTTGTTTTAAAGTTGTCGTTTCCTCGCGCCGCTTTTACTAGCCGAGGAGATTGAAGTTTTTGTGGTTCCTTTAGAATTCATACCGACCCCCCAAAACATACTCACTGCGCGCATTTTACGGTTTTTATTTTTATTCTTTGTGGGAAACCAATTCGTATCACAAAGATACGCGACGTGTGGAGATTTATTTCCTTCGACCAAATTCTTTAAACGTTTCAACTCGTCTTGGACATCTCTTTTCGTGTTTTATGGTTGCACCGTCGTTGCATCGCGTGTCTCGTTCTGATTTGTGATTCCCATTTTTGGTAATACATCCCGCACATCCCGAAACGGTCCGATTGCAAATGATGCGATTGTACGTAGATGTCGGCGTCGGCATTTCGTTGTTTGAAATAGGAGAATAGTCCAGAAAGCGCAAGGGAAGATCCCGTTCGGATGGTGATGAAGGGCCAGTTTTGCATTCTGCACATGTGAGCAACATATTGTTTGTTCGAATTCCGTTCCTTAAGGTCTGGTAATGGAGGCGATGGTCTTCATAAGGCTGGATCGACGATCAAATCTCATCTGGACCGTTCCACCGTAGCGAGGTCTCACCATCTAACTAAGGGATAAATTTTTATCACACGAATCAACAGTGAAGAATGTAAATACTGACAGGTAAGGAAATTTTTTAGCTTGTTGAACTTAATAAGGCATGTTATGGAAAATATTCCAACCTTTTGTTACTGTAAAGAACCAGACCTTCATACTGAAGCAGCTGTGCCTAACCGTTACGCCCGCTTTCAACTATTCGTCACATACACGCGGCCACAATTGTTGCACATTCACGCGCCCGGTCACGTGCTGTGTGATAGTGTTTATGATTCCACTTTTTTCCACAACTTCTCCCATAAGTCCTCGCATCGGTCCACGCATAAAATCAAGCAAGCAACACTTCCTCACCGTATCATCGAGGAAGGGAAAGAGACGCTCGTGGATAAATTCAAACGACCCGCATCATTTCCACGATTTTTTCACACCCACTTGCCGCCATGCCATAAACCCTTTGCCCGTTGGATGCTAGAACCTTTTCCGAATAAAATTATATCATCATCGCCCGATGGCAGATGCCCAACGCCGCTCACTGAGCGGTGTGTAGACCAGCAGCACTGAATTGCTTTTTCTCGGGCAGAATACCAATTTCTCTAAATTAGCCAAACTTTCAAAATAGAAATGATGGGGAAAGAGTGTGGGAGTAGGCGCAATGGAGCGGCAATTGATTAAGTCCGCTGGGTAATCATCATCGTTCGCGCTAGTCAGGGCCCTTAGGGACATATGTGAGCAAATGTGTGGTGTTCTGTCAGCTTCAGTGCAGCGCGTAGGTCTGTTGCCAATGATGACTTTTCAATTTAAACTTGCCTCTCGCTTTTGCCTTGGTTAGTGTATGTTTTACCGGATCCCACATACCGGTGGGCATAAGTAGGAGAAGCATAAGATCAATTGAAAAAAAAAAAAAAACGGACGTAATGCCCATTCAAAACTTATCTGTGTTGAAAAAGGATCTTCTGGAGTGGGAAGGAAAAATCCACCCCTGGCAAGCTAGCAAACGGTGCTGTTTGTGACGATTGACACGTGACTAGAGTTTGGAATGAATTAAACAACAGGAAAAGGTTGCGCCTTTTCGAAAAAAAAAAATTTGGTGCACGGGAAGAGAGAAATTAAATAATAAAAAATGAATGCATCCAGAGCTCTTGTGAGCTAGCTCTCTGGATACGTTTTATGATGATGGTGGTGTGAAAAACATTTTCAATGCGTCTTTAGATTTTTCGGCGTTGAAGGCTTTTATAGGTCCCTTCGGGAATCAGCTGTAGGGTAGAAACACTCTGAAGTTTTATGGGAAATCTTTACGGTGGAATCGTAATGAATTCAACACCACAGACCTTGGCATATGTCCTTGAAAATTGGAAAAATTTGTTTTAAGGTTGCGTTTGTTTTTCCTCGTATTCTAAATAATATTTATTTTGTGATGGATAAAATTTTCCGTTAGTTTTATTTTCATTGAGTTTCTTTTAAATGTTATATAAGTGACGAGACCTATGGCCTAAGTTGTCGATCTGTATATTACCGTGCTTGATTCTTGGGGAATACTTGTAGAAGGCTCAGGAAACTGGGTTCTTCTGGATTGAACCAAAGCAGCGTCACACAGAAGAATGGAACCTTATATCGTAAACTGTATTATAAAAAAAATCTCCTTCTTCTTCTATTTGACTTCACAACCTCCGAAGCCATACTGGCCCTCTAATAGCTTATGAGGTTTTTAGTTACCGCGTAGTTGAATATTTAATGCTACCTGAGGATACGAAGGAACAAATTCAAACCCCGTTCCTGCCGAGTGAAGATTTAGGCCACCTGGTTTTAGCCGTAGTTTTTATTTTATCGTTTTAAATATCAAAAACAAATTTTTAGCTACTTTTATTTTTTTGTATCTTTGAAAATAGTGTAGAAATGGATGAATTTTTTTGAGTTGAGTAATTGAAATTGTTCATATCGGTTGATAAATTATTATTTCTAAATTTTTCTAAATTTCTAAATTATTTCTAAATCTAAAATTTTTTAAATTGCATAATTTCCCTGCATTATGTTTTTGCATCTTTTTTTAAGACACATTTCAACCACGAATTTCTTCTTTGTGACCAAAAGAAAAGTATTGAATTAATCCGGTTTCTATTGTAGAACACAGTTTTTGCTTCTGTTATGATTCTGAATTGTATGTGGTTCACCGCAAACCGTTTAAAGGATTCCAGCAAAAACAATGTAATCTCTCTACAATAAAGACCCTGGAGGGAAGAAACAAAAATTAAACCGCAATACCAGTGACAAGCTAAATAATAAGACAAGAAAAGGATAAACATAAATGAAGAAACAAATGACTGATGTGGGATTTCAGGGATTGTTTATAGCACTACAAAAACTGTCTTGAATCTGTCTGGTGGAAAAGCTTTTGCAAGCAAGAGAGGAAAGGATGTCTCTCCTTTTTTGTCATAAGAAATCACGAAATGGGTTTGAAAAAAAAAGGACTCTCACGTGCAAAAAGTACAGAACAAATCTGAAATAATTTCGGATTTTTATTTAACCATTTCGGGGGCGCAATTTGTTGTGCATTTGCTGCTCCCCCGTTTTTATGTGCTGTCCTCTTGCTAAACGTTCGTAAAAAACGCATCAGTAGAGAATGAATTTCATCGTCGTCGTCGTCGTCGTAATTCGGAATTCTTTTGCTCACTGACGATTGGTATAATTTGTGTCAAATGTGGTTTTCTTCAAGATGAACGTCCGCAGTTGTCGTGTGCCTTTAGCAGGCACATTAACGATCGCTATCAAGATTATTGTTAATCCTTTTTAAGGGTGTTTATTTTGGAAGATTTTCGGTATTTTTTTCTTCTTCGTGTAGTGGTTGTTTTATGGATGGAGCTTTGATGTAATAATTGAAGAACATAAAATAAAATAAGTTTGGCTTAAAGTTTAAAGATTACAAACAAATTGTTTCTTTAATTAAGAAAAACATGTTTTACTAAAATTACATACGAACTACAATTTGTTGTTTTTTTACTTACCCAGCACTCAAATGATTCGTTTTAAAGTCATTTAGTTCCAGTATGCTTCTGCCGGCATCTTCAAACAAACCTTGCTGCCAATTTAATTGAACAAACTAACGTCGTTGTTCGTGGTGATGGCCAGCGGAAGCAAAACGTTGAACTCCCTTAGTAATTGAAGTCCTGCAGTCCAGACATTTGCGATGTACTTGATTGAAAAATAAACCAAAAATATACAATTTCAAACCAAACCCCGTTACAATACTCTGTTCTATCAGATACTGCTTCGTTTTTGCAAAAGGAAAACTTGCAAGAGAGTTTCTTCGTAACCTTTTACATCGAGTGCAGTTTCGTGACATTCTGTAGCACGGAATTGAATTGCTTTTTCAAGTTCACGGCCCCACTCGTTGCTCACCCGTTGGCCACGCGCTGCCGCATGATTGGTTTATCAAACACACCGAAAGCGTAACCAATTTCCGTGGTCGTGAAAACTGCTACTGCTGCTGGTCGGCAAGATTCATCGTCAACTATAGGCTGCTGGTTTTGTAGTTTGACTTGCAAAAATGCAAAACGGTCGCAACACCGCGAACCAGAAAGAAAATTGAATTAATTAATTTAATTAAAACCAATTGCGAATCGCAAATTTGTACGCCAGCACGGTTAGCTGGCGGAACAACTGAAAGCACTGTTTGGCCAGGTTTTTAATTCAATGTTTATCCTTTTTATTTTACTTCTGGTTACATTTAGAAGCGTTTTACGAGTACGTTTTTCCCCGATGCGCGAATATCCCGCGTGACGTATCAATCTTTTTGGCCTATTTCCTTTTTTTATTTTTTATTTCTTTTTTTTTCTCTTTTTCGCGTGTTTTTCTGTTGTATTTTTTTCAAAATTCTTACTTATAATTTATTTTTAACAGTATCAGTGCTGCACGATTGAATGTAAAAAAATAGTAAATGAGAGATTGCGGAAAACTCGTCCGGCGCATTTAATGCCGCCATCTTCGCACCTTTGGTGCGTGCTTGGTGAAGTATGTGCCTGGAATGTTAAGCAGTTCGCTAACGTGCTATCGAGTTGTTTCGAGTGATCCAACGCGTGGCACACACACACGCAACGCGCAACAGCACGTTGGCCGCTGAAGAACCTTAAAGTGCCTTCACTTACAATCGGTTCTTGGCCCGGTTTCGTATGAACACTACTGGCTAGGATTAATTCAATATTTCATTCATATACTCGTTGAGGGTGGTCATCGATGGTTGTTTGTCGGCTATAAATCAGTGTATCGGAGTGAATGTTTTGCCACCCAAGAGGCACAGTTCGCAGAACATTGCTCTTGGACAAGGGTTTTATTCCAAGGAAAGATAAACACTCGATTGCGAAACCCTAACAACATGTGAGTGACAGTTTAGATTGGGATCTTTGCACAAGCTGACCGGACCCAACCCATTTGGAATCGATTTTGCTAGGGGAACTTTTGCTATCTTCGATCTTAGAATTGATCAGTCTCTGCAGGCAGAAGGGTTTGGAACTGGCAAAATCGGACGCAAACAACCTGGTACCCAGTTTTCTTTCGAAAAACTCCCCTTATACTACTAAATGGCGGAGTTTTCACACGGTAAATAATCTTTGGGTTCTTTTTATGTGATCCCCCTAGTACAATCCTCTCACGTCCATTGCGTGTACGTGCGTGGTTTCGTGTCCTCCAGAAAGAAGCAGACAACCAACTCTAATTGATTAATTAAATTTCTTGTCACATACCGCCCGGAGAGCTGGGGACATGCGTGATGGTTTCTCTGGTTTTGATTATTACTGAAATGGGGGAAAAAGCTACAATGAGCTTTGGGGTTTTAACATTCCCCCTCCAAAAAAAGGTAAGGAACACGCACCTCCAAGAACACGTACGCAGCTGTTGAATGCGTACGTCCAGGTATCTTTGTTTTGTCATTAAAATGCCTTACTTCGACATCTTAATCGTAACCATCGTTCTACTTGTATTGAGTAATTCTAGACACATGCTCTCTCATCTGCTCTCGGTAGATTTATTACGTGTGATGAGTGTCCTCAGAATTTGCAGAGGAAGCCCTCCATACGGCAAGCTGGAACGAATCAATTAGTGTTATTGCTACCACAAACGCCAAAGTGCGTCGGCATTAACTCAAGAATATAAAGCGACTTTTCTTCGTTGTGTCGTGCATCCACCGAGTGCTGAGTCGTTGACGTTAGTCGCCAGTCGGCATCGTCTGTCAGCGTCCACAAGCAACACGGTAGATTAGCTCAATGGATAGCTTTGTTTGTTGTGGCGCGATCATTAAAATGCTTCACTAAAAGCAAACCAATTATTACGGTGAGATACGGATCCAGATACGGGTCGTCTTGGAAGTAACACTGTACGTCTTGGAAGTAACACGGTGGCTTTCCCGGGTCACCTACGCTTTTTAACGGCTTTAGTAAATGGCATCTGTTCGGCTGCTACTAAACAATGCAGCCCAGAAGCCAGCTCGTGTCCTCCTACGTCTTTTAGACGAGAACCGAATCCAAACGCTGGACATTGGCGGTCTGAATGCAATCACGACCATGCTCAAACACGCATAAGACCTAAAGATAACAGTTGTACTGCTAAAGTACAGACATCCAAAGGCTTAAAGCCTTTAGAAGACAACAACTCCGGATCCTGTGTTTAATCTACCGACTAAAGAACCGACCATTAGGATTTTTGTTTCCTAGCCACCCTAGTCAACTCTTTTCTATTAATGCTATCTATTTGAGTTGACGTCCAGGAAGTGTGTTCCAAACACAGTCTAGCATATTGGGGCAACAATGGTGGTGCCCGTTCCGAACAAATCGTTCCGTTTTTAATTCCTTATTAATTGTGTTGCTGTGTCATTCGTTCGCTTTCAAGTGTCGGCCTCTGTCAGCGATAATCATCATCATCAGCGACGTTGTCTTAATTATACAGCAAAAGAAGCAGCTTGTTTGGTCGATGGTTTTCGCCGGTGGTTTTGGTATTTGGACGTGAGTGTGTGTGTATGTGTCAGCACTGTGCCACCATCTCGAGCAGCATCGGTTGATAACTTCATTAGCCTGAATGGCGTGAATTCGACTTCAGCGGCGCCATCATGTTTAATAACGCGTGCGGGAATTGTGAAGTTTGTGGGAAGGGGGAGCATTGGAAGGAATTGATTTAGCAAGATGATTAACGATTGATATGTTAAGTGTAGAGAAAATTTCTATTTTTATGATGATTTTTATATGGCATTAGTAAAGGAAGGTATCTGGAGAAGGGATTTTAATTATAGAGATTTTATAGGTTAGGTTATAATTAAGAGCTCAATAGCTGACTATGTTATTGATCTTCAAGTCTCTCATTAGAATATGAAATAGTCTACAAAGAGTGTGATCATGACTAGAACTAGGATGGGATGGGACTAGAATCATGGATGCAGACATAAAACTGGGGTTTGATACAAAGGTGGCCGTTATTTTCGCTAGGTTTTGCTTTGATAAACTGTTTCAAGCTACGCTTCAACCAATACTTTTAGTCACAATTTGCTTTCATTTTGTTTTGAGCTATCTCCACACACACTGCGGTAGTTCCTCTTCCATTATGCTACTTGAATAGCACGAAATGTAAATTTCTGCGTGCATTTAATTGTAGGTTCACTTCACCACAATTCGCCGCAACTGAGCCCTTATCGATGGAAACACTCCCTATGCATTTTTGTTGCACGGTATTTGGCAACGGTTGTTTGTGAACGTTGATAGAATAAGTTTACGTTGACCTTTTCAGCTTGCGATTCCTTCGTGTGCCGTATGGCTGACTCTCGTGCCTTATTCTTTACCAACAACAGCACGATCACTTCTCGAGCAAACAGGAGACGCTTATAAGGTCGTTAAGCTTTTCCATTCCGAGCGAACTTGTTGATCCATTTACCGTGCGCACTATTTCACGCTTTGCATTGCAGTGTGTGGTCTAAAAAACCTGCATATGGAGAAGTGCTTGCGATAACATAGCTCCAAACGGGAAGGCAATGTGGAGTTCGTGCCACAAAGCGCGGGGACCACGCTGGTTCGTGTGGTTTCGTGCTCCAGAAAATTGCTCCGACGGAAGTCGCCAACAGAACTCGCTGCAGGCCTCACCCATAAGACGACAATTATCGCTGGCCAATGGAGATGACTTCGTACACCAACGATGGCGCAGGATGGGTAATGGGACAAATGGGGTAGAAAAGAGAACTGTGTGCTCCAATGCAAATTGCGTGCCACAACCCCTCTCCTCGTTGCAAACACATCCCCGTTTCTGGTCATTTTCGTTTCCGCCCTGCGAGAGATGAAAGCGGAGAAGACAGGAACGATGTTAGTGGCCGCCGAGGAAAGGTTCCGAAACCGGTTCGGCGGAGACATTGGATTTTACTACGTTCCATGCTGTGCTTGACCAATTCCACAGCATGTACTTTGGGGGAGACGTTACATCTCGAACAAAAAAAACTTTTTTATTGCAATGTAAAGACTATTCCCCTCACTCAAACGTCCAAAGTCGGTCCAGTTGCTGTAGATCTTATTCGGTTGGCGGTTTTCATGAAAAGAGTACAGACTGGTCCTTAAGGTGAGAAAACGTAAAGGTGAATGTGGTCAGCATTATCACCGGATGTTGGATATTACGGGAAATTGGACGGCTATCGCTACTAATTTCCGTTGGCGTTTTTAGACGAAAAGATTAAACACATTTGTTTTTACGTTGGGAAGTAATTAAGCGAGTTTTTAATGCGTTACTTACTAGAAGGCATTTAAGAGATTCATTAATTTGTGAAAGAATATTTAAAGATTTAATATTGTTCAAACTTTCAACTATGTACATACAAGTTTTGTTTATCAAACAATATAAATTCGACTTTCATAACAAATCTCATAAACTACAATGAACAACGAATTGAACATAAATTCTTTATGGTCGTCCCTAAAGACACTCCTTGGTGGAGAACCTCTACACTGCACATACTGCAATGAAATGTTTCAACAATTAATTAAATAATAATTAGTATAGAAATAAGTGCTTATCTGGCACGCTTCAAACACTAAGAGAACTTGCAGGAGTTCTCAGGCCAGCTCAACAGCGTACCACTATCTGTCAACAATATAAAACGATACACAAATGATGGATTCCTGGGATACTTACTGTGACAATTTGTACAAAATCGTTTTGATCCTACAATGATTAAAATCAAGCGCTTGGTTACTGGATTATCGGCTGCGACGGCCACACGATCAGGTGTATTCACCTTGCCGTTTATCACGCTTCATGCTTTCAACCTGTAGCCTTTTCAGGGATTGATGAATCGATCGCCAACTTGCTCACCTAGTCCTAGTTATTCGTGCATTTTTGCAAATTCGTTTCTTATTTTATTTCATGCCGCTCGTGATGTGTGTATGATCCAAGAAAGCGAATATCTTTTTAATCGCTTTACTTCCCAGCCAAGGTTCGTTAATGTCAACATTGTGTGTATCTTTTTTGGTGCGCTTGCTTCAATCGATGCACGGAATGGATGGAACGTCAGCAGTTCTGTATCATTTTAATTATTATTTTGTGATCCTTGCCTTACGACCTGGAAACGGTTTTTAGCTCGCCATGCTTATTCGCCTTTAAAATCGCAACGTATTGTTGATCGTGATCTCGCAACCCGGTGGGGATTGATTAACGTGTACCGGACTTTAAAATCGTTTCCAGGAGATTCTTTAATGCACGGTTTCAATAACGCGATTTTCGCATTTTTTTAAGACTTTGAAATCTATCGTTCAATCAATCTGGCTAGCGGGGTTGTGATACACACAGAGAAATTAAAAAAAAATGTTTCAGTAGTTCGCCACAGCAAGATCGGATTTTATCGTGTTGGATGCATCGGGAACAAACAGCCATTAAATTGAAACTCATCGATCATCAAACGTGCTAAACGATTCTGGAAGAAAAGAACGCCCAAAGAAGGGCTCTCCACTTGGTTTGTGGATAAACGTTGCACCACACTCAACATCCTCCGAAAAGCATCGTTTAGCACAACTTTGGCGCTTGCTTAAAGTGGTCCATTATTACTCTTTTTGCCATATACGCTACTACACGCTCAATCATGCTTTCAACGACGACGTTGCTGCTACGCGATGCACACGCTGGCAGCAAAACTTAATCTTTCGTCGTTCGTCGTTCCGGCAGTACAGCCAGGACATGATTGTTCCATTTGTGACCGATTTCTAATTGTGGCTTAGGGCAATCATCGAATGATGCCGAAAGTGACGGGAAGGAAGCGGTAGAGTTTTGCTTCGTCCCTGGTCACGGTTCAGTCCAGTTTCTAATGTCAGTTTAATGTTCGCGTAACGGACTTCAGCTCCAGGTTTTTTTTTCTAGTAGCGACCATAAGTTGGAAAGTAATCAATCACTGTTAAGAATATCCATCCAGTTTTTTATGGCCTTTTTGATGTTGGCATGGCAGAAGTTTTTTTTAATTTGTTTTGTCCTGTTCTCCTCCGCCGGTGGAAATATTGTGCTGCCTATAGGTTGCGGTTTTTGTAGCACTTTTTAGAATATGGAACAGTTTGCATGATGGGTAGCGAAACTTAAATGAAACTTCCTGCACGAAGTTTCTGATGTACGTTTGAAGAGAGATGTTGGAGTGGTTTGGAGGAACAAATAACGCGGCACCTCCTCTCGAATTTTTTGCCCAAGCCTCTGATCATCATCGATAAAGTCACACAGAATATGGGCACAACAGTACGGTGCCAACACTTGCAAAAATATTGTGCCGGAATGTACTCACCAACAAAGGCAGTGTCAGTGGTGCACATTACGAAGAAAGTAATTGCATCAAGTTTGTAGCGCACGAACGAACAGCAACCGAATGGCCGACCACATGACTGGTGGCGATTCTTGGTGAAGTAAATTTGTGCCAACAATCGCTTCCACGTTGCATCTTGCTCGCCCCATACATAAGCATGTAGGCGTTCGGTTTCCATTCTTGTGGTAACGTGCGACAGTCATATGTGTGGAGAAGGTGTATCATTAGTGCAATTCATCAGCGAACTACAATTAGGTTACGTGTTTACTTCAGCTTCTGCTGCCGCAGCTTTTCACCAGCGACCGATTCAACTCATCTGATTTCACTGTATTTTGTTATCCTCTTTCCGAGGGAAGCAAGAAGATGGATGACGTGGTTTTGTTGCGGTTTTTCAATTGCTTTCTTTCCTTCCGTCACCACGACTTAACTTTTGTGTGCTACTACGGGGGGTGAGTGTTCAATCATTTCTCGGTGTAAAAAGGGCGCTCGAACGGCTCTCGTATGTGGAGCTAGTTTGGAGACTTTGTTGGGCTGACATAAGTGAATCTTTGATTGGCGAAAGCGAGACGTGCGTACGACGATAATAATAAGTTTCAGGTTGCTAGTGTAGCTTGCTGTTGTGATGTAATTTGGAAGTTTGTAGTTTTTTTTATGATCCGTGGCAGTGGAGTATCAGACTTTTTTTATCCAAGTCTACCTAAGGTGAGGTACATTTCATAATTGACAGATTTGCCATGCACATCGTCTTCTTCAATACTCTTTCGGAGGATATTTTTCAATTCAGCCTTCTCACCAAACAACTTAAATATTTTGATTGTTTCTATTTTCTACAATAGGTCAGACACGTCTCAAATATTAACATCGTAATCCTCTCCAAACCATTGTTAACAGTTTGACAGATGTTTGACATCTGTCACCTAGTCCGTCCGCTTCTGTCTCTAACACGATCATGTAATATTTAATTTTACACATGTTCATTGCCTCAGCAACATAACGTTTACAATCTTCAACCTTATTGTGTTACTACTACTACTACTACTACTACTACTACTACTACTACTGTCGGTTACCACTACTCATTGTCAACATACGAATTGTGTGAAGTGAAAGAAAAAGTGAAAAGCGGTTTGGTAACACCAAGTGTTCCCTCTGACTAGTCGCTCCTCAAGCGATCGCAGCCCAGAAGATAGATGGCCGCCTTGTAAGACAAAATGTAACAAAATGGCCCGGCCCGTAGCAAACGTGATTCTGTTCGAGCAAAGGCCACGACCATGATGCCTCCGAGGAGATTAGATTTAAACGAAAAATGCGCTTTTTTTTTCGTTGAAATCTCTCAGCTGCTGCTAATGAGCTTACTTTAATGGGTTGTGGTGAGAAGAAAGAGTGGATTGGAGGATCGATATTTAGCTGGAATGTTAAAGGGTTTTAGCAGAGGTGCATTAATTTTCGCCTGTCCAAACGGAAGCGTAGGGAAGTTTCTCCACAGTTAATCATCTCATTTTGTTCGATGACTGAACGATTTTCTTTTTCTCAAATTCAATTGCTCTAATGAATTCTTCGTTGTACATGCCACCTCCTGAATGTTTGTAATGCTATTATTAGCGTTTATGTAAATTGAAACCGGCGCTTTTGTTACTCTACTGAGGATGCGCCTACGGGAAAAGTTTCATCCTTGGTGGTTTTCTAAGAATTCGGAAGTAAGCCAGCAATAACCCAAATTTCAATACGCTTTTTCGCCGAGAGCGAGCCGAGGTGGTAAGCGCTACCAAATTAGGTCCCGACCTCCGACAAAATGTTTGCAGTTGTGTAAGCAAAAGCGGGTTTGTTCAAACGGAACGATTGTTGGAAAAGAGTTCTGGGAAGTATTTCGTATGTTTATTGTTTCTTCCGTTGAAATTTACAAGCATTCAGTTGAAATAATAATCGTTTGTACAATGGTAGGGATCAGACAAAAAAAAATTGATATTATAATTGCTGATCACATTATCAAAAATATGTTAAATGTTCTTCAATTTTATGATAGCCTTTCCTCAGCTTGCGGGAGTTTGCTTTGCAACATGCGTTTAAAAATCGTTTAAAATATGTTTTTGAGCTGAAATTATTACCAGATGTGGTAGACCGACACAATTTCACAATGAACCAAAGCAAAAAGTCAGCAGTAACTTTTGCAGTTCTTTCTTCAGTTTGTTCTTCTAAATTATAACCCAAAGACTTGTTTTTTTTTTGTAGTTTTGGCATCAGCCAAGGATTTATCCCTCATCCTTTACTTTTGCACCGTTTTTTCGACCTTTCCAAGTTTTTTACTGGTGGAAGTTTTATTTTGAGTTTTTTTTAACTTTACTTATTTCCATTGGGTAAACTCCTGACTCCTGCCTCCTCGAAAGTAACTTTGTTTAACATTTTTAATTTTTATATTCTTTTTTTTTATATATTCTTTTGGTTGCTTTTGCTATTACTTTTTTACTTGGCAGTGTTTTTATTCCTTTTGTAGTGACCTTTTACGACTTTTACAAAGCTTTTTTTTGTATTAGTATCACTTTTCATAGTTTTTTTTATATTTTTCTTTTCGCTTTTTAATTTTTTTGTGTTTTTATCAGTTTTTTTTTCCTAGTATACGCATCTCCTCTCTAACTGAAAAGATTAATATTGTCTCATAAATACATTCCAGGAATTCTATCCTATCTCACATTCAAACTAAAGTGTTCAAACAAATGTGTTGTGCGTGCCGGGGAAACACTTTACCAAACACTCTTGCCACACGTCCGTGTGTGTGAACCATTTGTCCCGGATGCTGATAAAGCCGGTGTGCCTCTTGCGTGAAATCTGGTTCTGGTTTTACTCTCGCGTTGAATCGAAATGTGCAGCAATAAAAAAAAAAAAAACTGTTGCTCTTGAACCGAAACAACCACCAACGCAACGCCTTCCGTTGCACATCATCTTGATACGGTTGCTGTAGGAACGTGCGTAAACTGACACGATCGCATAATTCATCCGTGTTAATCAGAATGCACGAATCTTTCGCGGTTCACAGTGTCTGATATTCTTGTGTCCAATTCTTGCCGGCGGAGGACGGTCAATTGGCACAGGAAAACGGTTGAGTTGAGCACACTAATAAAAGCAGCAACGAATCTAGTGCGTTTTATTTTTATGCACTCGCATCGCTGCAATCTGATGCCCGTTGCAGGCTTTAGCATCCACTGTTTGTGTCGCTTTTTGCTTTCCATCTTTTCTCACGACGCTTTGTGCTTCGGGCGCTTAATTGTTTTGTACGACCCGGGCCACCATTTTAATTTTTTTTTGTTTCGTTTGTTTGAGTGCCTTGGTCGGAAGGGCATACTCGCGACAGCAATAAATCAAGCAATTGCACTCTGGAGATGCATGCTGAAGATGTACAAATGTTTATGGTTCGTTTGGCCGTCGGAATGGATAGTAGATTGCTGGAGGAATTTGTACTGCTGCACTTTGATTTTGCATCCCGAATGCATAGCGAAACGAAATCCAGGCATGACTTTTTCGTGTTAGTTTTTACTTGAGTGTCGTAAAACAGGACCTACCACAAACAAATTTTTCTTCTAAAGAGAGGATAAAACATAAAAATGATTGTGCTATCGGCTGTGTTGATCTTAAAACGACCGTTGAAATATCTTTACGAAAATAAGCATCACAAGAGACATAAGTTTCTTTGAAGACATGGTACGCTTTTGTTTAATGAATTATTTTGTTTATGATTTCCTAAGGGTTTTGCTAATGATTTTATGCATTTAACTTTGCAGAGTTCCCAACTAGTGAATTCTTTTCCAACAAAACGTTTGCATTTATAGTCTTGAATGGATCATACATTTCTAAAGCTATAAAAAGTCTTATCACCTCATCAATAGAGTCGCTTGTCTATGCGCAAAGATCATAAACGAATCCCACAAAATCACTCTCGCCTGCCAACAAAGCGGTTGCTTTGTTTCGTTTTGGATCTTTATGGACAGGAAACACCAAAGCTCATTGTTTTCATGCCAAAAAGTCGTCTATCAAACTTGTCCATAAAACCCTTAACAAATGTCGAGCTTCTTACGTACTTGCATTGTTTCCGGTTTTACCAGAAAATTTGTTGAAGCGTCTGTTTGTACTGGAATGAATTTTTCTTTCCATAAACAACGTGTCCAACATGTACAAAGTCACAGTGTCTAGTGCTACAAGCTCTAAGAGACCCATTTTTTTGCCAAACTGTCCCTCAACTTTCAGCCCTTTTCGGCCAAACGGCTAAGTTCGAGCTGCTTATGACCATCCAAAACTTTACGATAGTTTTAGCTTACATTTTCTTTTCTTTCGTCTCGTGTTTTGGAGGGGTCCCTTTTTGCTTCGAAAGTACGTGATTTTGTTGATGCCTTTTTTCGTAATTTGACAGTTTGACCAACTAACCTCGAGTGAACTTTCGAGTGTGAGTTTTATGGGTTTATAGCCGACCCACTCCATACATGTGTGAGGTAGGTCCACTCAAGAAGGAGTTTTGTTTGCAAAACACACTCGTTTGTAGATAGTTCTTTTACGGAAGTGAAGCGCATTGGAAAGCATTTCGTTACTTAAAATTGAAGAAAAAGCGGGCCATTGAGAAGGAAGACTTTTTTTCTCATAGAAGGAGTCGAAGAAAAATGTTATATGACCTGATAAATCTTGAGTAAATATAAAAAAGGATACTTTTTTGTTTATTTTCTATTCAAACATTTACCATTTAAAATAAGAAGCATTAAATTGACTTAAGAAAAGCAAACAAATTAACAGTAGGCAACATTTGCGAAAATTTTAAGAGGGAAGACACGCAATTATTTCTTTTTGTATTGATTCATTTATAATTACTACGAGCTATTACTATAAGCTATTCATATTTGTATACCATAAATTTTCTTAATATTTTTGTCACATTTTTTCATATTTTTATACATTTTTTATGTATTTCTTATTATTTTCCTTTTATGGCTTGTTTAAGGAGAAAAAAACAAGCCAAAAAGAACCAGATAAAACAACCTTCCGGAAGGTTCAGCTCGAGCTCTCTGTTTTTTATGTCCTCACAAAGAATTCAGAGCCCCAGTCTCACTCACTCACTCGAAGGATCGGAGATCATAAAAATTAGCATAATTTTCAGCATGCAAAACCATAACCACAGCCCAAAGAGGACGCGGGACAGGGAATATGCGAAAACAGCAAAAGTGCAGCAGTACGCCAAAAGAAAACAAACACGCCTCGGATATTGCTTTCTTCTGTCGTGGTTCTGCCTGGAGGCGTTTTTTGTCCAAGAGTCAGTGCGTTGCATTTGCAGAATCGCAGCCATAGTTTGACGGTCGGTTATGGAACACTTGCGTTTCGTGGCATTATTCATACACTCGATCCCAGGAGAACTCCGGGCGAAAGTGTTGAGAAGTTCGTAAGTAAGGTAAAAATAATTTGTCTTGCCAATAATGGAACGTGAATCCACACACTGGTCAGAAAGATGCGATACGCGTTATCGGTCGGTTGAAAGGAATTATTGATATCGATAAGCGAACAAAAAAAATCATACCAAACCAAAGGGCAACCGCCAAGTTTGCCAAATGTTTTGGTGATGCAATTTCACCAATTCGCGTCATTCCGCCGTCTTGACAACGACCTTCACGACGTGGAACAGGATACAACGAGGCGGGGCGGGTGAGAAGGCGTGAGTGCTCAGGTAGCAGCAACAAAGCTCCCCCGAAATTGGGCTCTCCCCATCGAAAACCGGCTTTTTGCCACGATGAACAACACACGCGCGTTTTGGGGCGACTTTGCGTATGCATGAACTGCTCGAATGGTAGCATAAAACTGCTCGAACGCTCTCCTGCCCGGCTGTTGCGATGAACGCGCTTACGCGAGAGAGAGAATGTCAAAACGCTCTCCGACGCATCGCCGGTCCGGCTGCCGGTTTTTGTTGGTTGAGCCGACTCCAGCAAGCATTCAGCGGTTCATTCGTTGCGTAGCGTAAGAAGCGAGTGGACGCACGTTCGTTGGTTGTCCGCGGTTCCATTTCAGGCGGTCGAGACGTCGATTTGCAGAAACACTTTTGCGTTAGAATCTAAAGGCCGAAGCTGTTTACAATTCCCGGTTCGCCTTGTTTTGGTACCATATTCGCAGTTGCGATACGTGTTGTGTGCGTGGTTTATGTGCTTATCGAGATAAAAAAAAAATCGGGAAAGAATGTGAATGTGGAGAATTTGTTTAGGCAAATGTGATTAACATAGGCACACAGCTTCCCGAGTGTTGTCTACGTGAGGGATTTCGGCGGCGAGCTTTTTGGTGAGTTGTCGTGTCGTGTCGGTGTGCCGTTTGAGGCAAACACAAGTGCCGCCGTGGTTCTGATAAAGGTGGCGAAATTTCGAGGCTTTCGGGAGCATAAGCAACCCCTCAACGGGGCCGGGGAAGAATGTTTTACGCTGAAAGGAGGAAAAGTGTGTGGTTTGGTGCATTTTATTAGGGGATGATAATATCATCCCCTTGTTTGTGACGTGAAATGCTGCGGTAAACGAGTTTGCGAATTTTGAAGGCAAAATTTCGCCTAAAGATAAAATTTGAAAATTTTTAAAGTGAAGCAAAGTGTTCGTTGAAGTTGCGTGACAAAATTAATTTCTCTTAATTAAGAATCGATACTGGGAAGAAGAAGAAGCTTGACCGTGTGCGTTTGTGTGTGAAAATTGCTACCAAGTTAAAAAGAGTTGCGTGTGCCACTTTTGCAAGATTTAATCCAAATTGGTTGTTTTAGTGAGTGAAAATTAAATTATCTTCGCTTGATCAAAACACCGGCGTTCCGTGCCCGACCACCCATCATCGATGCAGAAGATGAAGCCGAAGGTGTTACTCACCCTCCCAATGCACAACTACACCAGCGTGTGTTAAGTCACGGCGTGGCTCTATGTCGACGGGCGTATGTGTGTGTGTGTGTGTGCGAAAGTTAAGCCTATGCTAATTTTGAAGGGTTCGCTGTGTGCACGGGTGTGCAACTTTATGTACATACTGAGAGGTGTAAACGGGGCACTGTTTTACGTTCCAGAAGTTGAAGCTTAATATGCGGAGTGGCGAAGGCTTTGTGCTTATGTGTGCGTACGCGGTGTGTGCATGTGGTCCGAGAAATAACCCCCGCTCCTAAGAGTTTGAATAATGCTACCGATAATTAGATTTACCGTTTAATTACCCAGCTCCGGGACGTGTATTTGCTAGCGTTTTGGTGGAGATTGGTCAGCAGCCAGTGAGCCAGGCATAAAACAAGCGGATCAATTTTGTACTGCAGTTAAAGGTGAAGAAGTGTTTAAAGCGTATTTGGTATTTTTAAAAATATATACGCTAAAACAGAAGGAAGAAATTTGTGTATCAGTTCTGGCAGCATCGTCCGGGGTCTGCTTCTGTCAGATTTTAAATACTAAGGCGAACACTGGCGAACATCAGCAGCAACATGTATCTGCAACAATCGGCACCAGTGTCACCGCACACACCCTCAACACGTAGCAGTAGCCGCAGCAGCAGTATGCAGTTGGTCGAGTACGACTACGACGAGCCAAAGCCAGCAAAGGTTAGTTTTAGCGTCCATCATCAGCATCAACACCACAATCATCATCATCAGCGTCGTCACCTTACGGTCAAAGCAGAGCTAACGGAATGGAGCCCTTTCGAGCTGGCAGGGGCTGTTATTTGCTCAGCTAAACTTGGCATGAAATTATAAACTAACACCCTGATGATGGGTCGGGAACGGGAAAACACGGGAAGCCCCATATGATGCGCTTGTGGAGGTGTAGAAAGTGTGTACTTACTAACATTCTGGCTACCGAACGGATGTTGAGGGAGAGAAATACAGAGTAAGCTCACCCCCTGCTGCACTTAAACATTCCAACAGTTTTTCTTCTGATGCGTTGGGGTTGCGCAACAAGCTAAGAAGCCTTACATGTGGCTCGGAGTAGTAGGCGTACAGGAGTGTTCCGTATAGTGGTGGGGCCTTTTTTTGAAAACTTTTAAATGGCGAAGAAAAGTTCATAGAACTTTATGTTGTTTTGTAATTTTTGTAAGGCATTATTGCGCCATTTCGATTCTTTAGTAGCAGTGGAATAGTAATTTAACCTGGTGGTAAAGGCGACAACGGCGCCAGCCTTAACATGGCAGGACTGGGGCTCAAACGCCGTCCGGACCGTTCCAACATAGGACTTTGAGGACTGATTATTTACTGGACGCCAGTAAACCATAAACGATCAAGCAGTATAGACGTTTTCGGTAGTATTAGACATTTTTAAAGTAATTGTTTGTGGCGCCATCTGTTGCAAAACATGTGGAAATTCAATTTTATTGTTACAAATCGTTTCATTGTCAAATTTATCATAATTCGGTTATTTCCATGAGAAATTTTAATATTTATATTTCTCAAACTAATCTGGCTAATTTTGTCCTAATCTTTTACCTGCGACTTATGTGCCATTTTGCAGAACGTAAAGTAAAAGTAACTTTATTGACGCGGTATGATGGATTGCGAAACTCATTTTGATATGCCCAGCACAACCAGCAGTCTAATGCAACCCGTTTGACAAACATTAGCCAAAAACCTTGCAAGCCACCCCATAAACGGATTTTGTCCATGTTTTGTTGCGTGGATGTTGTTTTACAACCCCATCCCCCTCTTTGGGAAGGTTACTGATCTCTGCGTTCGTATTGTTACTGGCATGTTCTTTCTTTGTCATTAAAAAAAGCGACTCAAACGCACGTGCAGACAGGGAACCATGTTTTGTGCTGTGCCAAAACACTCCTTGCAAATGGCCTCGTAAAATTGTGTAAGATGTAATCGTGTTCGCAAGGAGAGGCAGGTTGTGTGTGTGTGTGTCCGTTTTGTTGCCAGCCAGACTTTTGACGCAGATAATGATGAGTATGATAAATGAGCCAGGTCTGCTGCTCTCTGCTGCCGGTGTGATTGCACGGTTCTCACTGGCACAGGTGGATGGCGATGTTTTTTTTACCGGGGACAGCCTTGGCATTCACCAAGAACCAGTGTGCTCGTTGATAAGGTATATCAACGATGAACGATCCGAAGGGAGCGAAGAACACGAGATGATGTGCTGTTGGGCGAATTCAAGGGAAAAGCTGTAATAAACACCCAGATACTAAATGATCACTGGGACGATAATTTCTTGTTCCTGAGGAAGCTTCTGCAGCACTGGTTACTGGCTGCATTGCTAAGATGCTTAGCATAAATAACTCCAATGCAGATGAAACCAGTCGTGCGATTGCGAAAAAGGGAATAAAAATTCAATTAAATGTTGAAAAGACACCGATTCTCGATAACGCAAACATTTCTAATTATCGGCGATTTTCTTCCAACAATTCACATTCGCGGGTTAAGGAAAAATTATCATTCACCCGTAAAGTAATAAAAGTGCAGATAAAATTGCGATGCAGCGTACAGAGAAAACTCGTTTCCATTAAATCCTATTACATCACCACGTACCTTCGAATAGTTCTACCGTCATTAAACGATCTTTTCTAACGTTTCCATTATTCAAGCTAAAATGCACAACACTCGACGAAGCTATTATTGCAGCTTTTATTAGTCAGAGATAGTGAGAGGCATCGAACGGCTCACGGTTTTTCGACTTGCAAATTGCAAAATAAAACCGTTTGCCGTTCGATTCACCGCTAGCTCACACACTGCAGCGAATGATTCACGTACCGTATCTGCATCGAATTTTACTTCATTTCATTATCCATCCCTCCTTCCCTGCCTTATGTTGTGCCACATTATCTTTGTATCTCGGTGGCAGCAAAAATAAAATCGAAACAATATCCACCTAACCCTCTTAAAGCCACCGATCGTTTCAAGGCTTCGAGGGGTGGTAAAAAGTGCCACTGAAATTGCAGCACACACTAGAGCAGGCACAGCTAGCGCCAGCAAAAACAAAAGACTGCCTCACGAAAAGTGAAAAAACTAGGGGGGGGATGTAATGCTTCGGTTACAAGTAAACACCAGCACCGTATCGTCTGCAAAAGAACCCGTTTTTAATCGATCGCTCAGCAGTCAGCATAATCCGGAAGGCTTCCTATACCAACATTAGCCTGGGTCGAACGTTTTTGCGCATAAATGCATGTTCATGCTTGACCATCGCCCTCGTTTCTCCTATTCTCCCCCACTGTACGGTGAAGACCCCCCAAACCGGGTCAGCACCCACCGTGTGCGGACACTTGCTGCTGCCCATAAATGGAAGAAATTCGTTCCCTTTCAGTGTCAGCGAGTTTCTGTGTTTTTTTTCCATGCTACCTAGAGCCAAACTCTTAAAACTTGCTCCCTAAAGGCCAGAGCGGTCGGTCAATGCTATCGAAATAGACTCTCCCTCCCGTTTTTCTACCGTTTGTCGTCCCCAAAGACATACCTACTTCATCGAGATATGGTGGTCATTTAGCACCTTCCATCTCATTAGTGCAGACTCCGGCCGAAAGCATCGCTGATGTGTCGGGGTTTTCTTGATCGTAACTCGTTAACCTACACTCTGTGTGTTTGTGTTTGTCGATGTTCTAAAAAAAAACTTAGAAAACCACCAAAAAACCTAAAAAAAAACAGAGTTCCGCACTGTGTGAAGCACCGGATGCTGTTAATATGTGCCCTGTTTGTTCGGGGTTTTGCTACAAGTGCGGCTATTTGTTGAAAAATTAGCAAACAAATGTACATGTCAACATCATCATTTTTTCTATGCCTATATCTAGATGCTAACGAGACCGATGGCGTCATTCGGATGTTGCACTGCGACAAAATAATTTGCGCCATTTTGCAAATGCTGCGTTACAGTGTTGTTATGTTATCACCAACACAAGGAACGGGCCTTATCTCGGAACGCCAAAATAGTAAAGTGTTGCTTCGAACAACCATTATCAGTAGGTGAGGACCCCAAAAGCTAGCGGGATCCAAATGCAAAAGCTACGATGTGTAGAGGTAGACGTGTCGGCGGCGACAATTACGTATTGTCGCCGCCGCGTATATGGCACATGATAAGTAATCAATAATGTGGCTTCTAGTGGTTCGTTTTATTACTAAACGTACTAAAACTGCCAATAATAGATTCAAGTGTCATGTACCGGTACGTGAGGAAAGTAACGTTTGCTGATTTTGTTCAACTGCGTTGCAAGTGTTTTAGTTGCTAGGGAAGGCTTAAAAGAGCCTTTTAGAGACTTATGCATTCTGTTTTAAGCCTTCCATCAACGTCTGCACCGTGTTGTTACGGACCAGCATGAAACTCATGCTGGAGAATCGAGGAAGTCATCAGCCCTATTGTGTATCATTAATTGTGCATCAGCAAAATCCGACATCGTCTGGTAGAGAGGTGTTGAGTGTGATGCTTTGCAAATGCGCACTTACAGTTGGTGTGAGTAAGGTGATGAGTCAAGAACTATTACTAGCTGCTATATACTGTTGAGGCTTTGAACTCTGACGAGAGTAGAGAGGAGTCGAGTGCTGCATTACACGGAGAGAGAGAGGAAAATGCAAGTTATTAAACGAAATGCAAACATATCGATCGTATATTTCATAGATTTTCCCTCCATTGGGGGTTGTTGTTATCAGTAGATATGATGCAGAGGCAGCAATAATAGCTAACGAACCGATACACCTCACCTCATATCGCTTCTCCAATAATGGCAATCTGCTGCTCCTGCTGCTGTTGCTGCTTTAGTGGCAATAGAACGCTCATTAAAATGTTTCCTCTGCTTGTGGTGTTCGTCCGGAACCGATGAGTATTCCATCATAAGTAAGATCGTACTCGGAACTTGTGAAGCAGCTTTTATCTTTCTGCTATTGATGAGTTTTGTGGATGTACAATAGATACAGAAAGATTAATTCCACCACATCAAAACTAAAGAGTTAGGTAAATAATTGTTAACGAGTGAGAATAACGGATATTCGCGTCTATAGTTTAGTAGATAGACAGCAATCTAATTGCTACTAAACTAACGAGCGCCATCTAAATGTGAATATTTAAAGCTTGTTAGTTTATCTCGCATTTCGTACTATTCTTGTCCAACATGGCGAGAAGTAATTTTCTATACAAACTTAAATGTCAACAACAAAGAAAAGTCTTTATATAACCAATGCCTGAAGACTTCCCGCAAAAAGTTCGATAGTTATTAAAGTTCCAGACCAACAACGCCTTTGTCTCAAATGTTACATCCCTCTACCGGGCACCCAACTCAAATGTGTTGAATTTTATGTGAATTGTGCACAAGTTTCAGCACTTTACATCCAATTGGGTCTCCATCTTTACGATTCAACCGTCTGGAACGGGAGGATTCAACCAGCTGGAGACAAACTTGTGACCGTTCGGTGGAAGAAATGCTACCGAAGTGGAAAGATTTCTTTGAAACAATTCATGCACCACGTGCAGCAGCCTCCCGGGTAACCGTTTACCATGCTTCTTGTCACAAATATTAGCTCCATCCACTCGGAAACGGACGATGCAGAACCGAAACTTTCCCCCCTGCTCTGGCTGCCACTGACACACACACACACCGAACACAGAGCGGTCATATCTCGCTTTTCAAGATGGAAAAGGAAAACCTACAAATGGCACGCTTCTCAAGGTGGCGCTCGAAGTTCAACCACCTTTACCGGCCACCGAACTACCGGGAGGTTACATGCGGTAACGGGTTTCGTGCTCTGGCGAGCAAGCCAGTGGTCGGTACCGAAAACCATCGCAGCGAACAGGGGAGATCCGGGACTGATGAGATGCTTCTGCTTGTTAGCTGTGCGCCGAGCTGGGGATAGCTTATCGGCATGTTTCGGTGTGATTTCGCGGTGCATGCATATGCTTTCTGCAACCTGCATGACTGCAAGCAAGACTGCGGCAAGTCGATTATCTTCGATCGCCGGAACCCTTAATGTGACCTCCTCCGTTGTGGCATTGGTAAGCACGTACAATGTGGCGCAGAGCGTGTGGATTATCTCCAAACATACAACTTGCAAGGAAAATGTGCCTTGATGAGAGCAATGTTAGATGACGGAACCATTCAGTTATGTGGGTTGTTGCACGAGTAGGAAGTTGTACGTTGTTGAAAGCGAGAAATCAGGTGGCGTTACACGGATGTCCACGATTACCAAATAGTGGCCGCCCGTTTGATCGTGCACTTGCTTGGACGATTATTTTGATAATGAACGGTGGCTACGCTGGCAAGACATCGCAAAAAAGTGCTGCGTTGATCGCTGTACGGGGGCAGTTGGTTCCATGTTAGCAAAAGAAATAGCATATTTTACTTTCCACACGTGTGGCGTGTGGCTGAACGGAATGGATTCATTCGTAACGGCCTGTTGGAGTTGAAAGTTTATTTTCACCTTTCTTTGCGGTATCAGTTTACGCCATTTTTTAAGTAGATTAAATTAACTGTTGTTGACACTTTTCACTGTAGCGTTATGATATACAATTAATTCTGTTGTGATATGGAATTGACAGCACTGATAACAACCAATTCAGTAGTTAATAAAAACTTAGTGATATTTAATGATTCTGAAGCTTAAAGTTGTATGCTTGTCAACTCAAAATTGTTGCAAGATATAGAATAAAGACGCTATGTAGGCTACCCAAAAGTAAATACAAAGTATAGTCATTAGTTTAATCCAACTATTTAGTAATTAAGTCTCAGAATGTTTAGTCTCATTAGTACGCGAGTAGTTACTGCTGAGTTTTGTCTGATTGCAACTCAGTGTTGGCTTAATGTTAGCCCTTCCTAATTTTTTTTGGCCTTATGGTACCTCCACATACCTTTCAACTGGGGTGTTTAATTCCTAGTATTGAATTTCTAGTTGTCATATCTGTAGTTTGGACCTACACATAAACATTTATATGCATTGAAAATGCTGCGTGAAGCATTTGTTCAGCTTCAGCTAAAAAACAACACACTTTGTTTGTTTATGTATCTAAAACTGTTCCTTCTAGACAAAAAAATCACAGAGCGATTGCAGAAATAAAACTGCAATTCAAGCAAAACCGTCCCCACCCCATTTATTCACCCGTCTCATTTATCCACGCTGCTCCGATCGCTTAGTAGGAAATCCGTTTCTTTATTTATCCAAGAATTCTTCCCTCTCTTGAGCTTCATATTTCACTCAAACAAAATTAGCTAAACCCAAACGCATTTTATGGACACAAACGCAAAAGCCCTTCAAAACTGCATGCTCATTCTAAAGCAGCAAGTCCATTGATTTTTATTGTCCCCCGTTTGCCGAATGACCAACCTTGAGGAAACATAAATTTCCTTTCTGCCTTTTTCGGCACACAAAACATGCATTGTTACACGATGTTCCTGTATCGCTAATTTTCCACCACCGCATTTGCGTTATTGAAACATTTATGAACTGAAAGTGGACATGCGAAAGCTGACGCATTTTTGTACTTCGTTCGCCGTCTGTGGCCGGTATTGCAACGTAAAAACCCCATGACAAATGTTGCATTGTGCATTGTGGTGCTCACGTTCCGACAGAGGTTCCTTCCTGTGGGATGTTTTACATATCGCGTTGTGGTCACTTTTGACGATAATTCAATGTTCACTTGCCAATTCAATATCGCCAAAACCGTCTCCAATCAGACGTGGATCCTTGGTGTTCCCGATTCGTCAGCGGAAAAGCTTGGCGGATATAACCAGCGATAGGACGCTAAAGTTAATCGTCTTGCTTGTTTTCGATTGTTTTGCTGCCTTTGCAATCATCAAGGAGCTGGACCATTGAAACGCTATAACTCATCGATCGTTTTGTGTTTGGGTGGGTAAAAGGCATAAACGAAAACTACTGACTCACGATCTACATGTACAAGCTTGAGACATTGGTTCCGCCTCCTCATGATCAATGTTGTGTCTGAACTCACTTAACTCTCTGCCCAGCTAAACGGCGCGGAGGCTTGGCAAGAACTTGTGCATCGTCCAAGTCGGTTGTTGTTGTTGAGTTCACCTGAGACCAGCGAATTCGTTTTCGGCTGGCAAAACTCAGATTTACATACTCAGCAAAACCACATAGTTCAGTTCATAAATGTCAGATTGCGCATAGCAAGTCACATTACAAATAATCGTTCGAATTTCTCATCCTAGAGGTGCCCGGGATATCCAATGGCAGTAGCACCAGCTTCTGGACATTATAGCAAGTTTCTACCAACTCTCCAACCATACTCAGGGAATCATGTGATTGGAACGACGCAATTTTTTTCGCTCTTTTTTCTCACTGGTTTCCCATTCCGAAAGTATTCCCTTTCGGATTCCTTTCTTTTCTGCTGACTTCATCGTTTTCGTTGGTGGTGGTTTCTCGTGCGATATCTTGCAAGGTACTTGAACTTGCAAATATTTCTACCGCGGTCTGGAGGTGAGTCCCGGTTGCGATGTGTATTCACTCATTCGACACATTTTGTTCGGTAACGTTTCGTAAAGCCTGCAGATTGCTTTAATATTTATTCACATGTCTTCATCTCAAGCGAATTAAGGCAATATGAATTTTACGACCGATCGGGACACACGGAAGACCCAAGAAAGAAAAAATGCTCCTAACAGGTAGAGTCTCGAAAACGCAAATTATTTGTTTCTTCGTTTGCAAAACTTTCGGCTTTTGTCGAATCGTGATTTGGGGTTTTTTCTGATGTTTCTTTTCGCTTTGGGCATTTCGTTGCTATCCTCCCGTAATATAGGTTTGGCATTGAAACGGCCAACGCTACATAAACATCAACGGAATGGTGCAACGTGTGCGCAAGGCTTCGAAGAAAAAACAAACCGTTTGGTTGAAGTGTTCAGTCATAAATATCGTTTTTTTTTTACTTCTTTGTATAGCCTAAGGCACACTGAACGGTGGTCGAGAAAAAAAAACAACTCAACAGTTTCTTGACGATGACGCCGACGACGGTGACTTTTCGAACAGGCATCGAATTCTTTATGGAAAAAAGCAACTGGTGGAAAGTTTTTAACAAGCTCGAACAGCAAGAAGCGACTGAGACGTCGTCGCGTGCAAACGGTGTTTAGCATGCAACAGTTTCCTAGGGCGTTGGAGGTGTTGTTTGTTGGGAAAAAAATGCAGAGCAACCTCACACATTTCACATCGAACCAAACCCTACAACACAGGTTCCTTCACATCCATGCATCTAGAGCTAACACACGACCACGTCCAAGGTCACTCACGAACGGTTGCAGAAATACTAAGGCTCCGCTGTAGCACAGGCACACACAATGGTACCGTAGGTCTACCAGATAGCAGGAAAAAAAAACCAGTTCTTCGCAACAAAATCGTAGCTCGACAGGTCAGGTCCGTAGTTGACGTTCCTCGATGTGACCAATCTACCTTATTGGCAGCAATAACACAAGCTGTTGCTTCTATCAGCACAGTGAAATCGATCGCGTGTACGATCGCCAATATGTCCGAAGTAAGATGATGATCTCAAGCACCGGCTTAACTGCTAGGAGTTCTCTATCGCCGGTCATGCAAAATTGACACCCCCATTTGCACGTTTGACAGTTGGGCGATTAGTGTTTACATATTATTTGACGTCCGGATGGAAATGGATATTCTGCATACGCGAAGAGAGAACCCCTAGCGCAATTGAGGCTATCTATCGCAAAGCGTGGGTAATCTTGAAGTCAAAAAAGGAAGTAGAATAAATAATGTGTGTGCGTGTTGTTAATGTATTGATAGATATTTTGACGCATAAAATCAACGCTCGTATAAGGAGCGTGAAGTGTCAATTTTGACACAATTTATTTGATCTTTGGTAAATAGGTGATTCAAAAACATTATTTTATCAGCCTATAATATTGATAGAACTACAGACACTCCTGTAAATGTTAGTTACAACCGTTTGCTTAATCACTCAACATGGCCTCTCTCTATCTCGCCTTCCATCCGCACGTCGAGAGCCATAGTAAACAGTAAAATGTCACACCGTAACCTCGATCGACTTTCAACCACTTTACGCGCCTGCAGCGTGCTGTGTTGGCTCGTATCGTGTAAAGTTGGAGCTTTATCTTATCGGTATGAAACGTTCGCTCGTAAAAAAAACATCACAGTTTTGGTCGTGCGTTAGTATTTTCCACACCTCACAGAGTTTGCTTTATCGAAACATATGATAAGGAAAAATAGGTTGTAAGGAATCGGAGAGAGTCAGCTTTGCCCGTACCACTCGGATGTTGCAATACCGTGCTGCTAACTAGGTAAGGGGGAATAACTTTTATCGATACTGGTTGTAGCTGTGAAACACAACATATGGCGTGTAAATTTCTCCATTTATCATCAACCATCCAGCAACAACAAAAAAAAAAAAAAATCCCCCTTATTGAACCCTCCAATGATGCGTGAAATGAGCAAAGTTACATTATCCGTTCTTCCTGCATAGCTTATCTTGGCGAAAAGGACAACACTTCACCCATCCACGGGTGCACCATGGGCCCTCAGTGCATGTTGCAAAACCCATGTTGCCTTTGAACATCAAAGCAGGAAATTACAAATTAGACACAATTTGACCCTTTACCATGGATGGAGGAAGCCCAGCCCACGTTCTGATCCAATTTCCCCTCGAGAGAACGCATCACGTCACACGGTGATACGGTGGGTCAGTTCACTTAGCTGCTGCTCCTCACTGTCTGATCAAAGCAGGTTACGTTAAAGGAGCAGACAACAAATATACACACTTGGCCACCGACAGGAAGTGCAGCCGGGGTTCGCAACAAAGTAATTAAGTGTGCAATTTTATGCTACGCTATTTGGTCCAATAAACTGGGAAGAGGCGAAGAGTTTCGTAGTCTTGAAGTAGATGTTTACTCGGTGCAGCACGCAGTTTGAGGGTATTGAGTGTAATGTGGAACGCTACTGCTCGCTAGGAATCGATTTGTGTGCCACCGTCGTCAGCAAAATTGTTTAGTCTTGTGTCCCTACAGGCACATCGGAAATTGCGGGCGTAGCACCGTCTGATTGTCCTGGAACAACACCCTCGATAAGTGCCGATCAATGCCTTGATGTGGGGAACGAGCTGGGACGAACACCCCCCAGGGACGTGGTCGCCTGTCCAAACAGACGACTTCCTTTGCAATGGTAAAGGAATTGGATAAATCAATCAACAGTTATGTTTACTTTGAGTGCCGCATCCGCCGTTCCGCTGCTTTGCGTCCACCCTCAGGTATGCTCTCTGCCGAGTGTGTGTAGTTAGCACAGGGATATCATGAAGTTCATCACACCACAAGAAGTACGAGTGTTTATCGAATGGTCAAAAGGGAGGGGGGTGAGTGATGTTTGAAAAACAATGACCAGCCCTGAAGGTACAACGACGATGGGCCTTGTTGTGACTTCATTGAATATTCCAAACACGTCCCAACACCACGAGGATGTGATGCTAGTCATGGAATTTCCACCGTGTACTTTACCAATGGATCTTGGAGCTAGCTCGGCAAAAACGGGAATAGAAGTTGGTCGATGCGGGTATGTGCAGTAGTTCAAGGGCTTCCACCACGCCCTTGGAGCTGCTGCTTCGTCCATCTTCCAGCTCGAACCCCTAAACCTAGGCCTCCACGCTCGTCGATGCTCATGATCTGATTTCTACAGAACTTCAGCAGGAGAGAGTGCTGCCAATTACGCGACGTGAATACGGCACCGAACCGATTTGGACGATGGATATGGGATGGAATAAATTTTGAATGATCCTATTGAGGGACCCGGTCCTATCTACACTGACAGTAATTTAGTGAAAGCGCTGTCCAAAGCAGACGCACGCATCGTTGAAGCTTAATGACATTCTGACATGTGAAAAAACATGTCCATTTCACCTGATGTGCCCAAACCAGAAAATCTGTGACAACCTGCGACAAGAATGGACAGCCATAGCATGGATGAAGGTGCCTGTCAGATTTTCGGGCTTTTCCTGGAGGGTATTAGCCGGATGTTTTGATGTTTCCGTGTTGTTGTTGTGTGTCTAGAGATAGGAACCTCTCCACATATCATCACAACATTAAAGTTTCTGGACATTGGTTATCAGCGACGACCACCAAAACACGGACGGTCACCATTCTAGTGAGCGCCCTTACGTTTGGATTTTAAGTTGAGCTAGTTTTGTTAAACATGCTCTTTATTGGCTTTGTTTAGCTTACGATACGAAAAGAGATATTGCCCTCATAAAGAATTCAATTTAATGCACCCCAAGAATCCAATCATGTCTTCTGGATGTTGGCTGTAGTAAGAATTGAGCGGCTTAATGGAATGTCGATGCACACACCAACCAAATCTTCTTAGCGTGTGCCCTTTAGCTGGAGACATCAGATTGGCTCACAGTGAAGCTCAGGTCTGGTGTGCTATCTTTACCCAATGGAAAGCAGGATGAATTTATAACACCAAAGAGCTAAGGTATCACGGAGTCCCTGTGAAAGCTCTTGTTGATCCCTTAGCAACAACACAGACACAGCCGACCGGCAAGGGCACACTGCACATGTTTCACGAAATTATAATTCTGTCTAATCGCTCGATAAATAATGTAATTCAATCGCCGCATAATCATCGTATTTCATTATTAACACACCAATCTATGCGGTCGGGATTTGTTGTCCACTTTGGTGTTCCAGGCCAAACAGTGGTTCTCCAAAAATTTGCCAAGATGCCGACACAACGAAGCACTCGAACTGGCTCGTAACTGGCACCAAAGTCACGAGCCGCTTAGTTAGGGCCTCTTTGCGGTCGGCTCAGGTCGTGATTCGAACCTCTCGGAATGCTAGCGTTGCCCTGTAGATAGGCCAACATCAGTAATGGATTGAATCATTACTTATGTTCTTCACGTTGACCACCACTGTCTACTACTGTGGGTAGCAGGGGAATTCATTAGCTGAGGAATGCGTGCAAAGGATTATGTTGCCTTTGGACGAATCGTGTCTATTATTTATGTGTGCCGATTAGAACGTACGAAGTTTGTTTGCTCTCCTGGAAGGAATATAAATGGACACAAATATAAATAAATCAAATGACCCTCAATCTCATACCTTAGCCGGTGAGTTGAGCTAATGGAATTGAATTTAATTTTAGTTTTTTTAGATGTCAGTAAGACAATAATTACAGTACATTTTGCTCTACAAATTTGGTTGATCTTGGTCAGTACTACAAATCAAATGTCCTAAGGTGTAGTTCATTAATTTGGCTCATTAGGTATTTTAAAATTATTTACGATGAATAAGTGCACATTAAGACTTTTGTCAGTTACCTTTTTGAAGCGCGATATTGGAACAAGTGAAAGTTTTCGTCTCAGTTCATTCGCCAAAACGCCAAAGCATATTATTAAATTAGTCCTACCGCGATTCCATTCCGCGATTCCGCGACTTGCCGAAAGAAAGAAGTGGACTATAAAGCATCAATCTCTACCTTCACTTTTGTTTTGCGTACACTCCTTCCCCTATACCGAAAAGGTCAATGGTCGATCAAGCGGTAAAAATGGCCGTAAGCCATCTAAGCCGCCACATTGAAAGGTCTGGTGTGAAGTTTCCTCATAAAATCAAACGTCAAACACCAATCATGGGAAAACGTCGTGCGTGGCCATGATTCTAGCTGGCAAATAGGTTGGTAGGGTTACCGCCAGTTAATTATATGCTAATGAGGCCATTGGCGTTTTATTTATGAATGTTCGATTCCTTTGCCCACCGGCGGATTCGGTCGATTAATGCGGAACAGCGCCGAGTGTGTGTGTGTGTGAGTTAGCTCATAATAGTTCTATTAGCACTTGTGAGCAGTGAAAAAATGCATCCAATGCACTTCCTCATGCCATTTTATTTTGCCCCCTTTCCACCTGCTCGTGAATTGTTATCGATGGGTGATGAAGGTATAAACAATTGATCCACAATAACAACACGACTGGCCTCTGCTTGTTCATAAAATCGAACGTATAAATTGGCTAATTATTTCCACTTAAGTTGATCCGATGATGTGTCTGACTCCTCATAATGCTAACCATTTTTAAGCATGGCTCACTACACAATTTGAGGTTTTACATTTATTACATTTAGTTAACAGCGTGTTTTTTTAATGTCGTTGTTTATTCTACAAATAAATCGTTTAAAATTATGTTCTCAATTTATTTGCTCTCTCCCTCTCTTCCTTCCACTTAACTATTTATAAATCATTGGGCCGTATGATTTTTTGTTTGCTTTTTATTGTTTCATGCTGGCTGGTTTTAATAATCTCATTTTCATTAACTAGTTTTTCATGCATCGTTAACTTCTTGTGCTCGCATTTATTTAAATACGAAAGACAGTGGCCTTTTTTTCGGAATTCCAGCACCAGTGCGGTGGAAACACTTTTTTCTGTCTGGTAGAATTTTTTTTTAAATTTCGGGCTCCACACAAACCGTTCAGCAGCAATTGTGTACGTGGGAAAATGGTTGCCAGCCACCAAAAAAGCATTCGCGAAGCACAATAGTTTTATGCTTGCACTCGCGCTAATAGGAATTATGTTTGTTTGTGTTATGTTTTTCGCTCTTCACTCTTCTTTCTGTTCATGCTTTTTAGCAAAACGTTTTGTACTGGCAACGGTAAGCTGGCCAACCCGGTGTGTTTGTGTCGGTTGCATCAGACTATTTTAGTTTACCCCTTTAGTTTTACCCCCAAAAATACCGACAAAGTTTTGGCGAGTACTGAGAGAGAGAGAGAGTTTGAAGAGTACGTGAGAGGCGCCAACAACGCAGATTATAAATCATTTTCTGGTACTTTGTTTCTGAGGTTTTGTTGCAGACCGAAGTGTTACATTGTAATGATAATTTATAAGTGTTCTTATGCACCCGTTAGCGGTTCGCTTATGTGTTACGATTCTTGTAAAAAATTGAACAAAAACAATCCATTGCCCTTTTTTCAAAAAATTAGTAAATTTTTTGTCCTTTAATGTCCTTGATTTTTTTTATTTCTATCAACGACTAACGCTTTTAATCCTTTCTTTGGCATGGGGAACGGTTCCGGTTGTTGATCTTAACCCTGGTCCTGCTGTTTGAAGATCGCTGTCACCTCACCACAGGGGTCCGTACAATATTTATGGCAATTATAATGGATAAATAATCATGTGGGTCGAATTTGACTAGATTGATGTCTACCTCAGTAATTTGTAGTATTTGATTAAGTCTTTCAATACAAAAAATTACTTTGGATTTTCTTCAAAAAAAAAAAAACTCACTTACTAAAGAACGCACTAAAAAACCTGTGAAATACAAAGTATTCCTGCATTGAGTCATCCTTAAAACTACAACCGGTAATGACTTAAAAGATTACACATTGCAAATCGTATGGTCTACACCCATTGTGCGAAGTTGTTAACACTTATCGGAAATAACGCTCTGCTTGTTACCAACACAGCGCCATGCCGGGAAACGTAAATAACCGCACAAAAGCTTTTCGGGAACTTTTGATAAACTCATCGACCATTGTTTGCTAGCATTACTAACCATGCCCAAATAATACGCAAAAAAAACTCCACTGATGAGACAACCAGACCCGAGTTTAAAGCTGTTTGCTACATAAAAATAACCTAACGACTTGTGCGGATGGTTAAGGAAGCAAACGAGATAAGATCATGTTATTTGGTAGGTTTTGGGTGTGTCTCGGAGTTGGCGGAGTTTTTTTTTTTTGCATTGTGTAATCATCGTCATCATTATCATACATTGCATCTTCACCATCTAAACCCCATCACCATGAACAGCTAGCAAGTGAAGTAGCATCATCTGTTGAACAGTTTAAGCCAATTTTGTACCATTCTGCTTCCATCTCCTCCGCTGTTGCTCGTGTGGTTTCTCTTTTTTGGTCACAATTTAACTTTATCACAGATTTCGTTTATTGGCAGAGTTTTTGCACAAGAAGAAAAAGGGCACGTTGTCGCTCAAAACACGCACAGCACACTCACACACACGCTCTCGACGAACAAGTGAAATTTGTGTCAATGTGCTGCAACGTAGCCAGCCCCTTGATTGGGCCAGAGTGTGATGAAAATCAAGTGTCGATTAGTTGCACCGATTTCGGAAACGAGGCTCATAAATTGTGGCAAGCAAAAATCTCCACGAGGAAATGAAATGTCTTCTTAGCCGGGCCTAAAAAAAAGCCTACGCGTGTTGTTGTGAAGAAATTACGCTCTGCAGTTAGCAACCCACACGGCGGGACGAGCGACTTTGGTCCGGATATCATTAAATTGAAGGAAATATGTTTGCAGACGAAAGATAAATAAGTCGTGTTGTGTAAATTGAAACGCTCAGCATATCTGGTAGGGGAACGGGTTCTCCTAATTCTTGGACGGAAATGTCGAAGTTTGTCGAATCCCTAAATCAACTGATGCTGTAGTTTTATCATGTGTTATTCTTGCAAAATCATTTGGCAACCCCTTTAAGGTTCTAACGCAACGAGTGAATGCTTTGATGAATGTAAAATTTGAAACTGAATTCAGTATTTGTTTTAAGGCAGATTGATGGCAAGGGAAAAAGGATCCTCTAGTACTTGAAACCACCCATCCGAAGACACATGTTCTCGCATGACAACACTGCCGTAAGAGTCGAAAAATGCCATTAGACTAATTGAAAACTGATCACTGTTTTTCGGAACATCAAAACGTATTAAAAACAGCACAGCAGCAAAGCACGGCTCTCTTTCTCGCCTTTTCTTAGTGACCTCGTTTTTCAGTCAGGCATTTTTGAAATGTTCGCCTGGCAGAAACCATCTCAGGCAGCCCACCATCCCTGCTGCCGCTTGTCTTTAGTCCGGTGTCGCATTACAATTTCGCCGATTCTTCTATTCCTCGCGTCTTGTGTTTCTCGCACGATTCTTTGATTTTTCAGTTCAAAATGTCTTTTAGTTAGGGAAAAAGCATCTTCGGCGGATGGGTGGAGTGAAAATTCGTTTGTTTATTTTGCTTCTGACTTTCTAGTTTTCCGTCTCATGGGAATCGTTTTCCCCTAGTGTCATTAGAAGGTGTTTGAGTTCTGTTTGACAGAAGCGCAGGTCTTTCGTACATAAATCTCATCGTTTTTCAGCTGTTTTTGGTATCGATTTTAGAAAGTTCTCTACTTCGAAGAACGGAACATTTTGGTTTAAAAATAGGTTTGTTGTAGCTTCTGGCTAAGTCGGGTCAGGGACTTATATTTACATTCTCAATGGTGCAATCTGACTCCTAACTTCTGGCTCCAAAATCTACCAAAACGAGCAACTTGTGCAGCAAATGGAGTGTATTGAGATAGATCGTCAGTTCGCCTACGGAACTACATGTCACCTTATAGAACGAAGGACACCATCGGGACCAATCAGGTCCAAAAAACGACACACCGCTTCTAAACCATCCCAGCCAACCATGTTGTGCTAACATGCATCTAATTTAGATTTCTTGCAAATCTTCTATCATTTTAGAAACTGCTGGCCAAGGCAACGTTCGACAACATAGCCGAAAGTACGGATGAGCTCGCTTTCCGCAAAGGCGAAATACTGACCGTCATCGAAACCGATACCAACGGGCTCAAAGGATGGTGGCTGTGCCAGCTACGAGGTCGTCAGGTAAGCTCAAACATTTATTATCCCATCTTTCCACTGAGCACTGTTGCAGGCTGCATAGCAATGCAGCAACTCTGGTACCCATCAAATCGTAAAAGGAAAATTCACCTGTTTCATTTCCCACCGAAATTAATCCCCAAGGAGAAGACCTTCTAAAACTTGGGTCCGGTTACATCAGTATTGAATGGAGGCAGTGAGAAGAAGCTACAAGTTCTCGTGTAAACGGTGCAGGCATGTGAACCATATTCAAATTAAGAAGCCGCACACAACGACCAGGGTACGCGTACTTAGGATCGTGGTGTTTTTTTTTTTTGTTTCTTCATCCCTACATTTGGAGAGTTACCACCAAAAACCACCTTTTCCCTTTTTCTTGTGGTGTGGAATAATTTACGACCGTTGGCTGCTTTTTATTTGTGGCTCGACGATTCGGACCTGACCCGAGATTGCTCACTAAGCGCCTGCCCCTCGTTCGACCTTTGCTCTGGCCGTGCACAGCCTGTTGATATGTTCCGGCACACCACCAACTGGTACGCCATTTCTCCGGCGGGTCAAAGAGATACTTAGGCAAACGCTAGGAACGGCTTGTTTAATTATTCAGCAGATGATTAATGACGGGAACGGCTAGCAGAGAGCACCCTGGAAGCTAATAGTAGGCTTAGGCTATCCAACTTACAGTCGCCATGGTGCTACGGCCACTTTGAGCTACGAAGATTGAGCTGATGGTCTTTCGCCCATGTGCCTTTCTCGAAAAGGCAGAAAAGTTTGCGCGCAGCGAGGATAACTCAATTAGTACCAGGTTGCCGTTCCAGGCGATGGTTGGGTTGGTTGGGCATTTTACCTCTACATCGACAAGCAGCTAGTGTCAGTCTAGCATGACACCCGGGAGCTGCATAACAGTTGCTAATGAACCCCGGGAGTTGAATTGAAAATCCTGCCACTCGTGTTCTCGAACGAATTGTCGGAGGTCATTGAAGCCTACGCCTCGAGTACGGCATTTCAAATCATCAAACGAACACGGAACCTAAATCCAGAAGAAAAGATCAAAAGTTAATTGAATTGCGTACTTAGTATTGGGTTTTTCGTTTGCCCATTTTGTGCTTCAAACGAGTGACTGCGAAGGTACGAGTACGAGTTGTTGCTCGTCGACTCTGCAAATGGTGAAGTTCGTTTGGAACAACAGATTGTGTTTGCTTCTTGAAAAACTGAAACACACACACACTACATAAAGTATTGGTACGAAAGCAGCAGTACCATGAAGGAGAGGGTTTCAAAAGTACGTTAAAAATAGGACGGACAAGAGTAGGTCGTTATGGATATCTATTTTTCAAGGATCATTTTCAGCAATTACAATTCCGGATGTCTGATGCGTGCTCTTCTCGTGCTGTTCTGTTTATTAATTCTAAGGTCAAAGAAAATGGGAAGCCCACACTACGACACGGACATGATTTTCTATGTAAACAGAGCATATTGTACTACATTATTTTATTTGCCGTTTGACGTCTGTTTACTTTGCAAGCTACACTGAGTGTAGAGTTTTAATTGAAAGGAGTATAAAAATAATTCACCTCAAAGAAAGGACTCGTTACGGTGAAGTTCGTCTAAGGTCTCTTTTTCATTCAGGAACAACGAACGGGAATATTTTTTGGTCAATTTAGGGGGGAACGTGAAAACGTGTTTTCCAACTGATTGTAATTTTCATAATTGGATTTCTAGCCGGTACCCAACCAAACAAAAAAATTGAGATATCTTCTGGGAATAACATTTTCAGAAAATAAAACGTTATTTAATTTGTTCGAAAACCATTCTCTCTTTAAAGAAGGAGCTTCAAATCATTGTTTGAAAATTTAACTGCAACATCAATCATTGATCTTTTCCGTTTGATGATTTTAATACTAATGTGACAATATTTAACATTCATTAGCCAGAAATCTGTAACCAAATTTTCGCTTTGGCAGTACCTTCTCTGCATTGTCGCAACAAAAAATGGCGTACTTTCGCCCATTTGCGATCGCATTTGAGAAACTCTTGCTTTCCCCTACATCGGAAAGCTTAAAACAAACATTTACTTTTATGCTTAACTTTGCTTTATGGCGGAAAGCAAGCACACCGAAATACCGTTCCATAAAGGATAAAGTTTCTGCCTTGTTTTTCCCGTACCTCGGGACGACAGGATGTCCCAACCCATCCCATCTGTTTCAATATGCTTGTGACTACCTTCCGTGCATTGAATGTGTGTTTGTGTGTGCATGTATATTATTTTATGGTACACACAAAAATCAACAATAGCGTTGTTTGACCTAACGCACAAGGCAATGCAGCCCGAGCATGTGGGAGTAGTAAGAATTGGGAATACCTGAGAGGGTGGTTCAATTTACAGACGTTTATGAGATTGGCTTTTCAAATGAAATTAATTTCAGCATCATTCTTGCATCGCACATGGAGCCATGCAAACGGAACCGAGGCGAGAACCTAACCGGAAAGCGAAGGATTATTATGGGTTTGCCCGATATATTTACCTCTCGCACATTCCAGGCAGGATGGCGTGTGCGCAGTATTAGCCATACGTTTCTTCTTCATTTGTCCAGTGAATGGGTCTACCATAGCAAGCAACAAAAACCTCATCCATAGATCCATCGGAACCGTACTTGCGTTGGGATACGAAACCCTATCATTAAATTTGAATTTCATTGTGTCGAAAAAACACGTACGCGAAACCGAACCAACTTCCATAGGAACGTTTCGGTGGTGATGTTTTTGTTTTTTCCTTTCTCTGGCTCTGACTAACTCTTTACACTTTCCTACCTCCGACAAAGAGCTCCAGAAAGGTCCTGAGGAATTTTTGATCTTCATTCCATAGTTCCCATTCCCACTACTTTTTGAAGTCTCTCTGCGCCGGGTATCGATGGCGCCAGACATTCGTGGCGTGATGATTCGTCTGTTTGCTTCCTTTCTCGATGGTGTGCCAAGTTACCCGGCATCAGCAGTATAAAAACCCTCCACTACCGACCAGATGATGCAGTGTGTGCTGCAAATGATGATCAATGAACGAGAAGCATCCCAAAAGGGAAGCATTGTCGTATACAAGGAAGTTCGCTTATGTACGGCGCAAATGAAGGAAGCTAAAACCTCTTCTCGCAATTCCCGCAGGATGGATGAAGGGATTGATGATGGTATGCCACCCCAACCGTGCCACGAATAAACAAGACGGGACAAAAGCGTGTCAGTCAGTTTTGGAACGAAATTAAATCTAATTGAAGTACACGAGCGTGAGCTGCTCGGTGTGTGTGTTTTCGTCTAGAGACGCTCCAAAATTCTTGGTGAAGGATACAAGAATGTACCCGCTAGTCTCTACAGAACCTGTGTCGATCTATTACACAGGGTACGTAAGCCACAGCCCTTGCAATGTAGACGACATCTTTATAAGATCCTGGAGCATATCGTCTGCAGTCGCAAATCCCTTGTAGATAATTTTCTTCCTGCGTACCAAGACACTTGATTAAAGGCAATGTGCATGTTCTAGCGGTTTGTATCTTCCGTTGTGTTTTTACCAACCGCACAATAGTCCTTTCCCGGTTTACTAAACCCACCCGAAGTTGTAGTTGTCGCGGTTAAAGATTATTCATAATTTTCTTTTAGTGCACAAGGCAAACCTTTGCTCCGGTCTTAGTGGTGGGATCCTTTAGGTGGCTCATAGTAAAGGATAAAGTTAATTTACTGGTGTTGGATATTATCCTTTCGCTGGTACGCCAGCGATACGGCAACAAGTTTTTTTTCCGGTAGAATTAATTTCATTCGCTGTCAGTTTATTTTGTTGCCAGGGCTTATCTGTGTGCGGGTTCGTTTACATATTTCATCTCTCTCTGGAGCCGGATAGCTGCTCGAAGTCATAAAATGTGTAGTTCATAAAATTGTCCAGAGTTTGAAGCTGCGTTATGAAAAGGATACGTTAGACTTTTTAAGACTTTGTAGAATCCTTTTTTTTTGCTGCAGCTTAAGACTTTCCTAGTGTCTGTACCAGCAGGAATCACTACACATTGGACCTGTTTACATTCTGATTAGTGACGTTTACCTAGCTTCCGTTTTTTCGCCTTTTTTTTGTCCTACGCCGCCATCCGTTTTGTCCCATGTTGATAGAAGCGTCCGGTATATCTCGCTTATCTCTGGCAGCTATTTTTTACTCGAATCCTTTTTTTTCCCTATTCATCTAGCCGTTGCTTCTATCTCCATCTTGTTTCCATCCACCATCGTTTCATTCATTCAAAACGGTTTTGTTCCGAATGCCTAAGGGCGTTCGTCTGTAAATGTTTGCCGAGCCCGGTTTCCGGCATTCGGCCGGATCGAGTTTGCTGCCCTTAACTCTTTTCCATCTCTCCCTATCTCGGATTCGTCAACCATTGTGTGTGCCTATCCCATCCCATCTGTGAAGGTGTGACCGGAGGAAATAGCTTGGATTATCTCAATCGATTCGGCACCGGTGTGGTACTCCTATGTTTGACTAAAACGGAGATCTTATCGGGACACAGGGCCTATTTGTTTTGTTTGCCATTGAGAAGCGCATTTAGGCCTCTCTGTGAGGTGATCAAGACTTTATGGATTATTGAGTTTTGTTTTCACTGTTTTCTTTCGAAAAACATTCGGAACAAATTAAAAAAGGGTTTGGCAGTTCATAATGTTCAAAAAACTTCACCTTTAATTGTGTTTCGGTGTTTACCTGTGCAAAAGAGCGTTTACCAAACAACGGTCTTTACCCGGGGCGGTTGAAAGATCATTAAATTAGCTCTACCTGTGTTTATGGTGTTCGAAGGTAAAGGGGTCCTCCGAACGTTTGAACTCCAGACTTTGTGCCGTGTGAGTTTTGGGATGATGACACATTAGTTAGGAACTTTCTTTTCAGCAAATAAATTGCTTCATTTTCTTATAGAGGCTTTGAGTCTCTAAGACGACATTGGCGCTACTATTTATTGCTGTATTATCGATAGGATAGGATACAGTGTATCCGAATAATGAAGCAGCAGCTAAAAAATGCAGTGTTAATCATTCAACCTCGTAACTAGCGTTGCGTTTTATGACTTTGTTCGTATGACTTTGGTTGTTTACACTTAACTCTTAACCAAACGGTCTACACTTACTTTATTTAAAATTTGCAATAGAAAAGACAGCTGTCAGAGGTCCTGAATACAAACACGATTTTCCATTTTCCACCTCTGAGAAATTGTTGCACTCCTTTTCCTATACCTATATTCCTTTGTTTGACGAGGATAAGCGTATATGCACATTCCATTCCATTAAATGAAGTAAATTTAATCCTACTAAAGCTACGAAAGAGTCCCGTCTGTCTGTCTGGATGGCTGTCTGAAAAATTGTCAGTAGAAAAAAGGTAGAATCTATCACTGGTAATTGAAATGTTTCTGCACGATTCGTAACGCACGAACGCGGGTGGATGATAGCAAACTGACAGCAAGGAAGCGCAGAACGTGATAACCTGTACGTTAAGCTACTTCCCTAAGCTACGTTACATCTCTAGTGCAAAATCTCTTTGTATGGATCAGACTGTATAACGTGCAACTGCTGTGCTTTGTGTATCTAACTGTTGGCTTTTTTTGTGTGCTAAAAGCTGCCGGTCTAGGTTTTTAGAGTTTGGATACATTGGTTTAGAAATGGAGCGCGCAGAACAAGGTGTGAAGAAACACAGAGCGTTAAGTGGATCGCATTGCACCGGTTTCCTGTAATAATACACCGGCGCAAATGCAAAAAACTGTGCTTTAGAAATGCCCTCAGACTTCAGTGGAGTAATTGTTAGAGGAACGCAGTATCTGATATGAGTTGACAGACAGTGGCTTCTCATTTGATCGCTTGCTGTCTGGCATTTAAATCGTTATTACTATCATTAGTTGTTGACGGTAATAGAAAACAATTTGATTGCCTTAGGGCAGTGTTACATTACGTGTGGAGATTATGAGGCCTTCTTAAACATTAACTTTCCTTCCAGTTTGCTTCGATTTGCTGTCCAATGTTGTGTAATATTTTATTTAGTTTTGCATAAAACGTGTGATGCAAACTTTCTTTTCGCTATCTAGATATCCATTTCCTTCGTTACTTTTTGCTTGTGGCAGCACAGTGATAATCTTCGGACATCCTGCTGTGACATCCGATACAGAAAAGATCCGGTACAAAAACAGGCGATAGGAAATAACGAACATCTTCCGGGCAAGATCAATCTACCATAACCAAAGCATCACCAGCAGACGTATTGCTTGGCATAAAGTATCTAATCCATTCCTTGGATCACTCGCCATCCAACCAATACCGGCCATGCAGATGAACAAACGCAGCCTTATGCAGATGGCCCCCGATGTGTGTATGCGGAGAGCTTCTCGCATTCCGTTTTGAACACGGTGCTGTCGGCACGTGTCCGGACGGGCCCTGGATGTCATGCATACCACAGCTACCGGGATAGTTGATACGTGCACACACACACACTCGCACTACTCAGCAGCATTACAGCCGTGTCACGCTGTCGGTAGCACGAAGGAACTCTATCAGCTGCCGCCAGCTTTTGATGCATAGATACCCGTATGCATCCTATCAACATCGGATACTGCATAGACGGCAGCGTAAAATTGGAAGCTGATGCTGTTGGGCTATAGCATCCTGCCGTTGCCAGCAGGGCGCAGTCAATCATACAACTTCTTGACGCCAGCTTGTCTCGCTTGGCACACCGACAGCTGCACAAGTAGGGGGTGCGGAGGTGGAACAACAACAAAAAAATCTGAAGTAAGGAAGGGCAGCCTCTAATTTTATTTTTGAGGACTCAAATTCTGCTTTATTGTGGATCTACATTTTTTGCCGTTGATAAATTTAATTTCAAAAGCAGATGGAAATTCATGTGTTTCGGTTTAGGGGTAAATGTCCCTCTCTTTTAAAAAATGGGGGAATAAATTGATGGACCACAATTAACAAAATGGGTAGAATGGTACAAGTGGGATTGTGATTAAAAAGTATTGTGGTTGATTTATGATTTCAGTTTCAGATTACTACAAATCTCATCAGCTTCCGGTTCAGCCATCTATAAAGGGCGGTTTATATTCAATTAAAATCAGCAAATAGCTGTTAGTTGTGGTCTCGGCTTCCAATTCCTGTCTGTTAGTTCTTTTGCTTCTCAATTAATAAACACTACTTTATTCAGGTGAAAATGATTTCCTTTTTTTTCGCTGTTTAATAACTTATATATTGGAAGTACGTGATAGATGGAGTTGAACATGGTTTGGGTTTTTTTCAACAGTTTTTTTTAAAACCAATATATTATTTCATCTTTATCCCACACGGTTACGTTCCTCTGACATATGGTTGTGGTGTAGTTTCCAACCGTGTGGTTTTAAATACCTCCGTTAAATGGCTCATTACTGAAGCCAAAGTGGATTATTTGTGGCATTATTATTTCATGCTTACTACTTCAATCCTCATATCCAATTCCGGTGGGTGAGATGACGATTCCTCGTTACCGCGAAATCGACGCAACCAATGTCAACGAAAGGTGGCAAACAGAGATGCTGTAAATTATTTCATCCATCTACCCTTGTGGTATGGAAAACGGGTAAAAAGAAAACAAGCCAGTGCCAATATGCTAAGAGGTTGCAAAATTTTGCAACAACCTACACTCGTTGCCAGCTAGGAAACGAAGCCCATGTAGGCGTTCATTGATCAGTTGCAGTGCTTCCATTGACTATATCTCCTTCTTTCTTACTGATGCAACAGACGGAGCGTTACTCAGATTTTTT
The DNA here is from genome assembly GCF_943734695.1 of Anopheles maculipalpis. Taxonomy (NCBI): domain Eukaryota; kingdom Metazoa; phylum Arthropoda; class Insecta; order Diptera; family Culicidae; genus Anopheles; species Anopheles maculipalpis. The sequence continues at coordinate 76,211,780 of NC_064872.1, forward strand.
TGTTGCGGTTTGGTTTCACCCACGATATATCGAAAGCGCACAGACACCTTCCGTCCAGGTGCAATTTACCGAGAAGGGTATCAAAATTCTATGAATGAACCTCTCCTGAACACCGCCTGTAGCTGGTTTAGCAACTGAATTTATCACCAATAAATATCAACCCACGTGGTTGCTGTGCACGGATAGCTCGATTCCGTCGACCAGATCATTGACTTCAGTGTGTAGTTTGCCACGCAAACGAACTGAAAGTGCAATCGTGTGGGAACTGATTCATGTCTAGTTTTAAGAAGGTGTGAAATACAGATCCTGGTGTCGATAATAAACTTTGGAACAATTTTGCGTACTGTTTGCGTACTGGGTTGTGACACAGGGGACCAAATCTCTGAATTCATTTGCTTCCGTAAAGCCTACTCAATATAGAAGCAAGTCTCAATGTCTGTGGTTAGTGCTTCTAGCTTAGTGAGCTTTCATGCGTGAAAGTAACGCCAAGAATACTGGGAAACTGTGAGTTGTCATAATCGCAACCTCAAGCAATTACACATGAAAGTTAACGTGTTACATTAAGGGCTCTCGCTAGGTATTTGGAGCATTCAGATTTTGGGTAAGCTGTTAAGAACTTAACCTTCTTCTACACAGTCGTTACGATCGTTTTACGGACGTTAAATCTCGTGTACGATTACAACGTAATATTCATTATGGCATGCTCTTATCAAGTAGGTAGCTGCGGTTGGCTTGAAAGGTTGTCTTCTTGAAAGGTTGTCTTGAAAGGGGACCTGATCCCTCCTGCTGGCCTCTTTAAATTTTCTGGAAGGCTTCTTTTTCTTCAAATGCCACAACATCCTAATCTGCTTGACGCCGTTGTCATTAATTATTTCTTTCGGTTTCGGTTCTGCTATTTTTATTAGGCTGTGATGTTTGATGTTCCCTAACGAATATGAAAGACAAAGCCTGAGGCAGTCTGCTGGGAAGGTACTTTTGATGCACAGCTGGATATTTGTATTACTGGAGCATGAGATACTGTTTCTGTATCAGTAGAAGAACCTCTTTTTTCTTCGAAACAGTATGTGTCTCAAGCTTATATCACATTTTCCAAAGCACTTCCCACGCTCTTCTTGACGTTAATACCTGTCTTGTGGTCACAGACATGTCTCCCCAACTGACAGCGTGAAAGTGTGAAAGTGTAAAACGAATGCAATAAAGTCCAAATGCCCTAAACTCAAGCGTCTGGTCTGTGGTGAACGCCCATCCTTTGGTTTCACTTTCATCCCAATCTTCCAAGGTGCGCTACTTCGAAAGAAAAATCCTCAATCGAAAGAAGCCTTAAAACAGCGAACCGACCGACGTGTAGCAGACAGTAGTTATCCCGCTGTATACTACAAGACACCAGATCCTGTCTTTTAGCTACAATCTCGCCTCATTTGTTGCCTAACAAATGGGAAATTCAATTAATCCCCATTTTCACCCTTCTCAGAGCCGACAGCCAGCGATGGCGAAGAAAGCATTATAAAATTTGATTAAAATCAGTGGTCGACGCTCCTGTGCGATATTAAACTGTCAGCAGCAAGAAAGGACGCATTAGGGACAGGTTTCTGGTGTGTAGGAAAGCTTCTGAATTCCTAGGCAAGCCACAAACGGCAAAGAACGGCGATTAACCTCAACTTTTAATCAGCCAGCAGTCGCGCCATCATCGACGACGCCGTCGGCATGGTGCCGAGGCTCTTGACGGACGGTCGGTAATAGTAACCGTTTGATAAAGCACTGCCCTGGTCCCTCCGGTGGAAGAAACGGCGATGATTATTCCCCGTGATGCTCTCATGTTCTCAGCCTCAACCTCGTTTCGTCTGTCCGGCGACGGAGGGACGAGCTGTGGGCCATCTGATTAACACGCCGTCGTTCAGGTGGTGGCTCCAGGGAGCGAGATTCTTTCGGATCCATCGCTTCTGGTTCTGCTGGTTGATTGATGGACTTTGAACTGAGGAGTTGTTCAAGATTGAAAAAAAAAAACCGGCACAAGATCGGCGCCACATAGACACGTTGATGCTGGTGGGAAGAGGCGCATGTGATAATGTTGCAATCAGAGTATGTTTTTCTACTAGTAAAGAAGAAATCAGTTTCAAGAATACAAACGTGGGAATAAAAATAGAACAGTACGATAATGGAATTATAGATAATCGATGTTATTTACAAAAATGTCAATTTAATTAATCCAATATTTTCTGTCTGGTTTTCATTTCTATTTTAAACGATTCATTAGTTATCTTTGGAATTCCTTACTTTGTCTTGGGTGTTCTTCTTTTTGTTGTAATTTTTCAATTTTTTAACTTCTTTTTATTACGTTTTAATATTTTATATTGTTCTATTATTAAGTGAAGACATGTTGTATTTTCTATTTATCTTTTATTGCATAAAATTACCTTTTCTTGACCAGAAAATAAATTAGAAGATGTTAGCTTTCAGCTCACATCCATACGTTACCCACGATTAATTGAAATAATTCCCTATTCTATTACGCTTACGTGCGTAGACTTTCTTAGCCGTTTTATTATTTTAATTTTCTGCCACACATCACCTTTCATCACACCATTATTATTATTACACGCAGCACTGTACATTCCATGGCGTTTCGTCGTTGCTGTTTGCACGTCGTCTCATTGCTGTACGGTGTCGCTGAAACTCTTGGTTTTTTTTTCTGTGCGCGATACATACCCCCACATCCACGCAGCACGGTAGCCCGGTGCAACGGCCAAAGGGTTTTCTGCTGGGAGTGGAGTTCGTGCAAAAATCACGACTCGCGTATAATTAACATATCAAACGGCGCGTCCCGCCATATCCATTTTCCGGAGTCGGAAAGGAAAACTTTCGCCACAACGTCCCCAACCGTCCACGTACGAACTTCAGCTTGCCTGGGAAAGGAAGCGTTCCGTCGCTGATCAACGCCGGTCAAAAGGAACCGGTTGCGTTAAACGTCAACTTTTGGATTATGATCTCGCTTTCCGGGTCGCTTTCCGTCAGCTCTTCACTTTTGGTCGGTTTTGCCACTTCGCGCGCGCTCGTGTTTGCTTTTTTTTCGCCATTTTTCTTGTCATTTTTCGCTCTTCTGGCCACCGTCAAATTGTGCGTCCAATCTCGCATCATCAAAAGCCAAAATAAAAACATCTTCTTTTGGAGCTTCGTTTCTGTTCTCTTCTTCATTGAACACTTTGACGTGATTCGAGCTAAAAAGCTCACACTTGTTTGTAGTATGTTTTTGTTGCTTTTTTTGCTCGATACTTCCTTCTTGGCTGATTAATTTGACAGCAGCTGAACTGGTTTGCTTTTATTGATACGCTCTTAAATGATTTGATTTTCCGCCCCACTTCACTCTGCTGGAAGGCGAGCGAAATTCGGATAACTAGTTTTTGGAGGTTTGTTTTTAGTACTTAAATTTGCATATTTAAAAAAATAAATCTTGAAATAACCCATCGTTATAAAATTATTTTTATTGAAGAAGTAAGGATTGGTTCCTAAAGATACGAATTTCTTATACGGTTGTTCCGAATAGCATTGACGTCGTAATGGTGGAAGTGACAATTGACGACTATTTATGCTTTTTCCCGTTTGCAATAGCAAGTTTCCTGGTTGGGCAGGCACCAAGCAAAACAAAAACCTCTTTCCAAATATCCATATCAGTCAGACATCTTGTCTGTCATGCGAGACATCTTTCTTCGTTGCCAGGTTCAACCGGTCTTGTCTTTTTTTTGCAACCCTTCTATTTCCAAACACATCCAAATCAGGTTTCCCAGAAGGAGTTGTTGTTGCTATATTGATCACATTGATTTCTTGCTGAATTCCATCACAATAATTCCTTCGCTGTTGGACGACAACAACAGCGCAAAAAAGTAACCCTCAATTCAAGCCTGTCAGCAGGAGGGAGCCCAGGACCATTTTGCGGCATGACTTAACGAGTTGTTTAGCGATTTGTGTGCGTTACGGCGCTAGCAGCGAAACTCTTTGTGTGGAACAGGATTTTGGACATTAATATGACAGCGTAAGTGACATTTACAAGCATGTCTACGGGTGTACCCGTTAGAGTTAGCTTTCCCTGTTGAAAGGAGCTGTTTGTGGCGCTGCCACAGAAGCGACTTACCTGTTTTGTATGCGTTTAGAACGCCGACGAGTATGACACGTAAGTTATAACACTTGCCACTATTAATGATATGTAAATTTGTTTGTAAGAACTACATTTCAACCTGATGAGTTATTGTGTAACACTGTAGATCGATGCACAATTAAACGAACCAGGACACTTTTCTTGATGACATTTAGATCTTCGACAAATTCATAACCGTTCTTCTTAAAAACTCGTTTCAATCAATCTTTTAGCACTTAGCTATATTAAACAGTTGCAATAACTTGAGCTTGCAATGTCTCGTTACATAAGGAATTATCTCTCCACTGCCCCTCCCTGGATGTCTGCCTTGTTGGCAACAAAGCAATCCAATTCAAGGCACTCGCTCGATGACATTTTTATTCTTGTGTGTTTGTATATATTCATTGGAATCGAAACCACTTCAACACTTGAAGTGCGTGACCAGGCCGAGGAAACGATCCCACCAGCCCAGTATTTGAGTACACACTCTGATCGATTGATCGCATCCACTCCAATGGATCCGATCCGATAGTCTCGTTCCAGTTCGATTGGCTACAAGTGGACGAAACCGAGCCAAGTGTATGATAGCAATGGAGAGATTATGTTGTTGACGCAATTTATATGAATTGTCAGCGATTCACTCAAGGTCTTCGATGTCTCGTCCGTGTTTTTTTTTACTTGTTGCGCCTCCTTCTCGTCAATCGATCCCGATTTATAGGACCTCCGGCGTTGAAGAGTTTCAACACAACTTACTTCTTCTTTAACCTGTACCGACTGCTCCGATAGCGTGTTCCAGAATATCTTAACGAACGATCGCCCCGGGGACCGGCCGTTACGTTACGCCAATTTTGCCTCCAACACTAATTGGCAATTTTGACGCAAAGTTCCGCGACGATTGCATGCTCGCGCGTACTGACAAGCAACGGGTGTGTGATCCTGCTGGATGGCAAGAATGCCGCCATTCGGTTTTTAGGTAGTTTCCTACTTTTTTTTTTCAATTTATTGTCAACGATATCACGCTCTTAATGTCAACTGCTTACGGTAGAGGATGGTATTGCATCAAGAAGTTCTTACGTTTTTTGTAACCAAGATAAGAACGAAAAGAAGGATCAACCCAGTACTTTACGGTATTGCGCGCGCTCGGCTGGTAAAAGCTACTGACAAAAATCCCTCGCGGCCATATTTTGCCGCCATTAGTCGGACGATAAAAAGGAACCGGCGGAAGAAATGACATATAAATTAGCCCGATTTATCTGATGACGCGGGCCTGCTCGAAAGCCTTCATACGGAAGGTGGAGGATTTCGGTAATAATTTAGCTTAAGATACGCGTTTTAAAAATTATGTCTCCAGAAGGCAAAACAGATAATTTGAGCAGACGTGCTTTGCTGATGCCGGTGCTGTGGTGATGTATCAAATTGCCTCCGTTGCGAGCGAATCTCCCCGTCAACGTTACCGTTTTGCTGTCACTAATCTAATACTAAATGGCTTGCGGGGTTGAAAATTAATGTTTTGCCGAACGATTTATTAGTTTGTTGTCGTAGTTTGGAACGTTAAATGGGTTGCCTGCCCTTCTAATGAAGAAAAGGGTAGCCCGTACTACACACATGTCACTGCCACTAGAGTCCCCAAGGCAAAAAAGCACCTGCTGCCTGCATTGCGATGTGAAGGATTAACCCCGTTTCGCATCTACCGTGGCGATAATGTGCCGGTGGTTTGATGGATTGATTAAGATTTATATGGCTCTTCGTTTAATTTAAATGCCTCTTTTATGGTATTCGAAAGGATGATGGAACATTCAAGGGAAAATCAATAAATATTTTAAGTATTGTTTTGGGTAGAGAAATCCATCATACTAAAACTGTTCGTGAGACGACCAAGGGTTGGTTATGTTTATTTGGTGAGACAAATTTTCGAAGGTATTAACCTCAAAAACGGAAAGGGCCTATCGGAAGCCTTTTATCGGTGAAAGGAGATTGTAAAGGGGAATAATGAATAAAAAAATGAAATGCATTAAGGTTCTTTCTCTTGCCAGAAGTTCATCTCTAAAGACTTGCATGGGTATTGAAAATTTACTTTCATTTACTTCTCGTTGAGACTGCATTGAAAGCAACTTCATGAACATTCAAAATTTAATTTTCACCCTTCGGTTATCAACTCCAACCATTCTTCTTGTACATAAGTTTTCGTGGTATTTGCTTCACAGTGGATGCTCCACAGTTTTCTACAACCGAAAAATGTCCTCACAGATGTAAATTACCACTTTACACTTTTACCAAACTCCAAACCAAAACTCCACTCCGGCTGGTAGAAGCTGTTCGAGTGCACTCACCGAAATTGAACATCCCAACAAACGATGTTACAGGCACACACACACAGACAGTGTGCAATAATTACTCAGCCCGCTTGCCCGTGGCAAGTTTCTCTTCCGGCTGGCTCTTTCACAGCCACGAATAAATAATTTATTCATTCGCTTCCCGAAGCAACAAAATGCATCCTTTTTTTTTTTGGCCCATTGTCCAATGCTGCAAAAGATGCAGTACGTAGTGCCCTTGGTGTGCAGTATTTACACGCGCAATAATTCAGTTAAGAGATTACAATATTTTATGTTTCCGAAAGTGGTGGTGAGAATGGACCTCCTCTTCTGAGCATAAAACAAGTACCAAACAGGCTACCCAATTCGTGGTGCTTTTGCAATTATTTTTATGGAAGCAATATTTTCTAACGCTTAAAAATTCACATTTAATTTTTTCGGTAGCAGCGAATCGAATGCCAAAAAGGACAAAAAAAAATCCAAATATTATTTTCTCTTACATTTTCCTTACACATTAAACCAGCATGATGGTGTTGTAAATTATGTCCACCAGTCAACCGTTAGCCTATTTTTACTCCCATTAGGGATTAATCTTACCGTTCCCAATGTCTTTCTGCTCATTTGTCTCATTCCGGTGTTTTTTTGTTATTGAGTGAGTGTGTCGAATGATTGTCAAATAAAATTAATCAAGCTTCATCGCGATACGGGTGTGTGTGTGTATATATGTACCCAAGGGAGTTGAACGAATCGATAGGAAAATATGTTCCACGGCTCTCGGGCATTATCCCCCAAACAACATCAAAAACTTCACTACATTCAACACAACCCGTAAACAATCGTACCATGGATGCACTTTTCGGGTCCAGGACTTGCATTGTGCATATGCGAGTGTGGAAACATGCGTATGCTCTTAGTGAAACGAATTAATCCCACCAATTTAATTTTGGTACACCCATCGAAAAAACGATTCTTTTTTCCTTGATTTTTCTTTAAAAGATTGTTTCTTTTTTTCTCTTTTGGCCCAGCTTTCAACAACGGTGTTGGGACATGGGGTTTAATTTCGAAACTGCATTTGTTGCTGCAGACAGAAGAATGATGCACACAAAAACGGCGACCACTTTTACTACAATTGCACAAAAGAGCAATGCAAGAAAGGTTACACATGGAAGACACCCGGTGGGACAAAAAAGGAAAGGCAAATCCCGAGCAGCAAATGCTTAAAATGCAATAATACGAAAGTGGTTTACATTTTGGGGTGCTTCATAAATCCATTAAACGATACAATTTTGCTGTGCATGTTCAAAGGGATTGATGGTGGTGGTTGGTTGCACCCTTACGGGTTTGGCCACCGGGTTCGATTTTTCGATAATTGCTTTTTATCGTTCTTGAGCTTTTTTTTCTTTTGCTAACAGCCAAATTTTATGCTTTTATACATGGTGTAGAACATCAGAGAGCATTTATCGCTGAAAGTCTTTGCCATTCAAGCTTTTTTGTGTTTTATATAATTCTTTGTGTATCTGCACCCACATATGGCATGCTGCAATAACTATTCAAATATATTTTTATCTGAGAATATTTCAATTTAATGTACATGTGTTGTCCTTCGCCAAAGTTAACAGAGTGAGCATACTTATATGTTAATCTAATCACCATTTTATAACAAAAAAGGACACAAACCTCTTCCCTAAACCATTTACGCTTATTACCTACACAAGTCTATCGCCATTCAGTCCGTTCTTCTTTTCTGAAGAGACGTACTCATAACAAACACACACACTTCAGAGAAAGACAGCTGCCAGGTTTTTGGGTCATCCTCTCTAATGGAATCCCATCTATATGGTGATTCTATAGACTATCAATAGTCGTCGACGCTCCTCTGTTCATGTCGATCCTATTCGATGTACTGCACCGTGTTTCGGATGTTTACTCTACCATCCAGCCTCATTACTACACCACACTCGTGTAAGTGTCCTCAACGGCAAGTCCTTGCAGTCAATTGCTTTTGCAATGTGACTTCTGCTCTAGACCGTTTCGGCAGTCCCCTAGGGGAGTTTTGCGCCTCAAATATTTGGTCCAAATCAATACCAGCATCTTTTCCTGGTCCGCCTTCGCTACAAACATCGGCAGCCCACCGGCAGACACTCCTCCCAACTGTGGAAGCAAAGAGGAGAAAGGTTAGAACAATATCGACAATTCAGAAATGGAAGAAGTCCCGGACAGTCAGTCAGCAAACAAATTGTGTTGATTGTTTTCATTCGGTTTTGTCGGATGCTCGTATCTGCTTCCTCGTCTAGCCCTCGATTACCACCGAGGAACAAGGATTCTACCTGATATCCTTTTAGCGCCGGGGAGTTTCGTATTGCTCCTTCAATTTCTTTTGATTTATTTCCAGTTTTTATCTCGACTCGTCTTCTCTTGTTTCGGAAGAGTGCGTGAAACTGCGCTAGCTAAAAGAACCTTGGGAATTCTTACATATGCGCCATTCATCATTGCAGCTCGATTCGGGGGAAGCCAAACGAAAGCCAAGGAAAAGAGACAAACATTACTTGATGTGTGAGTCTCACATCCTGTTGCCACCAGTGAGGAACTATTTCTTACCTAACACACTCACCCGTGGCGTGAGGATTCAATCTAGGATACGGTTTCGCTGGCAAGAATGGAAAGCAAACGTATCTCGCTAAAGATCTTGGTGCGCTGTGTTATCAGCGCATTGGAATCCCCTGTCGAACCTTTTTTACTCCGGTTTGTGGCAAATTCCAATGGTTTCACTAAATTTGGTTTCAAGCTAAAAATTTCTTGTCGTTCCTGCCGGTAAGACGATCTTGCCGAATCTTTCTAGATTGGTGTCTGTGGTTTCCGTATGTACACATGTACTCTCTCGCCCTTGCACACCGTACGAAAATACTTCAAACAATATTTTCTACCACGAATTCTGCGCTAAAAGAAAAAAGATCCGCTTTACACTATGTATGTACGTCGAACGGTGCTGCTTATGTTCCTTATTTTCTTTTTCCCTTGTGATTACTTTTCCCATGCTATAAAGCGCGCAAATTTGTATTCATATATGTGTGTTCTCCGGTGCTTTCTGCTATCGCCATCTTTCTTTTACCGCCTTTACTTAGTCCCACAGAACTGTCAATTTTGGGGTTGTTTATTTTCCGCTAGATAATTCTACTCCCTCATCGGTTGAGCCGTGGTTTGGCTAAATTGTAAGTCAATTGTTCGACTCCACGGGTGGTGGTCTATGGCAATGTATAATACTGAAGCTGAATAGCTGAATAGATGAATTGTGTATCGGAAGGTAAGAAAAATTAAACTTTCTTTCTTTTGGTTGATTTTTTTTTGCTGTAACTGTTTCGATCGTTTGGCTTGGTATTCTTATCGAGAATTGATAGAATTTTGGAAATATAATACCCAAAAAACTGCTTCATTTCATATTCCATGCATGGTGACGGCCATCATTATATTTATCCAACCCAAGCTCACGCCAATCATAATTGCTACAACTGATTTGATGTTCATAAATACTGCTGACTTCAGTTTCGGATAGCCGTTTAATTGAATACGTTTGGTATCAGAGAATTTTTCCAATTAATACCACTCAACATTAATTTGAATCGAGTTTTCCATCAAAAGGTTCAATTGACTTTCTTTTCAAATTTCAACTTCCGCCTGGTTTCTTCGAGTTCATGCTCTGTTACAGTTCCTGATGTATGTATATAATAAAAGAATATTCAATACTCCCCATACTCTAAAAGACAACAGCGCTGGATTCAATTTTCTATCCAATAGCACACTGTGAAGTTGTGGTACTTATTTCCCTGTTTCAATCACTTTCTGAAGTTTTGCTCCTCGTCTTTTTTGGGAGCGAAAACTTTTATCACTAAGCTACCGTGTAAAAAGCGAAAAACCCAAACAACATGTAAACTCAATTCGCAAAGTTGGCCATTGGAACGCATGCCACATGCCAACCGACATGAAAGTAGACAAAGAAAGTATCCGTGCGTAGAAATCAATTTAAAAGCAAGTGTTATTTATTTTGACAACTTTCTTGTGCTTACGCATACATTTTTGCAGTGCAAAAAGCAGTTTTATTGGAAGGAAAGGTAATAAATTATTACTCTTTTGTAAGTTCTCATATGTTTTGAATTGATGTGTGTTTGAAACAGCTCTTCGGAATGACGGAAAATTAAGAGCAACTAAGAAAGGTGTTTGGATATTTTTTTGAGAAAACAAAGCCGTCCTTTAATCAATGGTTCCATGAGTGTGGTGCAAAGTCTTTGCACTTTTCTAGCATACTTCAAGTTACACCTGAAGTTTATCAGTATGTCTCAAGTTTTCTTTCCATCACTAAAAGTATCTTTTCACCCTCTTACTGAAGATGATGGATGTACGGAGCAAGCAACGAAAGAAAAAATATCATCCTTTTGAGCAAAAGATAAAGAAGACAATCAGGCTCCGTGTCGCTTTCAATGACATTGATTACACCTATTGGGGCTCCCCAGCTGGCTCGAGAGCTGGAGAGAAAAGAAAAACTAACAATGCCACTCAAAGTGGAAAACAATATCCCCCAGCCATCAGGTTCGCTCAGACCAGGCTCTAGAGTTGATTCCATTTTCTCGATGGAGAATGGATCACGCTAACCAACTCTCGCTTACCCGGAACTCCAACAATTTTTTTTATGCACAATCCGGATGTGGAGGTATATCCTGACGCAATTCTCCCGTTCCAGGAAGCGAGAGACTTGTCTGGCAAATTTTAGGAAGAAAATCGGAAAAGCTATCAAGATTTTCTTCTATCGCCCTGTTTCTCTACACGCTAGGTTTTCACTCCCGATGGACAATCTTCAGCATGGAGTGGTAAAAACAATCTAACCTTTTTTTTCTCTCTCTTTGTATGTGTGTTGTACCATCATGTAGAACCTTTTGGATGGCTCGGTACTAAAATTCCGAGTTCCGTATCCGCTTTCCTACGCCATAGATCGATGACCAGTGACAATGAGTTCGCTACTACAAATGCAAACCTTCCGATCTGATTGTGCTGTTTGGGTTGGTTGCTTTGTTTTCCTATTCTAGTGGCCGAAAACATCAATCCACTCTTCCGATTCGTATCGGTTCGAGTTTAGCGACCATGTCGATTTAAATCGCCCTGCCAGCAGAGTTGAGCTCCGGTTCCGGGATTACATGGCGATTGGTTGATTCGTTTCCTTCAGTTTCCTTTTTTGATCGATTTCCCATACGCCCACAGTAAACAGTTTTTGCGGAGAAGGATGATATCCTGAAACTCTGCGCGGATTGAACCCTTCAATCCTTCCACTGGCAAAATGCGCCTGAAAGGTATACTAGCCGCATAGTGCGAGCATCAACAATTGTAGAAACTGACAACCAAAAATGCAACGCTCGTATCAACCGTTTTTGTACACCGTTCTGAGATTGCTTAGCAAAAACAAATATAGGCAAAAGAGGTATAGGATGATAGAAGCAAGATAGCTAAAGGGAGCTCGCTTTAGAGGTTTATCTGATTATACTGAAATGGATTTTCTATTCGTTTCGAAGCACTTTTTTTGTCTGCTCCTGCGTTGTGCAAATATTGTCCTGCGGCGTATATCGATACCGGAACTGAGCTTATTTGTTTTGCACTGCACTTCGTGTTTTCAGGCGGATTAAATGGAATCGAACGCTTAGGTGAATGTTTGCTGTTTGGTTCGATTTAATTATTTTCCTTCTCGTAGTAGACTAGACCGTTTTGCTGCTTCAGCCACAATCTAATACAATATCCGTTTCTCTATCTTCCGCTTACGCAGGGTATCTGTCCGGGCAACAGATTAAAAATTATTCAATCACACGATTCGGGTTGCTTCACGCTATCGCCCGCCTCATCGCCATGCCCAACGATCGATTCGACCACCAACCTAAACAGCCCGATACCAAGTGAAATCTACGAAAATACGTCGCTCTGTAGCAGCACCAGTGCGGGCAGTCAACGGCAGGGCAAACGGCGATCCTGGCATATCATGCCCAACAAGGTAAGTTTTTTTTTTGTGAAACGACAGAAAGGAAAATTCGAAACAATGTGTATGTATCGTGATATAGACCCCAATGAAAGAGTCCCGAAAGATATAGTGCTGCAAAGCACGTTAGGATTCGTCGCAGTAATTAGGTCTTAAGTGATTTGAAAGGATTTCTCCACGTCACTTGATCTCCCAAAATGTTGATTCCATCTTTAGGAACGATAGGAATGGAGCATGATAAAGTCCTATTTGTGTCCCAGTCCCAGCATTTGCTTATTAAAGCAGCAGGCCCGCCTGCTAGCGTACCCGGTACCAATCTCTAAGCCAACGATAACAATCTTAATCCGTAGTTCGTGGTTTGAAGTTAATCTCTACCCGTCACAACCACAATCTGTGTCCACTGCGGATAGATAAATGTTCCTGTTCCTGGTCAGCATCCAGCATTGAAATGCGTTCTGGGCGAGGACCGATTGCGGGAAACACAGGACATAATCACGTCAACGTGGCAGGAAACTGTCAGAGAGGAAATCTTGTAAATTAAATTGTTTTTTGGGGTGACATGGTTCCCGAAATGGCTGGATGACATTTGAATAGGAATTAGATATTTGGACGACTTTTTTATGTGCTCATCAAGGCCATAAAAATGTTCATTTAAGACGGTAGAGAGGTTCTGTTTTTTTAGGGAACTTTGTTGAAAATTGTTGTTTACAATTTTACCGATAAAAGAGAGTATAATATGGGAATTATGTGTAAAGTTTATGATACGGCACTGTCTGTGGTGGTTACTCCGTACGCCAAACAGCCATTGACTAATGTGCTGTATTGTGCCTTGTCTCTGTGGCAAACTTTTGCGTGGTTGGCGTAAGCAAAAGCGCATAATTTAAGCTATCAGTGAGTGGTTTATGCAGAAAGTTTTGTAACTTTTTGAAGAAAAAAAGTTCACCCATATCTTACTCAACGCAAAAATTTGTTCGCTTCTAAAAGCCCCTATTGGGGGTTTTCACGGAGACTTTACAGCCTCCTCGCCACCGTCCCGTGTTTACTCTCGGAAAGAAGTCACACAAATCAGTCGTACTTTTTTACAATTTATCGCCTCCCATGTTATGGGTGGGTGAGCATGATGCTGCAAAATTAACTTCAGTTGCTTTCTTAGCACAGTTCCCTCACCAACAATAGAAGCCCCAAAAAACGGGCAACCCCCGAGAAAAAAACGAAATTGGATCGTGTAGCCCTACATTTACGCTTATTTTTTTATCACGATCGTTTTCTCGATTCTCAATCATCGGGAACTGACGTTCGCATCGGGATGCGGCCGAAGGAGTTGTAGAACGGAAATCAATAAGCATAAATCAGACCATGGAACAGCTTCCGCTCTTGGAACCACATCACCGGAATAGAACAATGTCCTTCCTTTGTGGGTTTGCCAGGTTCCGTTTGCCAAGGACGGTTGAAGGACAGGCGCAAAAAGATAAAGTTTCCGTTTGGGATGGCTTCAATATGGCACCTCACGATTGTAGGTGTTAAAACCGGAGAGTTTTTGTTTCGTTGTTTGTTCGGCACAAGCTATTGAAGCTGCTGCTGCTGCCGTCAGAAGACAGTAAACAACGAGGATAACAACAGCAGCTTGGCAAAGATGGGAAGCGACATTTGCAAAAGTTTCTACTGATGGTGGTACATTAACGGGTTGTAAACGACAGCTGGTTCACGGCCTCGGCCTCATTGAGAGAGGTTCTTCAGAGAAAGCAGTACAAAGTCAACTCCCCCATTTCTATACGTGGACGGGTGAGGGACGCAAGTAAAACTTTCACTTTCAAGCGAGAACTTGACGACCCTGCTGTAGAACTTGGTCAACGTACAAGGGGCAAGATGAAACAAAAAGCAAAAACAGCACCCGGAGAAGGTTGAAGGGCGTACTTGAACAACAAAGCCCAACTCTACCCTGTCCGTTTGCTATCTCCGTTTATTTGCCGTTGTGTCCGGAGCGGGGTCAAGAAGTTTGGTCGCTTGTTTATTTACCGCGCAATCGTTCAAGATTGCAAACCAGGTGACCGATTTTCTAGCCTCGTTATAACTTTTCCTTCCAGGTGCTTTTGGAGGCTGGTGCCGAACATACAAAAAATGGTACAAATAAAGATACGCCTCAACCCGGATCGTTGACAGTAATGGAAGAAGTCATGCTCCAGAAACAATGGGAGTAATGCCAGTACCTGAAGTAATGCCATACATTCCTTGCTGGTAGCCATTTTTCTTTAAAGGACACACTTCAAGAGTTGTGCTATTGTCCCTATTGTTTTGCCCTTTTTGGGCCTATCCTTTGCGCCGTTTGGAACACATATTTCCTGATGCAACGAACTCTGGAGTGCCGCATTGCGCGTAGATGTCTGGTCGAGAGTTTTGCAAAACATTTTGAAACTAATGCTGGTACAGTTGGATATGTCCATTACGGGAGGGATCCTTGTGAAAGCTTACCCTACATATGAGCGGGAGATTCGAGTTCCAACTGCTGCAGCAAAGTTTTGCAGCATTCTGGCCTCAATTGCTGTTGACTCGTAGTTTAGAACTAAATTGTCCAGAAGGCACAACGACCTTCCTTTGGAATCATTTACAGGGCGTCAGTATTGGCTTTTTTTTGTTTCGTCCCTTCCATGCGGTAGCTGCAGTCATGCCCTTTCTTTTTTCCAACAGAAGTAGTGTCGTAGGTCGAAGCTAAGGCAAAGATTTATTGCATTGTCCGAGGCACGCATAGTCTGGTCAAAATTTCTCGTACCCTGTCCTCTTCCTGGGCCATCTCTCCCTTACATTCCTTGACATACTCTGCATGCATCTGTCAGAAGGGACGAATTCTTATCGGTTTTAAAAGTCTCGTAAATTTGTTCCCAAAATCATATCATGGTCTGGTCCCCTTTGCCATTCGATCACAACTGTGTCCCCTTGGTTTTGTGATGGGATAAACTGGAATGGCTGGACATGTCACAAACAAGGTCAAGGAATTAGGCAGCTCGAGTCACATGTACCCGCAGTATTCGAGGACTTGAAGTTTGCATTCTGGGAAAATAAAACCATGTCCAATCATTGCCAGAATCGATAGTGGTGCTAAGTGGACAACCCCAATTTTAAACACACCCTGTGTGCCAGCTGTCATATTTCGCCGACCGCAATACTTCTTCGGAGGAAGGCTACGTACACTCACGCACGGTGGTGCGCATTGTGATGATCGGTTCGGTTTTATGTGCGACCATAAAGCTTTGCGAATGATATCCCGTAAAGGGCAGATGTGAAACGTTTTTGTTTGTGCTCGTTTTGTTCTATCACGCGTCCCGATGCTATCACCATTCTAGAGCAATTTATTTTATATGGCCTCATCTTGGGAGGACCGTATCCCGTTGGCACCTTCCCGAAATTCCTCCATTGCCGGTTCAGGCTCTCATTCTTTGGGGTTCGTTTCGGAATACATCGTGCATTTTCATTTTGTCGTAAAATCGAAACCAATAGGAAGTCGTAAAGACTTTTGACAGGATCAATGGCGGCGGCTCGTGTAGTAAGATGGGAAGTACGTGACTTTCCATTGCATTCCGTTGTTAGTGAAGGGTTTTTATAAGTTGTGTTTTTATTTTTTCACTGTTTTGGTTAAACCTTTTCTTGGACGATTTGTTAATGTCTATAAACGTGTTTTCTCATGATTGATGTAATTTCTTTGCTAAGCGTTTATAAGTGAAACAGTTCAAACGTTCAAAGGGATAAAGGAATAGTTTAGACATATTTAATATTCAAGGAATAGCAAGATGAATAGCACTGTTTGTTCCTTGTTCCACTAAATATCCAATCATTTGTTACATTATCCTTAAATAAATCCTTCCTGGTCCTCGAATCCTTTACTTAAAGTACTGATATCAAACTGTAAACCCCGAGCTTCCTTCACTGACCGATGACGGGTTTATCCATCCTTTTACCTCTGTTAAAGTTAGGCTTCCTAAAAACACCACTCTATCCGATCTCACTGAGGAGCGCAAAGTAATCATTTCCTTAGATTGAACTCATTTAATAAAGAATTCAGCAGGAGGCACGGAGCACGGATAACGGGAACCGCTCCTAAAAAAATACCATTCCGGCTTCAGAAGCAAGCAAGAAATCGTATTCTTGGTACGGGCTATCCGCCGCTCCATTGTATCAACGATGGTTCGTGAGGGTGTGTATGGTTCCGGGGTTGGTTGATGGCCTTAATTTAGCATTCTTTTTCGTGCTGCCGTTGTTGGTTCTCCCTTTTTGTCCACCATCTTCCTTCAGTACCGGAAGTAAGGCTCCCCATTTTTTGGGAAACGCTATTTTCACGCCTTTTCCGCTATGCAGCTGAAGGTAGACAACATCGGACCGTGGAAGCAAGACACGGGCAGAGATTTATCATTTCCGCTGGTCACCACCAAACGCTTCCGCTTTCACCAATCATTGAAGGTGTTTTCGGTTGTTTACTACGGTTTACCACCTACCATTCACACCTCAGTATCCTCGGCGGCTCATTTGTTTTCCGTGAGATGGCGCTCTCGTGGGAACAGAAGGATTCATTCCTTCGGGGTAAGTTTACGAGAAGCAGGCACGGCAGGATACGCGAACGATCGTAAGTAAACGAAATATTTAATCTAAGCTCGGCATACGCACCATCACGGGCACATTTGTCATTTGGAGCCTGTTTCGTATGACCTGCTTCTTGCGCGCGACGACTGTTTTTGTGTGCTGTTTTTTTTCCAGTACGTTATGTGCCTGAAAGGTAGGCAAAACGCACGATGCGTACGTTTTTCGGCAGGCTCCATGACAGGTAATGGAGCGTTTAGGATGCCGGAGAGTACAATACACCTTGCGAGATGGGGAAGAAAATTGGATTACCCACACACATAGCGGAATCTGATTGTGGAAAAAAGTTGGAACATGTATTCCAGATTGTTTGCTGGTTGGTGGTGGCGTTACGCATAAGGAACCTCTTCCCTGCTTAAAGCACTTGAGCATGTCGACTTTAAAGAATTTTCTTCGCACGCGTTAACCGAAAGCATTTCTTTGTTTGTTATTTGCCGTGTGGTATTAGCAGATGATTTGCTCGTTTTCCCTCCCGGCCAGAGGGGGGTAGCTTATCGGCTGCTGCTGGTGGCGTAACCCATTACCCTTCTCTGCTTGCGGGTGATTTGTTGGAAAGCTTCGACCGAATGGCACGTTTTTCACGCATTGTTTTTCTTCGCCTTTTGCACGCTTCTTGACAAGTCTCGTGTCCTTCGCCTAAAAGCCCGCTATGGTATGTCTAAGCACAGTGGAACGTGTTACAAACAATTCACAATCTGCGGCCACACTTCTTCTACACCCTGCGGAAGTTGTCCAGGGAAAATAATCGGAAACACACCGTTACTGTTTTACATTTTTTCACAACTGTTTCTGGATGGTTGGTTGGTGATGTACTTGGCGGGTTTTTGCTGCTCGTGGCCGTCGCGGTTACTGTTGATGGTAAACAATTGTCAACCCGGCCATATGACATAGTGTGAAAGATGGATGGGAAAGTGGTTTTGTACTTGACAGCAAGGCAAAGGAATGTGTTTCAGTGTTTCGTGTTAGAATGTATGTTTTCCAATGTCAGTGCTTCGCCGATAAAACATTTCTACTGATTCATCGGGATGCTTAGGACGTTCAATGGATATTGGAAGCCTGTATCGATTTGCTATTTGTGTAATAGTATCACTTTTTGCTGTAAAAATGAACAAGATATTGGACAGGTTCAAGCAAGTTCAACCTCTTGCTTAAAATATTTGTTCTGATAGAATCTTCATAGCTCGTTGTTAGTGCATATTTTAGTAACAGAATATTGTTTTGCTAAAATGAATAATTACTATATTTCGAACTATATCCTATCTGAATTTAAACAAATTCGACTAGGACATTCTTCACAAGTAATTTTACCTTAACTGTGGTTTCGATTGTATTTTGCACTTCCTTTTCTTAGCTTAACACGACCTACGAGGTCAGACAGGTCATCTAATGGCTAACTCATAACTAATTTCGGGGAAGCAGCAGTCCGTATGGGATTTGAACCCCAGTTCTGCCCACTGCCGTAGTCGCCTTTACCTCCGAACCGCCGCTGTACTTTGTAACTACTGTGCTACCTTATTGACGAATTTTTAAACTAACATTTATTTATCCTGCTTGAATGATTTAATTATCTTCTCCTTGGAAGCGTTCTTAGTATATGTTGCAAAATCAAAAGATAGATGAGTCCATCGTTTACTGCTTCCAGTTTTATTTATGTTGGCCTTAGAGAAATCACTCACTAATTAATCAAACCGTAGCCATAAACTCTTCCTTCCTATCCAATGGCTTCGAGCCACCGTTAGAATGATTGGCTCTGGGCAAAGTTTGTAACTACGCAAATAATTCAAATTGCTTTTCATTAATTATTTACAACCTCATCCTTTGTAACCGAAGTTCTGGCTTAAACCATTAAAGTCAACCGCTTAAAGCGTAAAGGTAAACCAAGACGCGCTCGTAACGCTCATAAATCCATGCCGAAACGAACGTAATAACCCGCAAACACCCGTCACACGATTGTCCTTTATCGTCCCTGACTGCTTCAGCTTCCCATTTCCGGCCATTGAAGCTTGGTGCCAAATTTTGGGACCGTTCGGGGTTTTTTTTTTTTCTTATGCTTGGCAGGATTTTAATTATCTCCATCCGGGGTCTCTCGGTTGCCAGTGTTTTACGGGCGGACCAAAATGTTTTTCCATTCTACCGATTTTCTTGCACATCCGGGTTTGCAGGATCCGAGAGCCACTTTCCCTAGGGGAGTTCTTGGCGAGCATTTCTTTAAATTAAAATAACCCCCACCCCACCCCCCTCGATCTTGTTGTAATAACCACTTGCTCTTGTGTATTCTGCGCTACAAAACGACGACGGTGTTCTGCTTCTGCTGGTGAGCAAGAATTTTCATAAATTTTGGACAATCTGCAATCATACAATTAGGCACCATACCCCACCATCGAACGGACCAGATTTTACATGCCAGGACTCAGTAAAGACGTTTTCCGTTCAGCGTAAGCGTTGGTCATTACACATCCGTTGCCCATCCGCACCAGTTGGAACGTTAATTTCCGTGCAACACCTTGCCGTTTGGTTCTTTTGCGCGTGCAAAGCTGACGACAACAAACTCGGTACAAATTACCACCGCTTTATGTATGATTTTATGCTGCTGTAATTACCAAATGGCTACCGTTAATATTAATATCTGCACCAGGATGGAGTTAAAGCAGGAATAACAAAAAAACCAAGAACACC
Organism: Anopheles maculipalpis; assembly: GCF_943734695.1. NCBI lineage: Eukaryota > Metazoa > Arthropoda > Insecta > Diptera > Culicidae > Anopheles > Anopheles maculipalpis. Next base: position 76,231,533 of record NC_064872.1, read on the forward strand.
GGAGAAGAAATTCCAACGACCCGAAGAAATGAACCGAGATATGTGTCTGGTTTGCGTATTATAGCTTCACGTCCAAGCCTATTAAAACGTTATTACGATTCATGCAGAGCGGCCTACCGGAATTGATTGACGATGGTTAACGATGCCACCGTGTTGGTACCTCGAACGATGTGCAGTTCTCGCTCCAGTTAAAATCACAACAATCCGATGCACGATGCAAATGTGCTGCAATTGCAAAACGATCAGGCAGAATGGCGCAGGTCAATGAAGATATATGAAGAACATGCTGCACACGGGTAGCAGCGCGGCCAAACCGTGGTTTGTAGCCGCCTCGTTGAACGTGGCCGTGCGCAAGTGTTGAATTACTTGACGTGCTGGATTTATGTGGCTGGTACGTTTGCATGATACACTACTTCTTGAGAGTCATCGTTTAATTGGATACAATTAGCACAGAGTTTCAAGAATTGCAGAAATGGGAGCAGTATTGACTTGGTTGGGAATCTTATGGCTGACAGCAAGGTTTCCAGTACTGAATGGCTTTTGTTTCTAAGAATTTAAAATAATCAAACGTATCATGTCCAGCTTTTGAGAAGAATCTTTTGTGGGTTTTTGTGGCCTTTAAATTTATATTTTATTTGATTGTTTTTGGAGCATCTGAAGTAGGCAGTATCAGTAGACCACAAAACTTAAATAGTTGTCTTAAAGTGTACCAAACAATGTTCATCCATTCTTTCACATAAAATAATGTTGCTATGTCCACACCTTTTGGATGGTGTTAAAATAAAATGAATGAAACCCATGCCTGTTCCATGGAATCCGTAGGTTGAACTTCTTACGAAACAAATCACTATAATTGATGAAAAACCTAAAAGCAGTAGGTTGGCTGCCCACCTTATATGTTTTCCTTCACTTTTCCATTCATGCTGTGCGTGCTGGTGTTCGAGTCAGTGAATGAAACCCCCACGCATAACAATCCGGTCTGGTCACTACCCTAAGGTCCTCCCAGTAGGCCACTACAACGTAACGAGATCTTGCGGTCATCGTTTGCAATCCAAAGCTCACCAACATAAACATTGAGAAGGATGCAGATCGTAGGCAATCGTCGTATTACTTTCTGCACACCTTCAGGCAAGATGTCATTAGAATTGGTCCGGTTTTAAGATGTGCCATGAGTTTAATTTTTTCGTCTCCCGACATGTGGGTCGAATGCAAATAATGTCACGGCGAGGCTGCATGGGAAATACCCCCCCATCGTACGTGAAGACTTCATCGCCCCTTCGTTGGGTGCCAACACAGTGGGCTCTCGCAGACATGATCGACATCAGCGAACCACATTTTGCACACACATGTTTCGCCGATATGTGTAGGGAGCTGAAGCAGTAAGAAGTTTTCGCTGCTCCATCTTGTGGGCTGAACCCGTTGACGAGAACCCGTTATAGCGTGTTTCCAGGGCGGTAAGTATGCTGCCAATCGGGCTGTTATAATACACACCGTAGCATCGAGGTAAGGTGGAAATCGAAATCGGCTTAGTTAACCTGTCGAGAAATCGCCAGAAACACTACGCGACACACTCAGTACCGTAACGACCCACTCCCAGGTGTGAAGTGGTGCTTGTGCTGCTCCGAATATAGCGGCAAAGCCAGGTGTACACAAAAATTAGTAGCAATCTCCCTTTAATAGAGATCCATTACCGATGTGGCCCACGCTTTTACGCCGAAAGCCGTCCGGACACTTAACTAACTCGAAATATTCCCAACTCCCTCTACTGCGACCTTTGTTAGGACACTTGTGTCTCATTTCGACCATATGGTACTTAATTTGTGGAAGAATGGCACTGTTTTTCCCTCTCCACCAAGCTTGTTTTTCAAGAATTCCTTCAGTGTATTAGCCTGCTCAGTGTGGTTCAGATTTCTGGTTTAATGTCACTCGGTGGGTCCCACGTATCTGTCGGGCCACTTATGCTAATCGCCTTAAATCCCAATTTATCACCTTAAGATATCGGTCGCAAGAAGTAAACGCGCTCACACTTGTCGCCATATCCTACGCATTAAGGAATGGGCTGTCCATTACACTATAGCTCGCAGACGAGAGAGGACACCCGTACTTGCTAACCAGTTCCAATGGAACTGTCAGTGCTGTGGGATAAATGTACGCCCTAACATGTGCAATTTATTCCTTTACAATTATGACCTTAACATTCCTTAACCATCGATCATACATGGTAGCTACAGTTCACGGTACTCGCCAACCATAACATTGTTCCCCATCGAATATGGAAAGAAAGGTAAAATAGTTTGGGCCGCCATCTTGCGATGTCGTAAACTGTCGAAGTCTAACAGTTCGGGCTTATCGACGACATGCAATAAAAAAAATCTAAAGGGAGTAGCTTGTTTTTATTATCCGATCGTAGAGTGAATCTCTGTCGAACGGACAATCCCTCACGCAAAAGCAGCAGCAAGCAACACTGTTTTATTGATTTTGTGGCGTCGTAAAAATTGAACAACTTCTCTCTCTCTCTTTGCCCTCCCAAATAGACATTAGGCAGCGTCCTACTTAAGTCGATAGATGATAAAACCGGGGCCGTGCTAACGATGGTAACTTTAGTAGATACCCAGCTTCCCCAACTGATGTCCTCCCGTCCTGCTTTTGACTGACAGCCGAACTGATCGAATCGTATCGGAAAACTACAAGTGTCATAAAAATAAAAATCGACCCAAAGCACAAATGGCTCTGGAACTGGATGAATTTCTTGCGGTCCGTTCTTTCACACTTTGCTGGTCGTTATTGATGCGGTATGTGGAGCTCTCGGTGCAAACCTTGCAAATATTGCTGCGTGGGGCATGTCTGTTGCTTGCCTTGCTGTCATTCGCGTACCCTGCGGCAACTTTCCAATCATAAATTTCAATCTAAAATCTAGAGAATTTATTACGAGCATTATGCAAATTTCGCGCGCTTCCCCGATGTATTCCCGGGGATAGACGAAATGAAGTGCGAGCCATTGTGTAAGGTCTGCAAAAGACTACGTAGCAGATCCATGGAGACAGGAAGTACATAAAAAACTGGACAGTTGGAAATTGTATGACGAGATTCTTTTTTCACTCATTGTGTGAAATTTTTATTGAGCGGAACACAAAATGGCCGCCAGCTCCGTTTAATAAGCGCTGCTATTTTCCAAGAAGTTAGACAATCAGGAATGTACTCGACGTTGCATGCATTTACAATTCTACAGAACATAATTAATTGCGGATTACTGCAGTGCCAAGGTAAGGTAGACATTTTTGAAAAAAATCCTTGCTTATTTTGTCATACAAAGAGGATTATGAATGTATTGTGATGACGTTCGATCGCACAATGGCTTCCGTTGTCTGCCTACTGTTTTAATATTAATTAAGCATCTACACCGACCAATCTGTTGTTTCTCATTGTGTCCATTGTCGTACGGACGGATGGAGATGGCTCACGTGTACACAAGTGGGTTACCGTGAAAATACCGTCTCCCTCCCTGAGACGTGCAAATATCAAGGCTAACAACACATTAACTGCAGCTGTTTGAATGCTTCTTTTTTGGTAGCAATTAAATGCTTTAACAACAACGTTCCGGTAGCTCTCTCGGTCAGGGTGTGTGCTCCAAAGGTGCATTCTCATTAGGCACTCGAACTGGCGCCTCGTAACGCTACCAACAGCTGCCTAGCCAAGGTTAGACCGTAAAACAAAACTGCCCGAAAAAACAGATTACGACAGTAGTTAATATGTAATCGGCTTACGTTTTATTGTTCCTTTTTACGCTGCCCTTGATCGGATCTCCGTCCCCTTTTACGGATTTCTCTCCGTTATCCATCACATGCGCCCCATCGGACGGGTATGGATTGTTTTCGAATCCATTTTAACGAGCCAACATATCATTCGTTAACTGGATCAATTCAAACGCATCCACACTACTCTCCAGCAGCCAGCCAGCCAGTCCCCCTGCATGTATTCGCCAGTTGGTTTTGAAGGTTAAATAGAAAGGCATCGAGGGTACGACTGGAGGGCCACATAATCCATTCCATGGCACAATTAACGAAACAGAGAGAAACATCATTGAATCGTTGAGTTTATTGGTTTGCGTCCCAAGAATGGTATAATAATTTTGTATCAAGGTAGTTCAAATTATTGATAAAAACGCCGCTTAACTAGCGAGAGTGGATGGGTGCCGGTAAACATTAAAAATAATACCCGCGATCGTAAACAATTATCAGCTTGGCGGACCAGGGATACGCAAGATGGTTTGACATTTCAAAAGTCCATTGCCATTCGCTTGCCGCCAATTGGAACCACAAAAACCGGTAACTTATCTGTAAAATGATATTGTATGCTAACAAATTTAAGTTGGTCGCTTTTATTGAATCCTATCTGGTGGTCTTTTAACGCTCTATTTGAGGCTTTATCTTGAAATTTTACTCTATTTTAGGCCCAGTAGAGGGCTTGTAGCTGTACCAAAATTGTGCCTACATTTAAGTATTTTTTCCAATTTTCTTTATTCCATTTACAAAAAGATTTATTTTATTTATTTATAATTAATTATGACGGTCCAGTGCCGTATTGTTATTTACAAAAAGATATGTTTTAAAATTAATCAATCGATTTCATACTATCTACTAAGAAAGTGTCCCCAAAGTTTGACTTACACACACACATTTTATTCGCCACCAAAAATATTCAGTCTCCCCACGCGTTACAGTTCGCTGCGAAAAATGCGGAATTTAATGACCGATGGAAAACAAATGACCCCACGTACATACCCGCGACAATGTCTTAGCATATTTTCCTTTTCGCGTCCCACACACACAAACAAACGGACCGGGGAAAACTTTCCTCCCAAGCACAGCCCCGATAACGGCCGCCGGGGCGTAGCAATCTAAATATGAACGCACAATTTAATCGGATTGACATTGCCTTTCAGTCGATTGGGCGATGGTGATGGTTTTGTGTGTTTGCCGTTGCTTGAGTTTCTCATCTTTCCATAACTTTATTACATTGATTGTGTTTGGGTGGTAAACTTCACTTACCCAGCGAGCAAAATGCGTTCCGCAAAGGCGGCAAAAAGCTTTCAAATTACTTTTTCTCACTCCTTAGGTTTTTGTTGTTGCTTGGAATACGTGCGTTTTACAAATTAGAGAGCAGAAAACCATGAAAAATGGACCACAGGAAAGCGAAAAACAGATCCCTGATGGTGATACTTGATGAAGAAAGCAAAAACCTTGCTGGTCAAGAAAAACAACAATATTTTGGTTTTTTCGCTGGTTCGTTGATTACTTAACGTATTCGGTGGAATAAATTATCTCTTTTCACTTCTTGCGGAATAAATCGCTTGTGCTTGGCATTCTTCCCTCTTATATTATGAAAAAAGTGTGGCGAATAAAAAAAATCAATGACAAATTGTGTAGAAGCCGTTTGAAGCCTAAATGTATGCAATTAGCAAGATAGTAATTGAAGTTACTGGTGTTTTTAAATTTAAAGAAATTTAAATAGATATAAAGGATGCAAATTTTTTTTTCGTCGTGCGTTGTAAAGAATGCTAAGTGCATATTTTCTTGTTCGAAGTCCATCATTCTAGCACAAATAAAAAATAGGGCAGTTTGTGGAGCAATTTGACTTTACACGCATCGTCCCATCTTAGCGCCCCCATTTTAACATCCGGCGTCTACCCTCATATTCCCGTTACTGGACACTGTCAATCGATCATGTTGTTGCCACCAACTGTCCTGATGACCGGGTCCGGCTGACCAGGCTCAGCACCATGTGCCAACGCTTGAACAATTTCCCAACCGCGCCGTACACATGTGGGTTGCAAATTACCCTCTGCTTTACTGGCAAAGACTTATCGACCACACAATGCATCACATCGTCGTGCACGACGTGGAAGTTTCTCTTCTCGCGACCCGCGGGAAATGCAAAAAACTCGTCTCGCACGTCATACGCGAAATAAATCCTAATCAAATTAAATCGTCCCCTTCTCTCTGTTGGTCGATTGGTTTGCTGGCCGGGCGCGTAAAAAGGGAATCCAGCCGACGGTTTCAACGACTTGTCACACGCAGCATGAACGGACGGGTTTGTGCATATAGGAAGTTACCGATAGAGACGAGCTCTAGATGCCAGCTTTCGTGTTGGAGTTGAATTTGCATCGGCCTGCTCGCGGGAAAAGTAATAGACAGGTAAACCTTTCAGGTTAACTCCTAGTGAGTGGCGGTTGACTCTAACAAGGCTTCAAACTAAGCCTATCTACACTTTCCCTACTCCAATTATTATTATATGCGTTTTTAGCATAACATGTTGTGGTTAAGACTGTACTGGCACTACTGGCAAGCTGTTGATGGTCGACAATTGCAATTTATTTCTCGTCACTCATGTCAAACTGACCGTCCGAGGTCGCTATGCTAAACGCTATGGATCCTGTCCCAACTTGCTACTGATATTTATTTATAGTTTTACCACCTCTTCTAAACGAGGTGTTTGTCGCGGTTTACGTCCAGTACTGTTGTTGTTCCATCATACGAGTAGTTAGACAGTATGCTCGAGGATTACATGCAGATCATGGTGACACTAAAAACACACCCCTATTTTCCACAACTACATGTTGTTATGGATCGTGCTTAGCGGATCTAACACGTGGTTCGATGCGTTTAACTCGTGTAATTACAATCAGATGACGGGACCGAATATAGCAGCGTTTAACTGTCACGATGATTTATGGTGCATTTCTCCCTTCCAATTGATCTGCTTTTATGGGTGAAACGTAATCTGGTTTAGTTCTCTCTGGACATCAGACACTGTAACTTGATGATAAGTACAGGATTTTCAGTTGATAAGGCAATGACATAAACTCTTATGGTAACCTGCGACACAACAAATCGATTCATGTGTATTGCATTTTTCGAGGTTGAAGACGTCTTATGAACTGAAGACAACTGTATCGTAGCCTTCTCAATCTGTGGTCATCACCAGTTCCCAAGTGGCGTATACTATAATCGTTTTATTTGAGATTGTTTTAACGAACAAGATTTGGCCTCGGTGCCACAAAACACACACAACTACCAAACGTTTCAACAGACGGAAATCCTGATTGTCTGTAAATTCTCTCGAGCTTAGTGCGCGTTATGAGAATTTAAATCTCTCGAGAAATTCTTCCCTTTGGATGCTTGTCCCCCATTTTTGCTTGTACCAATTTGTACGAATCCCATGATCTCGTCCCAAAACAAAACAGCCAAAAAATGGACAAAAAAAAAAGGCGATGGAGAAATGTAAGCAATTTTATATTGTTATAAATGATCGGAAAATCCACCCGAATTGCATTACAACAACATTTTACTAGCATCACAGAAGAAAGAAGAAAAGACCTTCCTTTGCTAAAATCCTTCTCAAGAAAAACACATCATTCTTCATTGGACGTCGGGGTATGTGTGCGTGTTAACAAGCGAAAGGAAAAACCCTTTCTTTTCGAAACTTCGGAACAAAACTACGATAAAATTGAGCTTGTTTGAAGTTTAGAGGATACAACCGTTTCCCGCTGGTTCGTCCCTTTGGTTGGCATGCTATGCCGTTTTCCGCCTTTCGTGTTGATTATTGATTCCGAAAACGTCTTTGGGGATGTGTTTTATCGTCCGCGCCTTGGCTAAAGTGTGTGGGATAAAATGGGCGATTTTGGAAAACGATGTCCATCTACTAGAAGCTTACAAAATAAAAATAAAGAAAGAACGTATAACGATACAAATCGAATTGGGTTTCTTTCTTTTATAGAGGCACACTTACACAAACCAACACCCTGATCGATTTGATTGGACTTGTTTTACCTTTTGCTTTTCTTTTTTTTCTCTTTCTAGGTACGTACCGGTAGAATATTTGGATTGATTGAATGGACAAGATCGTAAGCATACACCCAGTTTTCTTCTGAAATTGATCCTTCGAGATGTTCACGCATGGAACAAGTGTATTATCATACAGTGAATTTAAATGTATCGTTTTACGCCCCAACAATGATGTTCTGGACGAGGGTTTTGGTCAATATTTAGAGCGAATGTTTCACTGCGAAACAGATCAATTTGGGAGGAATTTATTCTTTCCATGTTTCGAGCGCTCAACACTCCTATGGAAGAGCATCGTGACTTAAAACCTAAATTAGAATCAATTTTATCCATCGCTTTGCAATGAGCATCGGAGCAACGTGACGCCAAATGATACACGGATGGCCAGTTGCCAATCATCGATTCTATAACGTGGCGTGTGCTACTACAACACACTTTTCCGGCGCATAGAAAACGACCAAACAACGGTGCGCGTTCCTATGGGACAACGGCAATTTCCACTATTCCAATTTTCAGCATCCGCCAACGTGTTGGGATAGCTTTTTCGCAATCAACCCACGGACACGCGACAGTGTTGCGAAAGTTTACCCCGTACGTAAGCTACCGTTCTGAGCCGATCTGCAGATATAAAGGTAGAGCTCCAGTTCTATGTAGATGCATTAAATTTGCATAATGCACACCGTCCGGACACACTGTGTCCTTCTATTGATTCGTGGAATAGTTTGTTATGTATGCTTTCGCAAACCGGGGTTTTTAACCTGGTTGGTATGCCGAAATGTAGTGCGAGTCTTTGTGTTGGAAAATCGATCATTCGAATTCCTACCGAATACAACAGCAGACACAATGGCAGTCACGCTAGAATAGATGGGGCTTCAGTTAGACACTTGAGTCGATTGGAAGGAATATCCATTTAGTTTCTCATTGACATCGGTCGAGCCTAGCAAAGCTAAGAAATGCAAATAGGAATGTCCAGTTATCCCTCAGAACTCTTCATTTTAATATCTGCGTCAAAGTCTTCCAAGACACCTCTCTTTAAAGTCTACCATTTCTGGTCAATATCTGCACGACAAATTATCCAGCATTGTCTGCGGTCTGCGGATACTCAAATGGGATTTTTTTCTCAACATAACATCCATTATTTTCTTGCAAATTTTTGTGTCCTTTCTATCAAGCTGGCAGGAATGCAAAGAAACCTGCCACTGCTCTTTGGTAAGTGTATGCAAATAGAATCCACCGAGAAGCCCTCGATTGCTACTGACTGTAGAGACTGTAGAATTGATGTTGAAATGTCGTTGTCGCCATTGTCGTCGCCGATATGTCGCCCGTGCATCCTACCGCATTTTAAAGATCTGTCTTTTGTTGTCCACAGTATCTCCTCAGTGTTCGGATGTTGAGTAACAACTGCTCGCTGCATGATAAAATCGTACCGATTTATATAATATTTACGATCGATGCTGGTGGAAACTATATTTGTGTTGGCAGTGGCAACTTCAACCGCCATTTTTTGTTGGAATCAATTCCTATTTTTTCTCAATCACTACCCTCGTATAACACCTTTCGGTTTCACGATCGGACATTTAATTTCCGGATGGTTTTTTGGGTTTTGGGTTGAGTTGCAATACCGGTTAGACACGTGTTTCAGTTGTCAAATTGTTGGAACACCGCTGTGATAGACTTTATATCAATATTTAATCAGTTCTAGTGGAAGGGTGCCTCCCGGTCCGAACCAAAGCGGTGGGACTAGGAATGACAACGCAAACAGCACAGATTCAATGTAAATAATTAATCAAAACAAACATGCAAATCAATTTTTGAGCGAATATTGATAAGCACCCCTCAGCTTTTTGGTAGGATGTCGCGAAGGGCTCTCGGCCCTATTCACGCGCTTCCACCCCCAAAATCCTTCCACCAATTCTATTAAGCATTCAACTTCGATAAACGAAATTTGAGCGGCATTTTGGGGCAGCGCCTTTGCTAAGCCACTCCTTTCAGCTTTGCATGGAAAAAAAACAGCTTCATAACTCCCGCGGGAACTGTTAGGTTTGTGCTTGTTCATGCATTTAAATTTATTTTGCTCCTGCTTCAAGTCAACTGCCGGAAGTTGCTTCTTCGGCAACAAAAAATGGACCTTTTTTTTCGGTAGCGCCTCCGAAGGGATTTAAGGTTCGCTGTGTGTAGTTCCTTGGTGTGCTTCCTATTCGGCACATCATATTTAGGTCATCTGCTTCTGCTTGCCCGAACTGTCTGTGACTGTTGTTGTCAGTTATTCTACTCCTCCCGGTCCGTCAATAAACCGTTAGCGGGGTGTGGTGGTTAGGTTCGATGGAGCCTTCTCGGATCTGTTGATGTTGTTATGGTCCTGTCAGTGGAAGCGGTTTTTCTTCCGTATTTTATCAAACCCCTTTTAACATACTGCTGCGGATATGAAGGATCGACGGTTTTCTTGTCGGTCGATTCTATCCCTGCTTGGTTTCTCGATGGCTGCTCATTCTCGCACCCCGCTAGATTTACACGGGAAGGAGTAACGGTTGCGACATTTAAACGCACTCCTCGCCTTTTCCCGGCAAACCCCTCATGCCGATAGCGATAACGAATAAGGATAGATTTTATTAGTGGCTCTCTGAATGGATATGAGACGCACCCCGAGGCACAAAACCCAGCAAGCCTAGCACCAGGATCAGGCTTATACGTTCGTCTCATATGATGGAACATATCTTAGTATGTCCTCTATTTTCTCAGCGGACCCCCTTGAGTTTACTTCGTCACATGAAGTGAAGCGTGACTGTGTTTGTATAAATCCCATCATGAATCCATCTATTTATTTCGGTCTGCTGAAAGCAAAAACAGCAATCTGAGAAGATAGGATGGGGAGCCGTTTGATTCGTCCACCCTTAAAGGAAGCTTAAAGGGGGACGTTTTGATATGGTGTTTGGAGGGAGTAGTACACAACTTCCCTCAAGTGTGTCTAACCCTCCAAACAGATGCTCCAACAAGAGTTGTGTGTGATGTGTGTCATCTAAATTCGATCATGTTTTACCATGGAAGGATGTTACATCTTTTCTCTATTCCTCTGCCTGTGCACTGTTAAAGCACACTAGGGAAGAAGCTGACAGTAACGGTAATGAGAATTTGATTTAGGAAAATGTCATTCTACAGGGCGCAATCTTAAGAATACTGGAGATAGGGTCGCACAACCAAAGCACGGACCAAATTTCGGTTGACGGTGCAATTTGCAAAATGAAATCATGAATTTTGATGCAAAAAGAAATTACCTCCGAATGTCAGGTAGATTATGTTTTATATCTAGCATCTAGTTTTTGTTTTTTTTGCTCTCCGTCGTTAACAAACTCCGACTTCGTTCGTGTCAATGGCAGTTAAACACAATCTGAAATGAACATCTCCTAGACACGCCTTTTCGTACAACGATCATAATCGTTCAGGCTGTGATTAGTCTGGATGTTCCTTTCGGTGGTGATAAAACGATAAAACGAACGTTCGTCTGGTGCAGCATCCTAAGGTAACAAAAAATGGGCAATTATTGTCACCTTCCTTTTGCAAATGTGTTTACTTCGGTTCTAGTGATTTTTTAACGCCCAAAGAACTGCTTTCGCAGTGCTATAAAACTGTGGTCATTAAGAAGAGAAGCTCAACTTTAAATTACCTTTTTTGTGTGTTGTTCCTCCAATTCTCGCAAGCACCATATGGTCTACACCAAAGCTTCTCAATCCAGCCAAACCAAAAACTACCGAATTGGAATTTTTGGCAGGATCGTATAATTACTATTGGAATGTACTAAATCCACCCCCACCTCAAACCGATAACTAAACTTATGCTGCCCCTAACACTGGTATAAAAAGCCGCCACTGTTATCCAACGCGCCCCAGCACCGAAACTAACGCTTTTGATGCAAACAAAACCCAAACGACTGTCGTCTACAATCGAGATGACCGTTCGGTCCTGATGGTGGTGATTCCACAATTCGTTTTTGCCATCAAAAGCAATTAAAATTCAGTTACACAACACACATGGTAGCAGCATATGCACAGGCGGACATCTCGGCGTTCCCTTGCGTACCAGAACGACAACTATGATCCGGTTTCAGAGTTTTACATGTCCCTGTAGTTTAGATTGCCTCCGACCATCTCCGCCACATTGTGCCGTCGGGTAGGAAAAGCTCATTTTCACATTTTGTCACGTAGGACTTTGGTTCCATTGTAAAAACTAACTCCGTATGGATGATTGTGGCCAGTGCACTGTGGCACATAGGACTGTGGTGGTATGTTCTTTTCAATTCTAAATTTTCAACACATCGCTTAAAGCATGCGGACTAGGGAAAGGATTTGTGTACAAGTTTGGTGGAAGAATGACAAGACAACAGTTCCCAGGGAGAGGGAGAAGGTTTTCTTATACTTAGTCGTGCCGAGATGAGTCGTTTTCGTACAGAGACGATGTACGTTATGAATTTGTCTTAAACGCGTCCCATCTATCTTGCTGAAAAGCAGTTATGTTTTGTAAAAACTTACTCACAACACAAGAAAGATGCATTGTTCCCTCTTCTCTTTGCCGGAAACCGTGACTATTTAACACCTTCTTGAGAAGATTGTCCCTGAAAGGTATGCCCGTTGCATTGCTTTTTTTCTATGTACTTAAAAACCAAATCCTGGACGGTTAGAGACACTCCTTCTTACTAGTACCATCGTAAAACGGCATCGTCTACTTCATGCTGTGTGCACTCTTCTGCACATCCATGGAAGTGTATTTAACGTTGCTACGAGTATTTGTGCGACGTACGTATTCTCGAGCTTATGCAATTGCAAACGTATCCTGCCGAGTACTTCTACCATGGTACACGACACATACGAGTAGCGTAAATGAAGTTGATTACTGCTCACGGATGTTGGTATTTCCGTGTTCTTGCAGGCAAGATACAGCCAACTTACCTTTTTCTGTAACAAACGACACTTCATTCGGCGTCAAACTCGCACTTGATGCACTTGAAGGATGTAATTAAGCACTTGACACTGTGTATGTGGGTGCGCTTCTTGAGCGTGCGGATAGCATTATTGTTTTATGCTACTCATCGGACTCTTTTCTTTCTAAGCTCAGTTTTGTTCCAAGTCGTTGAACTTGCTATGTCACCATGCATGCGTCATTGGACTATAAGAAGAAATCCGTTAGATGCACTTACTTTCTGCAGATAAACCGTTCACATCCTCCCATGCTTACAACGGATAAAATAGACAACGGAAGCACGGTACGACTTCACTACTCTACTGCTCCGTATAAGGGCAGGTTGGTCAAGCAATCGAACTCAATGCCCGCGAATGGGTAGCATGACACATCTTGATGTATCATCGGCTAAGGGCAGGTTTTCTTTTGCATTGAACACACTCGCTATGGCAATTTCTGGTTCCACATTCTGATGACCAAATCGTGGGAAATGGATCTTTTTTTCATTTGCCGCTTTCGTGTGTCGATACTACCGATGTCTCCGGTAAGTCTCGGATGAATCCTGGCTGATTGACGGGTTTTTATCGCTCCTCTTGTTTTGTAGTTGTTGGATCATTTCTAGGTCCTCTAGGTACCCTTGTGTGGTGGTTTAATGAGTAATGGTCTGCTTAGCGAACCAAAGGTCTTGACTCTAGGATTCTATTTAAAAAAAAACTCGCAATTGATTATTCTTCTATGTTTATTTCTTCAATCGGCAAAAAAATGCGTTGCTCTAAGGATGTAAATGATCCCAACTGACAACAAAGATGTTTAGAAATTACCATCCCCTAAACCCAGAAATAGGCATTGACGTGAAGAAAAACAGGAAAGATCTATTTGTCCATATTTTGGTATGCATTGCAAACAGCCGTAGATCTATCCGGTCAGGTGTCCTCGCTCATCCCTCGCGTACTTATCATGCCCTCACACAGTATGAAAGCATAATGTCACAAAGATTTATTTTAAGGAATTACATGCCGCCGTGAGTGTTTTTTTGCTTCCTGTTCTTTCTCGCGCAGATTCACGGATGAGGTGCGCCAACCTACCCGGACATATCCAAAGACCAAAATGGGGACTATGCTTCGAAAGCGCTTACGGGAAACGTGTACGGAATAAACGAGCTTTTCCTTCTACGGGGATAGCATGTTTCCAGTGCGCGTAGGGTCTTGGTCAACTGTCGGTTGACTGTAGAAATATCTCATCCAACCGTATCCACTTTCTTCCTACGGTCCAAACCGACCGCTTCCGAGAAGCCGTGGAAAAGCGAAGGGCGTGGATGAATACATGACGATGAATCTTGCACGATCGGCCAAGAAAAGGCAACATACTGATAGCCAAGAAGCTGCTGGTTAATATGAGCGTGGACATTACTGTCGAAGATTGCAATGACAGCGTCTTCTTGTTTGCTTGTAGTTTCAAAAATTTAAAGTCTCCGAGATGCAAAGGGAGCGAGAGAACGAAAGAGAGCCGTGAAAATCGTGTAGCCGTCCCAGACGGCAGTTAGCTACAAGCTGTACCACTGTATCCATTTTCCTGCTCCCAACGACAACCGACGCACCTGATTGTTGGTGATACTCCTTCTTTGGATGACGTTTCTTAACCACCGGGTTCTTCATGGTCAGCAAAAGGGAGTTTTGTAGCTAAAAATAACACAAATCCGTGTCTCGCGCTACCTTCACCGTAAAGGGTCACGAATGAAGGGAATATCCTCAAGCAAACTGGACTTACCCTAAAAAGGGGAAAACTCCCTTTTTTCTCATTCGCCGAAAGGAAAGAATTTGATGCCGCACTCTGCTTCATTCGTCGTGCCCGAACCCGACCGGTCAGTTGTGTAGCGGTGGCACTTTTGGTCGTCCTCCGTTTGAATTGTCCGGATGCCCACTTTTGGGTAGAGAAACTCAATCGCCACATCCACCTCTCTAAGTTTTCCACAATGTTGCTCTCCTCTTCCTGGTTGGAATGTTAAACGGGTACCGATCGATCGATCTTTCTTGTTGAGCTTCCTCGATTGGAATGCAATTCTCTATTGATAAAAGAAGCGTTTGGATGTGGAATGGTTTTGGCATCATGCTGTGTCTCGGATGATGCAGCAAATATGTTTATGGCTTGTACGTACAATTACGGTGAAGAATTACGTTTTTTTGAGCAAAGGTTTTGTCAATTCATACTTTTAGAACATACGCAATTTCAGTGATAAAATTTGTACTTAAGGCATTTCTAATGCTCACAAACGCGCGTAATCTGTCGTTCTCTTTTCGGAGATATTTGCTGTCACTTGTATGCCGCTTTTCCGAAATGATCTGTCCGCTGTCGGAAAGGCATTTCAATTGCAGTTACAAATTTGGTTTAAATTGATTTTTTTGGTTGCTGTGGTCTGCGGTACATTTTTGCTGGTTGTTGGCTGCACTTTGAACGATGAATTTATGCCGATCAAGCCGATTCATCGCGTTCCCCTCTTCTGTTTCTTTCGCTTCGGCTCTTGCCAATAAACGTCGGGGAAGAATTTGTGCATATCGTATCGGCTATATTCGATACGCGGACAATATTGCTTCAGTAGATCTGCGCTTAGTATTGCGAAGAAAAAGTCAAAAAATCGTCCCCTTTTTAATATCATTCGTCATCTGCAGATATGAAATAAGGGGGAAAAGTTTACTGATATTTCAACCATATGGAAATCAAATGGTAGGAAAAAAAGAAAATTCGTTTTATGTAAATTTCGTTATTTCGATTCCCAACGATATCTCAGCGCGTATGCTACCCGTAGAAAGGATAATAAAAACCAGACCACTTTCGAAGCACAACTTTTTCCACTTGCAAACGAAAATCAATTTTAAAAATAAAATAAAAGTATCTCCCTTATTGCGGTACCGACCGCAGGAGAGTGGCGGATCGATTTTTGCTTTGATATTTTCCATTTTCCCGTACGCGCCGGCAAACAAACCGGCAAAACAAAAAGAGCATCAGCTTTGTTTTTACCGTTGGTTCTGCCACAGCATGCCGAGAAGTGGATTGCCCATATCTAGCCTTCCCGACATGTTTGACACTTTCAGTTGAACGTAAATTGGCCTGCTCTTTGTCGTACGATGGCCGGTTGGCCTTACTTTAAACTTCATCCTTTCTCACCTTAAGGGTGTGATTTTTGTACCGAGCGTTTCTCAATGGATGGCCCCAACCCCATGAAGTGATGCCATAAACATCCATTTAGAAGCATCAACAGGGATGGGAGGATGGGGAGCAAGGTACAAGTCTCTCGCTGCAGGAGAGTACGTTTTCTTATAAATAGTGGGCGAAAGTTGAAAACATTCCAGACGCTTTTCCTTCAGAGATAAGGAAGACAAACTTTATCCTTTTCTTTTGGCACCAGACCAGGCGAGACAGAAGTGAATGTCCTTTTCCACATTCATTTTGTTGAAATTGTTGAACTGAAGATGTATTTAGCCACGGCTTAGTTTATGACAGTTGGCATATTATAGTTGAAAATGATTTTAAATTCAACTAAGTAGCACACAATATAGCGCTACCGCTTCTATTATGTTGGAATTGTCCGCTATAACGCGCCTGTTCTTAGGAATCGAAGAAAAATTTAATATTTTTAGCGACATTCTTGTCTCCTCTAAACACCGCCTGCATGACCGAATAGTTAATTAAATTATTTTCCACTTTTCGCAACCACTAAATGCCACCATTAGCGCTTAGAAGCACCCAAAGATGCCCGCTTGGTCGTCGGTTTGTGGCTTTGTCTCTCCTGTCGCTATTCAGTTGTTCGGTGCAATTTTCATCCCCTGTTTTTCACCTGGGAGCGAAGGAATGGAATGTTTATTATTCTACTAACGAGCAAAATAATTCCCAAACTCCTCCTTCCAGAGCAGGAGTATTCCTTCGGCGAAAAGTGCAATCGTTCCGTTTCTTCGACGAATGTGATTGTGCCAGGACTCTCGACGTGTGTTTTGCCGTGTGCGGAGTTTTCTGCCAGGGTACGAAAAACTACTCACATTGGAATTTCTGTCGGAAAGTTTAGAGGAAACAGTGTGAGGAAGAGGTATCACGGACGGCGAAGGACCTCATCAGATATCGTTGAACTTTTGTCGAGTCGGGTATTTTTGGGTAGTTTTGAACGTTTCTTCCTCATCCCGCGGCAACACAATCGCGGAATGATGTTTCGCTCGCTAAGGAAGAGAGAAAATTCCGAGCGCGTTCTGTACGGTGTACCGGTCCAACTTTGAGCTTCGATGTGAAAGAAGAAGCACAGTTTAATCGTACACCAGGGAAATAAAATGATACTCTAAAGCACTAATTTCTTCCCGGATGGAAAGAGAATGTGAAAGCAATAAGATTTGTTTACTTTTTTTTTCTTTGTCTGCATTTTTGTTGCTTGCATTTCATGCCAAGCGTTTTGAAATGAGGTGAGAAAATTGACAAACTTTTGTACCTTTTATAGCTCTATATACCTCCCGAAAGAACACTATAAAAGGTGCTTATTGCATGGAATTTTGAAGTAAAAAGAAATTTCTGTATAAAATATTTAGTATCGTTTAGAGATAACACAAACAACGGATAGCACATAAATCATAATTTTCAATATCATTTCTTCATATAACAACAGCACGCCTTCCTGGCGCAGGATTCTTTGCCTGTGGAAGTGGTTATTTATTTTTTCTTTCAAGAAATTGCGCATTCCCTGCTACTATGCTGTGTGCACACAATATCTTGTACTCCAAATAAATGCATATCACACATTTGTGGTATCGGTTTCCGGTACTCTGCCATCTGTTTTCCGTTGTTTTCCAATAACGCTGGTACACCACAGTGCTATTAGATAGTTTGCTGCATACGAAATTGCACCGCGAAACGTGATTTATTTTGGCACCGAGTCGGCATAAGCGCGAAGAGGCTGCGCTTTGGATGGGTTTATCTTTTTACGTTTCGATGGTTTTGTGACAAAAATAAAATCCCATTTTCTTACCCACGAACACGTTTGTCTAACCCGTGAAATGCACGGTTAGAAAAGACGAGGTTAAATCTAATTCTTTCATTTCCACTCGGTTGCATATCTGATACGCTTTGAAATAATATTTTTGATGCCTTTTTGTCTGCATTGCAATGATTTATTCTGCGTTTTTCTATGCTGTTTCTTATTTCTATCTTAAAGTTTGTTTTGAGAAAGCGATTGACTCGACAAACTAAAATGAATTTATTATAAAACTCTCATCTTTTCTTTATTTGAATGATCAATAAGGTAGAAAAAATGACAACGTAAATTGTATGGCAAACGATACCCAACGTATCCCATCAGTTCGTTATTTAATTTACCAGACATGTCCCGAGCAGGAAAAAAACGTTACCGATCGTTCTTCCATCCTTCGTAATCGAACGGATGTAATCAAATTGACGAATAGCACAGCCAGCTCTCAGTTTGTTAGCGTTAGGGTATTACTACACGTAGTGGAAGCTCAGAACAGAACGATCTGTCAGAGGAGCAGATAACCGATTAGATTGTGTGATTTGAAAGATTCCACTGATTGATGATGCGGTAGTTGGAGTCTCTTTTTTTTTGCTTCTTGCTCAATCCCTCTTGATAGATTCATTATATTGACTTCGATTGGGACTGAACTATTATTGACTTTATTTGACTTCGATTGGGAAATACGAGATTGACGGCACTAGAAGTGCAAGGGAAATGCACCTTAGATTTCTTTATTTTTGAAGTAGAAAATGAATCTAAATACTTTTATTACCTTTAAGCAAATAATCATACATTTATCTTATGATCTTTATCTTATGTTTTGCACAAAAAATGATTCTGAACTTAATTTAGCAAAATAAAGTAAAGCAAATCGTTTACAAAACTTTTTTCGGCACGGTTTAAATTGAAAATTTGTGTTACAATGCTCAATCAAGATTCGAAATCGGGATTTTGTCCAGATCTGCCTTGATTTTTCGCCTTGTATGTAAAACCAACATTGGAAGAACCGCCTGAATGACGAATTCTACGGTTAGGAATCGAATTCAGTTCACCAGGCTCTAGAGTTTGGTTCACTCCTTTATTCCACTTGAAACACATTCTTGGAATGGATCAGAGATTTTTACACAATCCACAATCCAATTCCAATGAGAACAAACGCAGATGCTATTTTCTCTCGCAAAGCATTCCTACATTGCAAGCTACTTTACACTGCATTTGAAGGGATTTGCACTGCACGACTTCATTACCCTAACTTCACATCCTCCCTTTAAGTGAAGCGAATTTTCCTTATTCCACCGCTTTCCGGCAAAAGCATCCAACCGTGGCAAACATTACCGCTTCGCTTCTGCTCCAGTTTGATGAATCCTTTGGCACGATGTAATAATGAAATTATAATGATACGACACTCCACCCGTACTGCTGCCGCTGCTGCTGCTGCTGCTGTGACTACATACTTACACAGTGCCGTATTCAAACGGAGCTCTCATTTTCCCCAGCGAATCCTTTTTGATGATAGCTCTTTTTCGCTGTACCGCTGAACATTTCAATGGAAATTGCGTCGTAGTACTTGGGATAGGGTGCTGCTGGCTGCTGGAAGACGGGGTGCAGGGCATGACAAAAGAGGCATACTTTATGGCAAAACATGAGCAAAACCATAAAGGTAGTCCTTTAACCCTAAACAGCTCGGAACTGCTCCAAAACGCTTCTCCATCGAGTTTAAATCCCTCAGGGTATCGGGGGAGTATGTTATTGATGGGTCAAAGAGGATGGCGTAGATAGCTATTGTGTGTATGCGTTTGGGAGTGGAAATACGCTGAAAATATTCGAGGAAAGATAAAGAAAATATTCAAAATTATATATTTATCATCGTATTATGTTTAAAATAAATTATTTAAAGAACCCAAAAATCACATGAAAAAAGTATGTTTTGTATTAAAAAAAAAAAACATAAATAATAGTGCACATCATTCGAAATTTTATTCCACGAAATATTCAAACTACCATTTATAGAGCGTGACTTTTGCTCCCGTTTGAAACCTGTCAGGTCAGGTCTAGAGACCTGTCAGGTCCACTATTCGGCCTACCATGGCACAAGATACGACAATTTTCCGGAATTTGTGAAATGTGTGTTTGGTTGGTATGCAATTTTTGTTTCGTTTTTCTTTGTTTCCTCTTTCGGACTGCCATATCAATATCATAAACCATAAAAAATGTGTCACAATGCCAAGCAAAGAACCGAAATCCAGATACGGATTTGTCGGCAATGGTAACGCAATTTCGATGAGTTTCGCACACAAACACGTGAAGAAAAGATACAAAAAAGCTTCGAAAATAAATCAATGGTCTCTATGTGGCAAGGATACGCATAAAGGGTACATAAAAGCAAGGAAAGCAAAAGGAAGAAGCGTGCATTGAATCGGAAGTTGGAAAAGCCTCCTTGTCTCAGTTGGTGATTTTTCTCCTGGTTTGAACACAACACATCACAAACACTAGTCGCCGGATCCTTTCTGTCCTCTGTTGGGTAGCTACGGTTTCTAGCCGGAATGCGTCGTAAAAACAATCCGTCCTGAATGAAGCGCAACATAAACGCAACGGTAGACGACAACGGCAAACACTGGACTAATCCATTGCGTCGTAAAAGCTATCGTCGCCATCCATTGGGAACTGTGTATTAGTTGCCATTGGCAGCAAGGATGAAGTAGGAGTAGTAGCAGTAGTATAAGTTGTGTAGTAAATCGATGTGTTGTTAGTGAGTTTGTTTACGAAAGGTTTAGCAGCAGCTAAATGGACTGGGTGGGAAGAATTTAATAGCGAAATAAATCCACTCCATTGCGTGGAGTGGCGATACTCGGGACACGTCGACTTCATTTAAGGTTCATTTTCTGATAGCTCTAACGATAGTGGTCATTTCCCTGTTACTCTTAACATGCTTTTAATAGGGATTTAAAGTTGAATTATGCTTCTTGTTTCAGATAAAATTTTAATTTTAAATCCAAGAAATCTCTCCTAAGTTAGATTTATTTTAAATGTAGTTCTCAGTTTCATTTTTAGCCGGACTAAAGCTGTTACGCCTTCAGATAGGCAATACGCTTTACATCACGATTAAACTAGTAGCTAGCGGTGGATGAACTATTTCTATTTAGTAATGATGATGCACCACAACCTATTTACGACGAAAAATCATTGTTTATATTTTTTATGATAAGTTTTACCTAAAAAGAATGTTCTTTTGTCAGTTTGTGGAATGAAATTCCCTTGTCCAAGAAAATCCACTTGATCGATCTTCCGTCGACAAAATGGAACGAATGAACCGAAAAAGGTTTCTTCACACCCGTGTGTCACCGTGTGTCAACAGAGAGCAAGAGAAATGAACTACTTGGAAAGTGATCTCACTTTCCAAACTTCTTCCCTTTCGTATCTTTGCACACGTTGGTCGTGTTTTATTTATTTATCCATTGCATCACACGCCAGCCGTCTGATGCACTTTTGAAACGGTTTAACCAAGATTGAAAGTGAAAAAAAACGCAGAAAAGCTTGCATCCAAACCATCCTTGAGTTTTAAAAGTAAGTGCTTCAAAGTGCTTCTCCACCGTGAGGGCAAATGGGGCGTAACACACAAAAAGGACACGTGTCTTTTTCACGTCGGAGCCACGCCGGTACGATAATGCGGCATGATCGTAACATTATGGACCATAGCCAGCCAGCCAAGCCAGCCACGCCAGCTAGGCCACGGGTGGTGCAAAGAAAAGTGAAACAGATTGTGAAAGGAAAAAAGACACAAATGCATGGTTTGCTCTCGAGTGGCTAGACTGTAACCAGACGAAAATGAGATACGAGCCCATGAGCAGCAACGGCTACTATCCCGACTGTGTCGCAAGCGCTTCGAATTGCTAAGAAAACAACAGAGAGCAAGAGAAAAAAACATAGGTTGATGCTGATGGTGGTGCTGCACACAGTCAAGTGTGTTATGTGCCTCCAAAGTTACTGCACAGCGGCAAACCGTTTTATTATTTTACGCCAACCATGAACAAAGTTTGCGCCACAATAGCCATTCATTCTCCGCTTTCCAGAAAGTTTACAGAAAATGCAAAACCCGATAAACACTTTACGCTGTGCAATTTTATCCTTTTTTATCCTTTTTGCTTATGGCGACCCGGGATTTGTACCATGTGCGATACATTATGCCACCAAGGAATGCGAGACATTGTGTTTTATTAACGTCATTTGCAAATAATGGCTGAACATTAAGCTAACTGAATGGGTATAAATTTTTGCATATTATGAGCTTAAGATACTCAAATAAATAATAGAAAATGTTTTTAAAATTGTAAAAGATGATTCTGAAATTTGTTGTTCTAAAGGATGTCCTAAAGTATTTGCCATTTAAAATCACATCTTCGTTAGAGCGGTTTTTCAAATTTGAATTTTCTAGTCATCTCAAGTCACATGAAGATGGCGCCACCTTCATCGTAATAGTATTGTAATCAAGTTTCTCCTTTTCCACCGTTGTTTGCATTTCAAAGATCTATTTGACTTATATTTCTTGCTGTTCAAATATGTTATTAAATTCCATTCATTTTCTTAAAAATAAATACAAAATTTTCGAATCAAAATAATTCAGCGTTCCGAACATTTCACGAATAAACAAAACATCGCCAAACAACATCAAAAACATCGCATTACAACTGCGCAGACGCGCGACATTTTCCCGTATCCAAGGAGTTTTTCCTGGCTTGCTCCTTTTCCTCCACGTTTCCTCCGTACAAGTTTGTGTGTGTGCGTGTGTCGAGAATAAGTGAAACCTTCTTACGCAGAGATTCACAGGCAAAACAGAGAGTGCAGATTGGGTTGGAAAAAAGGACACCCTCTTCAAGATAACACCACGGCACACAGTGTGTGTAAACGACGCGCTGTTCGCATTATCGTAGATACCGTACCCGGAAGCAGTAGTAAGAGAGCAGTTCCGATTTCTGTCCTGTGCCGTGGAAAGCTGGGCAGAAAATTTGCTACTCGAGTTTTGTGTAGTTTATAGAACTGTTGCAATACAGCCAATCGAAATAATTGCCTTATTTTTGTGGGAACAAATAGATTTAGGACTATTGTAGTGATTTAGGAGAAAAGTGTAAGTAAAGAATTTGGTTTACGTGTTTCTACCAAGCAACAAATGGTACTGTCAGTGCCAGACTGAAAAGATTGATTTATTTCCCATCCTGCTGATGTCTGTCGTTGCAAAAAATAATGTGAATTATGTGTGTGCGTGTGTTGGCCGGCAAGAACTTGAAGCTGAAAAGAACTGAAAGGGGGAAAAACTATAGAAATAAAGCAAAACTTAACGTGGATGGAAAGCATTGTACAACAGAAAGCGATAGAATTATAGTTAAATAGAAGGGAAATTCCCATGATGCACTCTTGGTACAGATATAGCGATTTAAACCACTTGATCGTATTGAATAACAACATTTAACTTCAATCCATCCAAACTGTTGAAATCGATTGCTTACCGGAGCTCCACTTTAACTTCTAGCACGAACTTGTCACTTAAAAAGCCGGCTTATTTATTATCTAATCACCAATTGAATAGCGCTATTGCCAAATTGCCAAAATGTCTTCTTTCCGTTGGCAAGAAACGTGATACACCAGTGAGTGAGCGGTGTATATACATCTCGAGGAAACAATTGAATATCAAAACCTTGCTCGTAACAGAGGATCCCACCACCTCCTTGGCTCTCAAGTTACCCGATAACCTTCATTTCTCTTTCAATTTTATCGTCACGATAATCGTTCCTTCTCGTTTAATACCATTCGCTTTTATGTTCCCACAGGTACTCACGCCGCAAAAATGTGGAGACGTTTATCTGTATGATCTACTGCCACCGTCTTCGGCGCGTGTTTCCACATCCTCCAGCGCTTACCATCAGCAACATTCGGCGGACGCGCTCGATACGTACGACGTTCCCAAGCCAGCCGTACCGATCGGTGGACAGGGTGGACCGCCCACCACACCAGGATACGATCCACACCATCATCATCACCACCGAACATCCTGGAGTCGGACACCATCAGCATCACATCAGTACGGTGCTGCGGGTCATCCACTAGCCCAACATCTGCACTACCCAAACCCTAACTCACCGTCAACCCTATCATCGCCATCGTCGTCCTCGCTAAGCTTCCCACATCCCCATCCGGCCGGGTATCATCATCACTTGCATCAACAGTACCCGCACCTAGCTACCGGCTACCGAATGGAGGAATCGTACGACGTACCACGGCCACTCCTTTCCCAGCAGCAACACCTAACACCGAGCAGCTCCAACTCGTCGCTGCTCACATCGGACAGCTTCAGTTTGTCCTCGTCGAATCGTTCCTCGTTGGCGAACATGCCCGACTACGATGTGCCACGGCGTAATCCTGTCTCGGTGCGGTCCACACCACCACCACCCTCGGTTGCTGGACAACCACCCGGAACGCCCAGCTTCTCCACCAGCCATCATTCGATGTCGATGTCATCGTTTAGCAGCATGTCTACGTACGATGTACCACCGTCACATATGGGCAATGGAGCCGGGTATGTGTCGGGCAAACTGCATCAACAGCAAACTGGACCGATAACACCGAAGGAACTACCGTTGGAGTTGTCGTCCGCGCTGGAAACACTTGCGAGACTGCAGAACGAGGCCACCACGGCCGTTACTAGGTAAGGATGGTTTACATAAATTAAGGAGTTATTTCGAAATGAAAAGGCAAGCAAACCGGGGAGTTTAATAATATAAAAATTGTCTTTTTTCTTAGGTTACTTTCATTTGTATCACCCAACTGGAGGGTAAAGGAGAAGCTCGATCCAATAATGATGGACCTCAAGCTGGCGGCCGTGCGCCTTCGAACGGCACTGCATGATCTGGCCGAATTTGGCGATGGTGCACTTGGCAACGCAACCAAAGCAGAAGACAAAGGTAAGCCTTAATGGCATTAACACCTTTGAAATCGCGTAATATTTAACTTAAAATCCTTTTTTTTTTTGCTTGTTCAAGGCTTGGCACAGAAACTGAAGCCCCTCGTGAAAGCACTGCGCGACGCTGACAGGCTAGTCCACGAAGCATCCCAAAATCTGGACGCCCAGGGCTGGACCCTGGTAACGCTCCAGCGCCCGGAAGCAACACAAAAGCTCCAGCAACAGCTACCCCCGGACAGTCTCGATCAGCTGATAGCCTGCGCCCAAACGCTCACCGAGGACGTGCGCCAGACGGCCTCCTTTATCCAGGGCAATGCGACACTGCTCTTCAAACGCTCCTCCTCCTCAACCACCTCGCAAGCATCCGCTCCGACCACACCACAAACCCCTACCGGCACCGGTAAACCAGCAGCACCCGGTGGTGGTGGCGAATGGCCCGAAGACTACGATTACGTCAGCCTCGAATCGAAGGAAGCATCCGCACGCACAAACGCCGAAATACGTGACGCACTACCGAACGATTTGAAGAAAAACTTCGAAAACGTGGTACGCAATGCGGCCGATGCGGCTGCCGCAACCGTTGCCGAACGTCCGGAAGCGGCCCTACTCGATCCGAACGATAAATCGGTGCTGGTGTACTACGCCACCCAAACGGTTACCCACATGGGCTACCTGACGCAAGCGATCGATGCGTTCCTGCAGACGGTGGAACATAATCAACCGCCCAAGTTTTTCCTCGCGTACGGCAAATTCGTCGTGCTGAGTGCACACAACCTCGTCAACATTGGTGACATTGTCCATCGGAATGTTTCGCGCGAGTGCATCAAAACGCGCGTCCTGTCCTGTGCCGATGCGCTATCCGAAGCACTCAAGACGTGTGTGGCCAAGACGAAGAAAGCGGCCCAAAACTTCCCGAGCGTAACGGCGGTACAGGAGATGGTTGATTCGGTGGTGGACATTTCGCATCTGGCGAGTGATCTGAAGATTGCAATGCTGGAAGCGGTCCAGCAGTAGAAGGTCGAAAACAGACGAGAATAAGAAAGCAAGTAGATCTCAGTTTCTTATTTTGTGTCCGATTTCATTACATTTGCATGGAGGAGGCGTAGGAGATCCAAATGAAAAAAGAAAAATGCCAAAAAATTTCCTCAACCCCCCTTACCTATTAAAAAAACTCAAATTATGTAGAAAAGGGAACAAGAATTCTTCCCACAAAAGGAAAAAAAAACACCCACAAAATTGTGTGTTTTACAAAAATGCCATCATCGTTCATCCCTCTGCAGTTTGTGCACATGCAAGTGGAATTTACTGCAATTGAACTTACGTTGTAAATATTGTACAATTTAATTTTGTATTTTTCGTTCATAAGTAGCAACAACAAATAGTTGATTTGACTTCGTTTGCCAAGCATCTGAGCTCTTATTAAGTTTTGTTAAATATTGCAAAATAGTAACCTTTGTTTATTGTGAGCAAATTTCCCTTTTTCTTCCTTCTTTAAACTGGAAATTGAAAATTTGGCATACATTTTCACCTATTGCAAGTTAAATGCGGGCTTTAATGGACGCATTGGAAGAAGGAAAATGCACCAACTAAAACAATAAACATCTGCTTGCGAAAGTAAATCCCAAAAAAGTGATGAAAACATCCCTTCGAAATAATCGTGTATCATCCCTCTATCATCCAGGCCAGGAAAGCAGGTAGAAGGTCATGTAGTCATTATTGTCCTCGTAAACGTATGCTTACAAGCAATTAGTGTTTTTAATCGGAACCGAATCGTGTGTAATGGAACAGCGTCAAAGCGTAAAGTAAATGAATGTACTTTTAAGTTGTATTTCTCCCTACTGCTGTTGGTTTCTGTAACAGTTACAGAAACGAAAACTAAAAACGAATGAATGGATTTTTGTTTATCGTTTTGTCTCACATACCGTAAAAGAGAAGGCTTGTAAACTCCACAGATAAAACTCTTTCTCGCTCGTACTAAGCAAAAGAAGCTCCAAAATCTTAAGACAGAATTTAAAAAAAGATCACTAAAGCTAGTCTGAGTTGGAAAAAATGTTTCCAAAATTAATCCACAATCTATTAAAGAAAAAGACGATCAAATCCCACGTCTGTTCAGACATTTGTGTAGCCTAAATCCTTCAATCGGAATTCAACGAACCAGCTCAAATGGAAGAATACGGCTTTGCGGACCGGAATGTAGGCGAGAATGAGCAACAAGTATTCAGTAACGTAAATTATTCACAATAAATTACATCGATATCGGCTCTAAGGCGATCCGAATGACAAACATGCACATTTTCCAGTGTTTTTCTATAAAAAATCTTATTTGGAAAACGTTTTCCAGCATTAGAACTTTCCCACTGCATGTCTAAAATGTTTGATGATTTATTAAAAAGGAAATGAGATATTAATCACGGAAAGAAAACGTCGTACCTTTTCACGGTTTTTCTCCTTTTTTCAGGACACTTTTTTATTTTATTATAGATGAATTAAAATCACATTACATGTTTCTTTAAGATCACATACGTCTTCATATCCAGTTTCCAATCGTGGCCTTTTAAGGAAGTTATTTGAAACGCTCACTATCAAACGGTTGCTGTCGGCTAGATTTCAAAATGCTCCAGAAACGGTCAATTTTTGATTTTCGAGTACCAAGAGAGCATCCATCGGAAGAGGTAGCCATCAACGTATCGAGTACCAGTCAGCCACGGGATGAAATTCCTTCAGAAATAACCAGTTTTCTGAAATTGGTTAACAAGAGCGCATGCATCTAGGAAGTAACACTGATAATTCCTATACGACATATGGTGCTCTCTTTTACTCGCATGTTATCAACGATCCTCTATCAATCGTACTATTTCATTGCAGGGGCTTTCGAGGATAGTATTTGCGTATACTAATTGGTTTATGGATAATTGGATTTATTTCGAACATAATTAACATGGAAAACGGCGTAATATTCCACAAATTGTACGAAAAAATCCTAGAAATTATTTATTCCATCCGTACAGTTGAATAACTTGGTGAAATGGTTCAATTTGTGACCTTTGTTATTTAATAACCTACTCCTTTACATCCTGACCAACCCCTGCAGGATCACACACATAATAGTAGCTGCTAGTGTATGTGGATCGTTCGAAAAGGATAGAAGCATCTTGCATCTTTCTCCTTTCGGTGATCGCATCCTGGTAAATCCGGCAAAACGCTCCAGAGACCAGCCAAATTCGATTCCTGATACCAGGAGAGCATGATCGGAAGAGGTAGCACAAAACTCAAACCACTCTGTCGCCTGTGATTCGTCCTTACTGCCGGTCATATGGTGATCTCTTTTACTCACATGTTATCAACGATCCTCTATCAATCGTACTATTTCATTGCAGGGGCTTTCGAGGATAGTATTTGCGTTTACTAATTGGTTTATGGATAATAAGATTTATTTCGAACATAATTAACATGGAAAACGGCGTAATATGCCACAAATTGTACGAAAAAATCCTACAAATGAATTATTCCATCCGTACAGTTGAATAACTTGGTGAAATGGTTCAATTTGTGTCCTTTGTTAAATTATAACCTTCTCTTTTTTTCCTCACCAACCCCTGCAGGATCACACACATAATAGTAGCTGCTAGTGTATGTGGATCGTTCGAAAAGGATAGAAGCATCTTGCATCTTTCTCCTTTCGGTGATCGCATCCTGGTAAATCCGGCAAAACGCTCCAGAGACCAGCCAAATTCGATTCCTGATACCAGGAGAGCATGATCGGAAGAGGTAGCACAAAACTCAAACCACTCTGTCGCCTGTGATTCGTCCTTACTGCCGGTCATATGGTGATCTCTTTTACTCGCATGTTATCAACGATCCTCTATCAATCGTACTGTTTCATGGCAGGGTCTTTCGAGGATAGTATTTGCGTATACTAATTGGTTTATGGATGATTGGATTTATTTCAATCATAATCAACATGGAAAACGGCGTAATATGCCACAAATTGTACGAAAACATCCTACAAATGAATTATTCCATCCGTACAGTTGAACAACTTGGTGAAATGGTTCAATTTGTGACCTTTGTTATTTAATAACCTACTCCTTTACATCCTGACCAACCCCTGCAGGATCACACACATAATAGTAGCTGCTAGTGTATGTGGATCGTTCGAAAAGGATAGAAGCATCTTGCATCTTTCTCTTTTCGGTGATCGCATCCTGGTAAATCCGGCAAAACGCTCCAGAAACCAACCAAATTTGATTCCTGATACCAGGAGAGCATGATCGGAAGAGGTAGCACAAAACTCAAACCTCTCTGTCGCCTGTGATTCGTCCTTACTGCCGGTCGTATGGTGATCTCTTTTACTCGCATGTTATTAACCATCCTTTATCGATGTATATCGGTCGTACTGTTTCATTGCAGGGGCTTTCGAGGATAGTATTTGCGTTTACTAATTGGTTTATGGATAATAAGATTTATTTCGAACATAATTAACATGGAAAACGGCGTAATATTCCACAAATTGTACGAAAAAATCCTAGAAATTAATTATTCCATCCGTACAGTTGAATAACTTGGTGAAATGGTTCAATTTGTGACCTTTGTTATTTAATAACCTACTCCTTTACATCCTGACCAACCCCTGCAGGATCACACACATAATAATAGCTGCTAGTGTATGTGGATCGTTCGAAAAGGATAGAAGCATCTTGCATCTTTCTCCTTTCGGTGATCGCATCCTGGTAAATCCGGCAAAACGCTCCAGAAACCAACCAAATTTGATTCCTGATACCAGGAGAGCATGATCGGAAGAGGTAGCACAAAACTCAAACCTCTCTGTCGCCTGTGATTCGTCCTTACTGCCGGTCGTATGGTGATCTCTTTTACTCGCATGTTATCAACGATCCTCTATCAATCGTACTGTTTCATGGCAGGGGCTTTCGAGGATAGTGTTTGCGTATACTAATTGGTTTATGGATGATTGGATTTATTTCAATCATAATCAACATGGAAAACGGCGTAATATGCCACAAATTGTACGAAAAAATCCTAGAAATTATTTATTCCATCCGTACAGTTGAATAACTTGGTGAAATGGTTCAATTTGTGACCTTTGTTTAATAATAACCTTCGCCTTTACATCCTGACCAACCCCTGCAGGATCACACACATAATAGTAGTTGCTAGTGTATGTGGATCGTTCGAAAAGGATAGAAGCATCTTGCATCTTTCTCCTTTCGGTGATCGCGTCCTGGTAAATCCGGCAAAACGCTCCAGAAACCAGCCAAATTTGTTTTCTGATACCAGGAGAGCATGATCGGAAG
Source organism: Anopheles maculipalpis (assembly GCF_943734695.1). Lineage (NCBI taxonomy): Eukaryota > Metazoa > Arthropoda > Insecta > Diptera > Culicidae > Anopheles > Anopheles maculipalpis. The sequence continues at coordinate 76,261,590 of NC_064872.1, forward strand.
AGGTAGCACAAAACTCAAACCACTCTGTCGCCTGTGATTTGTCCTTACTGCCGGCCATATGGTGATCTCTTTTACTCGCATGTTATCAACGATCCTCTATCAATCGTACTATTTCATTGCAGGGGCTTTCGAGGATAGTATTTGCGTATACTAATTGGTTTATGGATAATAAGATTTATTTCGAACATAATTAACATGGAAAACGGCGTAATATGCCACAAATTGTACGAAAAAATCCTACAAATGAATTATTCCATCCGTACAGTTGAATAACTTGGTGAAATGGTTCAATTTGTGTCCTTTGTTAAATTATAACCTTCTCTTTTTTTCCTCACCAACCCCTGCAGGATCACACACATAATAGTAGTTGCTAGTGTATGTGGATCGTTCGAAAAGGATAGAAGCATCTTGCATCTTTCTCCTTTCGGTGATCGCGTCCTGGTAAATCCGGCAAAACGCTCCAGAAACCAGCCAAATTTGTTTTCTGATACCAGGAGAGCATGATCGGAAGAGGTAGCACAAAACTCAAACCTCTCTGTCGCCTGTGATTCGTCCTTACTGCCGGTCATATGGTGATCTCTTTTACTCACATGTTATCAACGATCCTCTATCAATCGTACTCTTTCATGGCAGGGGCTTTCGAGGATAGTATTTGCGTATACTAATTGGTTTATGGATAATTGGATTTATTTCGAACATAATTAACATGGAAAACGGCGTAATATTCCACAAATTGTACGAAAAAATCCTAGAAATTATTTATTCCATCCGTACAGTTGAATAACTTGGTGAAATGGTTCAATTTGTGACCTTTGTTTAATAATAACCTTCTCCTTTACATCCTGACCAACCCCTGCAGGATCACACACATAATAGTAGTTGCTAGTGTATGTGGATCGTTCGAAAAGGATAGAAGCATCTTGCATCTTTCTCCTTTCGGTGATCGCGTCCTGGTAAATCCGGCAAAACGCTCCAGAAACCAGCCAAATTTGTTTTCTGATACCAGGAGAGCATGATCGGAAGAGGTAGCACAAAACTCAAACCACTCTGTCGCCAGTGATTCGTCCTTACTGCCGGTCATATGGTGATCTCTTTTACTCACATGTTATCAACGATCCTCTATCAATCGTACTGTTTCATGGCAGGGGCTTTCGAGGATAGTATTTGCGTATACTAATTGGTTTACGGATAATTGGATTTATTTCGAACATAATTAACATGGAAAACGGCGTAATATTCCACAAATTGTACGAAAAAATCCTAGAAATTATTTATTCCATCCGTACAGTTGAATAACTTGGTGAAATGGTTCAATTTGTGACCTTTGTTTAATAATAACCTTCTCCTTTACATCCTGACCAACCCCTGCAGGATAACACACAGAAGAGTAGTTGCTAGCGTATGTGGATCGTTGGAAAAGGATAGAAGCATCTTGCTTCTTTTTCCTTTCAGTTATCTCATGCCTCAAATTCGGCAAAACGTTCCAGTAGAAAAACGTACGAGTAGAGCATCATAGGAAGAGGTAACAGAAAATCGCTTCTACCAGTCGGATCATCCTTACAATCAATCAATCATCCTGTACCAAGTATTGCCGATCGCACCTTCTTATTGCTGGGGTTTCCTTCGATAACACTAGCCTGTGTTTATTGATTTATTTTTATTTGATACTTTAAGATCAAAATTCATCAAGAAAAAGAGTAACAAAAATTATTATTAACAAACACAAATGTACGCGTTATCTAAATAATAAAAAAACTCAAATGAAAAAAACTTAATTGATTCATCGCAATCAGCGGCGGATGTGGTTGGGTCATCATTATTATTTCTAAACCAAAAACGAAAAACAAGTGCTTCGTGCCAAGAAGGGAAATAGAACTCTCTTTTCCATCATGAAAATTTAATTCCTTCCTCTTCTTCGTTCCATCCCACCCCCTAAAAAAGGTATCCACATCTCGGTGTAAGCCAGTTTACGCTAGCAACAATGTCCATCGTGTCCTGCGTGCGTTAGACCACCCACCTGATGGTGCGTTATAATCCGCTCGTCTCCATCAAGTATCGGTTCCGTCGGTGGCCGTTCGTTCGTCGCTCCACTGTTAACCAGCTCGGAGAGATCGCGTCGCATCGAGTAAGCGTCCTCCCCGTCCGCATAGTACTTCGGTTCAATTTCCAGTATCTTAAAGCCGAGCGAGTTGGTGTATAGGTTCAGTGCGGCCCGATTCGATTTGCGTACGTGCAGCGACACGTACTGCGCGTTAAAGCATTCAACCATCGCTTTCGATGCTTGGTTCATTAGCTTCTGTGCAAGGCCCAGCCGACGGTACGAGCGTTTAACTGCCAGCGACGTAATGTGTCCGTGCGTACTTTCCTCACCCGGTTCCGGCTCCTCCATCTTGGCCAGCACGTATCCAACGATGTTACCTTTGTCATCTTCGGCCACATAGCTGACCTGGGGCCATGTCAGCCCGTGGTAGAAGTAGTACTTCATCTGGTAGTTTTCCGGCAGACACAGCAGATTGCAGTGCTGCATATTCATCAGATCTTCGGGTTTGGCGCAGCGGATGTTCATCTTGTGGATTGGTTTGCACGCGAAGCGAGACGTGCGAGATGCTACGACTAATCTCTTCGTACCTTGCGGGTACGTGTCCTATTATCGACGTTTAAGTTGTTGAGACTGTTGCCACCACTGATACCGCCACTGCCCGCCGTTGAGTAATCCTTGCCCGAGGTGTGTGCTGGCGAATGTTCGTTCGACTGGGCAATGCCTAGCAGCTCGCGTACCAGCTTAAATCGGGAGAGAAACAGCTTCCAGACTAGATACCAACCTGGAAGAAAAAAATGTCACACAAAAACGGAATAGGATGTTAGTGGAACTGACGATAAACGGGAACAAACAGAGAGCCTGTCTGGAGACAGTGGAATGTTTTGAAAATAGAGTGAACGAACCTAAACAAACCAACACTATCACTATCAGCACCGAAACAAGCACCGAAAATGCAGCATTAATACCATCCTGCACATTCATGATTGCACATTGCCAAGGGAAGGTTAGCCACGATCCTCTACCAAACAGTCAACCCGTATACGATAAGTTGTTGCAATTGTGTTACACTGCAAATTAAAGCTATCACACAGCCCTTTTGGCCACAAGGCTTACGAAAGGGCAAAGAGAAAAATTAGTTTTAACAAACAAATGCGTTGTAAAAAAAAGTGCGTGCGTGCGTCCGTTCTTCTGATGTGGAAGCACGAAGTTGTTGTTGCTGCGATCCGTCCTCTTGCAGTGAATTGACAGCTCGAGAAACGTCAACCTAACCACACACAAACACACACTCATCTTGCATGCACAAATTCAATCAAGGCGGGTTCGAGAGAGGATTGGAATCGGTTCTTTTCTTTACAATTTCGTGACTCAAAGGGTTTAGTTTTTGATTCACAACCATCAAACAGATCAATTGTTACAAGTAATAATAATCCACGGACACAACACGCTTTTTGGCAGGGTAAAAGCAAATGCGAACGAACACACCGTACCGGGAGGAGACACTTCATTTAACCTCCTCGGCACAACATTTCCAAATATGGTTCTAACATAAACTATCGCTAATGAGCCACGAAAACCTTCTCAAGGCTGCACAGCAACAATATAATCACTTAAAATGAAGTATTTTACGGTGGGAAAACAGAATAATTGCCAGACAAAAAGCTTACCTTACAAACGTGTGTTTTTCTTTTCCACTAGAGCGCCTGTGTTCTCGTGTGACAGATGCGGCACTTGGGTTGCTGCTGCATGGGCACACTTTAAAATTTGAAATGTTTCCAGCCGAGCCGAAATTGTTAAAAGAAACTGGTTTTGCTGAAATTTAAATTTTAATCGAAATATATTACCTCTGGGAATAGAAAACTATAATTAAAATATATATATATTTCGCGCACTTCGCTGCCCCCCATAATTCTATTTTTATTGAAAATTTTCACTTTTTGTCCTGCTTATACAAATGCCTAACACCACTGTGTACTGTCAAAAGTCCTTACATGAAAAGGCAAAACATAAACAAACCATCATCCATCGTTGCTGCTGCTGCTGCTACGCCTGCTGCTGAAAATATGAGTTTTGAAGAGAAAAAAAACCTTCTATTTTCATCGCTGGAAACAGCCGAACAGAGCATCGCGGCAGATTCGATTCTACACCAGCAGATTGTGAACGAAACGGACTACAGTCTGGCGCAGCTGTCTAAGTGTCGCATAAAACCGATCGTCGTTGATCGGTATCTAGGGCGAGAAAGCATCTTCAAACGACCAAACGCACCGATCGGCCGGTGTCTGAAGAGGGCCAATCTTCCGGGCTATAAGGTAACAAACGGCATGGTCCAACGATCCTTCCCAAAGAAACCGTTGATATCTTTGGGTTTCCGCCCCATTCATTTTCCATTCGAAGCGTAACCCGCACAAATGGATCAAGTACTCGCTGGAGGATGTAGACACATCAGATCGTAGCAACATGACGGCAGCCTTTTCCTTCCTGAAGCAGATGGAAGAGCAGCGGGAATCGGCAGAAAACAGTAGCGGTGATGCTAATCCGCTAAATTCCACGGACCAACCGTGCAGGTCAATCGTGCGCTTTAATCGTTCCGTAAGACTGCGCAGTCAGCTGGATGAGGCGGACGAACCGGTGGAAACACCCGCTGAGGATAGGCCACAGTTTAATGGGCGAAGAGTGCTGATGCCCGAGTACGTGGTGGGACAGAAGGTTCCAAAAAGGGCTAAGCGAGCAACGAATCCGCGAAAGGCGGCTGGTACAAGTACAAATGGCAAAGGAACAGAATTACAACTGGATCATCTGATGGAAGAAGAAGAAGAGGCCGATCAAGAGGAGCAAGTGGAAATGTAATGGAATGTCAGTGAAGGGAAGTAGGTATATAGTTTGAAGCGTACTCTAATCAAGTCTAGCATTAAGTTTATGTGAAAATAAAACTATCCTTAATAAAATAACATAATATTCTGTACGCACAAAGGACCATGCACCTCCATTTCTCTAACCGTTGGTTTTATAACAAAGCTGTCACGTCCTGTACTTGAAAACAAGGAAAAAAATGGCTATAGAAGTTAAATAAGTGCAATTTCCCATAAAATACTGATATTATTGTCTTCCTAAATGGAATCGAAATTAATTACAACTGTTTATTATTTTAGATGTAGAGAAAGAGATAAACTACCAAGTCGTTTCTAGATAGAATGAGAAGGGAAGCAAGAGAGCGAGATATTTTCATGTTTTCCCTTATGTTACAGCGCTGTCTACACGTGACCATAAGCAATAGTAAAGATGCGTTTGAATAAATATTATACGTTCATTAATACTGACTTTCAGGTTTTACCACTATAAAAGACACATATTTATCCTATAAAACATGAAGAATAACTATTTTTCATCTTAACTTGATATTCCAGCTCTTCCCAGCAGCTAAAGCAGTGTAGTCGCGTATTAAGCGACGGAGATCGCGCAAAAAGTTCTCCCGCTCTCTTGTTTTGTTCTCTCTCTCTCTCTCTCTCTCTCTGTCTCGGAAGAAGTGATTTTGCTGCGTTATTCTTTTCTTCTTCACCCAACAATTCCACCGAAAGCAATGTACCGCTCGGTCACAACAATACCCGCGTGCGTTCTATTTTTTCGTATAGTTCGGTCAAGAAGCACGATCGCCCTTCAATCTGTGTTCTGCATTGCATCGTAGTAGTCGGTGGTAATGGTCTCGCGTCCGTCCGATAATTGCAATCGATTCTCAAGCACAAGTTAATATTGCGGAAAATTTTCTTGAACCCATCGACCACCTGCAGAGGAATCGAACCTTAGTAACCGCTCCTTCACAAACCGATTTACGGTGATCATTGGTGTTCAAGTACAGCGTTCAGGAGTGAGAAAAACATACCGTCTTCCGTTTGCCAGGAGATGCGCATGTCCGGGAACGGCCAACCGTCGGATCAGCTGTCAAAAGCACCACAGTCGCTCGGTTCTCCTCCTCGGCAACGGAAGTCTGTGTCCGCGAACGAACGGCGGTCGAAGGTCCGATCTTCGAGCACACGGTTTGCGAATGGAAGTGCACCCGTTTGAGTAGTGTGTGCAGTGTTTTTGTCCTGCGGAAAACGCCCGAATAGTGTCCGTAATTTGTGTTCCAAAACTTTGATCCAGTTCACTCGGTCATACGCACTGGTGGTTGTGGATGGTGTTTTAGCAAAAGTAACGACGTTTTTGCTGGTTTCAAAGACAACGGAGAATCCTTCGTTGAAAAAGTCTTTCGACTTTAAATAAGGAGCACAAAACGGCACAGCAGTGGCGTTAATTTCCAGCAGGTGAGTTTTTACATTTTTTCTATCCGTTTTCATACGAACAACACCGTACGATAATAGCTGAAGTGTACGTAGCTGAGAGTCCTTTTTAACCGTTGTAATGGAAAAATCGATTTTTCCATTACAAGTTCCACACCAAAACACACTCACACATTCTTCGGCTCACGTACGCAAAATTCGGACTCATCCTCCTTTTGCCGTGGGAAATTACCGACGGGTTTCTCAGTAAACAACATTGAACTGTCATTCTCTTTATGCTCGACACTCGGCTTTTCTCCATTCCAACATGCCCGAGGATGCGCGGACTTGGATACGGTAAAGGCTACTAAAGTAGGTCACACCTCCGTCCGCTCGCACGGTATTGTGGAAGGAAAAGGGATAAGAGGGGAAGGAGGCTAAATGTATTGGTGAGATGATTTTGGTGAGATACCTCTCACACAGCGCACGCCGACGCACGGAAAATGTAAAAATTCTAAACATCCACCCCAAGCATCCGACCCCAATCCACCCGGCCTTCCATCTTTACCGTGGTCAGGTTGTAGTAGTAGAGAGGGAGAGCATACGATACGAGAACCATTTTCGCCTACCTCAACCCAAAACCGTCGTTGCGCGGAAAAGCGCACAACCAACCGGGCTACTACGACCACCTTGTTCGCGGTGCACGGTCCAAACGATACAGCGACTCCTCGGACGACTTCTGTGTCTCGCGAGGGATGAGAAGTTTTCCACTGATTCAATACTCACTTTGCACGCTCTCCATTAGGTATGTTTTCCTTGTACTGTGGCGGATGAAGGAAAGGAATTTCATGTTGTGGAGGTTTATAATGTCACGCCCGCCGTTTCACATGTGTCGAAAGAGAGACCAGGACACAAAGGAAAGACTCAAGATGGGATTTTTATGTTTCCTACTCACCAGAGCATTCAAGTGGGCTTATAAGAAACCGGTGAACGGTTTTTAACGAGACAGTCACGTCGCCGGTTACTTTGTTATTTTGGGAAAGGTTTTCATAACAAACAAGAAAATTGTTTGTCAGTCAAGAGGGTGGTTTGTTTGAGAAAAAAGTAGATCGGATACATTGTACAAATGCATTCTTGAAACATGTAGTAATCCATGCTTTTTCTGTGATTTTAGACCAATCGCCATGTCAGCATAGAAAAGTCAAAGAGAACAAGATGGAAAAAGTACATATGATAACGTAAAGAAGCTTTAATCGACTTATGCTATGTTGTGGCTTAGTCCATTTCAAACGAAAAGAAATATCAAACTTTTAAAGCTACAGATTAAAATAGAGTAAGTAAAAGTTTCAAAGCGATATTCTGTAGACGTTACTTTTCAAGATATTTTTTCTCAATATTTCGCTATATGATATGTAACATAAACAACAATAGGTAAGTTCGTTGCATCACTATAAGTCTATTAGGTCATATACAATAACTAACTCATCGTTGTTCTTCTTTGGCACCATTACATTGAAAAGAGCTTGTGATCGAAAGGTTGTGGCTGCCTCAATTAAATTTATTCCAATTTTCTGGACGGCATTTAATCCCGGTGAATAATACGGCACTGGACCGTCATAATTAATTATAAATAAAATAAATAAATTTAATCCCGGTGCCGAAGTATAATTGTCCACAGCCTCGCTGTAATTTAATAGTATCAAGATTTCAATAATAGTTTAATAGTTCAAGAGTATTTCCCTCAGAAGCACCATTCTTTACTTTATATAAAGGAACATGATTGTGATAATACCAATGCATTTCTCGGTCATCCGTTGAGCCATTCTTGAATGGGTCCAAAACACTTAGAAAAGTAATTAAAAAATGCCTTAAGAAGTGGATTTTTCTGGCCATCTGGAAGCGATCACTTCGCCTATATTATCTTCAAGGAGTAAACAACCAAATTGTAAAAGATTTCATTCTAATTGAAAAATATCTTCCCCACAAACATGACAATTTTTGAAACCGTTTAAAAGAAACTAGGGTATTCCGTCTTCGGCGCCGGTCTTCAAACGGCAGAACCGGGGTTCAAATCCCATCCGGACCGTCCCCATCGTAGTGAACTACGTGGTATCGGCAAGTCTAGCAAGCATAGAATAACTTAAATCTGAAACTGATTTTCCACGCATTAGAAAGAATATTATGACACCGAATGAATATTACGAACGCTACAGCATCTGGCAAATTGTGACACCACATATTTATAGCCACACATATGGTCCTCCAAGCGAAGAATGTGTTGTGTTGCTGTCCGTGCACGCCAAGAAAACCAGTGTGGATGCTTCACCTTATGTTGCTACTTTTTTCCATATCTTATGTGAAATATTTACGGTCATACATTAAGTGTTGCAATTTTTGTTCTGCTACTTCATTTTTTCGAGAATGAAAGGAATGCTGCTGGTTCCGAATGTAAACAGTGCACAGATGAGGAAAGGGTTGCAAATATATTAAAGGATGAATCATCTACATCCGGTCGAAAGTAAGCATTTTGGAATACGCCTAACGCGTGCATGAATTCATTGTTTAAATGCAGCATTAACGATCCACGATTGTGTTGTGGATCGAATTCGCAAGCACGAAATCCCAATTAGCCAATTCTACTTTGTTTCGGTGGTTAAGGTTTCCAAATTTGATATGTTTTTGATTCAGTGTGATATGATCTCCATATGACCACTCCATGTTTCCATAAAAATTTGGTAGAACGCAAACAAACATATAGTATTACCTCGTTAAGGTATTAACAATAATGTATTATGTAGAGACAAAATTTGATCCGATCCTTATCCTTGAGCTAAGCAGGAGACTGTGAGAAACGTCCAGATCAGTGACAACTTTTTAATACTTTTCTGAAAAAAATGCAGTATTATTATGCCTTTATCGATCCACAAGGGTCCAATCCGGTTAAAGGCGTGCATTGCAATAGAAAATAGATATTCACCCATGACTACCGGTTATCGAAGCTCCTGGAAAAAAATCATTCCAACGTTGAGTACCTTTAGCAGTGATCAGAAGAAGTTTTTGAAGCGGAGGACTTCTATGGACGTTTATCCGACCATTTCCCGAGATAGAGATACAGCTTAGAACCAAGAAAGCATGCGAACATTTGTGTAGCTGACAGCCATGGCTAACGAGCCAGTTAACTTTCGAAAGGCGCTGTTTAAGAAAGACTACGATTGAAGCAAATTTTAATACATTTAAGCGACTCTCTCTTTTGATTTTATTTTTTAAAGTACATTAGCTGTTAAAAGTGCAAATCTTTTTAGCTGCATCGTGTGCTGATCATTCTTAAAGATCACTTCAAAAAATGATTAAAATGCTTTTCTAATGTTCCAACCAATCAAAGGGAAATACTACTTCGCCATGCACAAACTCCAACGATAAGTTGCGTCTAGTATGAGTAATGAGGTTTTCCCCCAAAAAAAAACATACAAAACCAAAACATATCCCTAGCTCAATCGTTTGGTATGGTGATGGTTGTGTGGTGCAACTGTGATGCAGAAGGAAGAAGCTGCCTTAATTATTTGCATGCACTTCTACTGCACCTAGCCCCAAATGTACAGTAAAGCGTTTCCCGATCCGTTCGCAGCGAAGCGTACGGGGTTGATGGAATTACCTTGACACAAAACATTATTATTTTTAGACTTTTTCACAAAGCACACCGACGCCAAGAACGACGCAAGAGCAGCGGCCGCTGGTGGGTCCGCGCCTAAGGTCCGCGCACGCTGCAGCCAAAACCAATGAGGCACGGCAAATCGAGCACCGTCTGCCGTAGTCAGGGCAGGAAGGCGCATGTTTGATTTTAATGACTGTCAGTATAACACTCCAGCATATTTTAATATTCCATCACACATTGGAGACCATGGGGTTTGGAGGTGCTTTTGGTTCGTATTGTGCAACGCTTGCGAAACGAATATAGCACGAAATGGCAAAAAATGGATAGCTAGTTCATGATAATATTTTATTTGTTGATAGAGAATTAGTCAATTTTGATCGATTTTCGATGGCCATTTTAAAATATAGTGTAGAAAAAAAAGAAACAAATTGTTCTACATTTTCACACATTTCGCTAGAAGCAGAGAGGTTAACAAATGAAGCAAAAATATTATTTAATGGAAACATGACACAGAGCAAACTCTGTCTGCCAAAAAAGGATAAACAAGACGGCGCGATGGATAGTGGTGCTACCGATTTGCACTAGTTTCCGTCGCCAAATTCTGACGGTTTTACACTTCCGGCTGGCGGAAGCGTTTAGCGTAGCTTCAAATGCACCTCCACCCTTCAACCTGTCTGCCCTTGGAGTGCCACCAGCGACGACTACACTAACCAAGCACTACAACACGATACCGTGGCGTTGTTATGTCTCTAACCATTTTGTTAGGAACCAGCACCACCAACATTCCATTAGATCCTTCCTCCATTAGTTAAGGCCATGATATTGAACTTCAAAAAAACGCTATAGTCGGATGCAAACACGCTCCACTGTAGCCCTAGCGCTAATCGATGCGCATTGAAGCGCAAATGCAACAAGTGTTTCGATGGATACGATGGCTTACGAGCGCCAGTCGGCGGTAGAACGTTGTTGTTCCTACGAATTGTCGGCAGGTGTATGCAACTTTCACTGCAGGTTTTCGGAGTCTTCTCATTCTAATTCTACAGTATGAAATACATTTTTCAAATGTTTATAACCTGCCTGTAAAGCGATTACATCCTCCGTAACGTGCTCTCATAATGAGATCGTTTCATATCACCCTGCCGGAAGCAAATCAGTACTCGCGTCCTACGGCGATTCCTTTGACGGCTTCTCGATGATAATCGACGCGCCGACGACGAGGTCCACCGAGCCGCGAAGGTGTTGCGCATCTTGTTAACACCCATTGGCGCTACTTAACACTTTACCACCGCTCCGTTTGAACACCAAACCCCTCCCAAACCGTCATCCATAGAGTGCACCTGTGCTTGACCGTTTACTGCTGCACGCACTACCATGTTCTGGGTGCAAGCATGTGACGGCATTCTAATGGTATTCGGCTGCTCGAATTCGTACCACAAACTGTAGAGGCAAACGACTGCGCCATATTAATACCACATGTAAAGCATGATTCACATCACCATTGTATCACTTCTTGCTGTCTGGACAAGCTGGCTAGGGGAGCGTTTGAATTTTGAATTGAATGTCCACGACCCACCCAAACATGGCAATCTTTGGTTGTGTCTCCCCTTTGGTATCGTTTAAAATTTTGAGCATTATCAATTTGGTGTACAACAATTAATGGCTTTGTTTTGTTGTCGGTACGTTGTTCTTGCGGCTGCAGAAACTAAGTCTGAGTTGGTTGCACCCGATCTGGGAAACTAAGAAAGTGGTTTCCACAAATGCGGGCTGCAATTTTCCTATTTTGTAATTCCTTTGTGTCCGCCACACACATGGAGATCAACCAAACCAGCATGCTCTTATTGATGGGAAAGGATGTGCTAAAATACATATTAAATAAATGATCGTGCCGACAGATGACGGATCAAGCTAAAAGGATGAGAAATTGCATTTGGAACGTACAGCAGCAGTAGTAGTGGTGAGATGATTTTGAAGTGTTTCAAAATAAGCTGGGATTAATCGTGTAATTAGATCAGGGAAAGCCGTATAATAATAATAGTATCCTAGCTTATGGCGCTCTACAGCTGTCTTAAATAATTTTGCACGAGTTCTACACCCAAAAAGCATTCTACAAAACCATTTCGAGATCCTCGAAATTTTTCTTGGAGCTTTGTTCCTGGTTTTCTTTAAGATAAATGGTCGTTTTTTGTCAACCTTCTCCAAGCCTGACGACCGAATAGTTATTTAAATAGCTATATATGGGATGAAAAATAATTGGACCAAGTCCTCCAAAAAAGGTTTTCCCAAAAAAAATCGATTTATTGCTGCTGAGGCCTGCTTCGTATCGGACATGCTCGCGTTTGGTATATTAATGTCCATTGTTTCCAGGATATTCTTACACGTACAACCCTCGAATTGATGCATTACAACGCAAAAGACTCGAAATGTCTCAACGGAAGACAGGCTTTTTACAACCAAATTTTTTTCGACTGAAAACTATGTCTTATTAGACGTTATATGGCTCACTATTTCCTCACTTCTTCAACTAGTGATAGAACTCTAAGAACGAAACAATCTTCAGTTGCACTTTCTCGCCTTTTTGGCTGCTCCGAATCGATGTGTTAATAATTTATCTGTTTATTTCGCTTTGGAATCTTTAGAAGTTCCAAAAAAATTCCAAAATGGGCATCATTTTCACCCCGTCCGAGAACAGACTAAACAAACCGGAAGTGGTCGACCAAAGTGACTCCCTGTCTGGGATGGTAAAGGGAGTCTATGCAGACACTGTGCTGCACATTGTTGTATAACACCAACAGTTGGTTGGCCTTTATGTTTCTTTTCTCATTTTTAGAGCGTTGTTTGATCTTTATTTAGATAGCAGTGAACTTGAGACAACTTGCTATATACAAAAGCCCCCCCCCACACACACGTACACTGGCCATACTTTGCACCATACGACATCCACCGAGTTGCCCGGTGAGTGGCAATATTGGCGGGAAAGGCTTATTATTTGTTGACAATTTGTTAAAAATGGTTAGCTAGCTAGCTTTAAAGACTGATGTTTGGTGGGTTTTGCTGGTGGTAAACATGCAAAATAATGGGCTTGGCACCCAGAAGGTAAGGTGTTGTCTTCTACCTCACTTATCGCTATCATTGCAAACCAATTTTAACTATTTGAAAACGTGTGTGTGTGTCAGTGTACAAATCGTACTCCTCCAATTCAAGTGAGTCACAAGCAGCAATTTTTTTATTTTTTGGTAAATAAATAATTGCACGCGAAAGAGAATGTGCGCGAGCAATAAAAGATCATTAAAGGCCCAACTGTGCTACTGTTGAAAAATGTAACGATTTCCCCTTTCAAAGCGTAATGAATTTATAATTTTGCCCATGGTACATTTGTGGTAACTCTAGTTTAATAATACTATGTGTTATGTAGATTAGGAGGGGACTGATACAACCCAATACAACCGTTTGTGTCGATGTGCCGCGGTAAAACAGGGGCCTGTGTATTATCTCATCATGATTACTCGATACACTAACTCCCCCAAGGATCGTTAAATCTTACCGATAAACTATAAAATCTCCAGCACTCCATCGGAACCAGCGTCATATAACAACGCATTTGCATTGTTTTTTTTTTCCTCCGTTCCACCGGGTTGTAGTGAGCCACTTCAGTCGGATTCGTGTTCGTTGACACTCTGTGGGGTGCTGTTGTCTCATAATTTACGACCTCACACATTAGTGATGTTGGTGCTGCTGCGTTTATGCATTCCAGTTTGGTCGAATCTCACTGATGTTTGGTACTGTCGCCTGTCTGTTGTAGGGTCAGGTCAAGGAAGGAAAGCAACATCTTTACAGTTTACATACTTAGTTAGCATACACACAAACGTTCTTTATTTCACTGTACTCGACACTCGATCCGATTCAGTTCGTCGGAAAAGACGGACAGTTTCTTTTCCTACATTCACGTTTCAAGGCGCGTCATTGAAATCTACCATGCCTGCTCTGTGTCACCGTTAGTGCATTATTTACAATAATAGATAAGCCTATCGTTTACCACGGTAAATGATTCTTAACAATTTTATTCCAGAAAATCAATTTAGTTTATAAGTTTTATTGTCTCGTTCCTTTCCTGCTACCATCATATTTTTATATCTGATTCAGTGGTTGACATGCTTACTAAATACGCATTTTCTTTCCTTTTTTTTCTTTCTTTTACATGATGTTTGTATAATTTAGAACAGACGGAGCGTCAATGGTCCCAGTTATGGAGGAATATGATCCTCTGTGCAAGGAATTTTTATATAATGTAGTTCAAATAGTAAACATCTAGCCCAGTGAGAAGGTTAAGAAGCATGTTTAACCCATGGTAAACGATAGAACAGAGTTTCAAATGTGTGGCCAGTATAAAATCTAACCTAGATCGTACTACGTAGTACCAAATAATTCTTGTATCCCATAATACAGTCGATATAAACGTAGAAGAGTGCTTGCTCTTCATAAGCCTGGAGATTGCACTTTAATTTGTTCCGTAGTTGGACTACCAATGACTTATAAAAAAGGTATAAAGATATCGGCGTCGGTCTTCAAACGGCAGGACCGGGGTTCAAATTCTATCCGGATCGTAGTGAGGACTGACTGTCCAACTACGTGGTATCGGCAAGTCCAGTAAACCATTCGATGTCCGGCATGACCTTAGAGATCATTAAGCCAAGGATAAGAAGAGTACAGAACATGCACGGGCGTGTTTGTGTGTCATAAATGGCTTGGTAAAATAAAAATTCTGTTTATAAACATTGCTGCTGCTGCTGCTAATCCCCATGATAACCCTTATGGAATGGGCGAAATATTTGCGGAAATTAAATAATGGAAAGGAATAAAAATGGATCAAGTACCATAAATATTGTCCTTAATCAATCATTTAATTTCGACGTAAAACAGTTATCAAAATCAATCGTGTTTCTATGTAATAATCGTCGAGCATTGATAAACACATGCTGACCATGGCCAACCGTTTGCCTGTTGTACGCTCTCGAATGAAACAATGAAATTTGTCATAGGGATTTTTTGTACATTTCGTGCACTATTTTATCGTTTATAAAGCGAGACACCTAGTTAAAGGTTCTAAATTATGCTTTTTACGAAGTGATTTTAAGGATTGATCATCTGAAAATGCAATTGGTTGAATCGTATCAAAGATCATCTGATCGGAAGCGTGTTTAAGTCAAGCATGCATCCAAAGATTAATTTGTTTTTCAAAGCATTTTACGTCATACACGTCAATTACACAGAGAATTTAATGCACCTAGAGTCACATACATTACACATTATCAATGCGGTGGAGTATTATCGTTTAACCAAACATGCACCGTGTGTTTCGATTAAGGTTCAATTTACATAAGGCACGATGACATTTGTATTTATTATGAAAAATGAAAGTTTATTAATTTTCTAACTTAAACGTCTTATGTATTATGTATGTAAAAATAAAAACTTATTACCTTTTCCAAACTTTAGGCTATGAATTTCTGTGGTACAACTTAGTTTGGGGGTTTGTTTTTGAAGAATTGTAACCTTTTGTAGCTCATGTTGAAGATATTAATGCAATAACAATGCAGATAAACGTTTCAATCACTTCGCGCACCTAATACCACCCTGAGGCCAACACCTTATCAATGTTTGTCCTCAGAAGAAAGCCATTCTGAACTAAATTGTGGTGCTAGAAACCAAAGCTTACCCAGCGCCACATTTCTTTGTAAACTTATCGCGCCCACCGCCGTTCAACTCCACCCTTAAGTCCGTGCCACCGCATGCACCGATCGATGATGATGGTGATGCTGATCATGTGTTTAAAATCGGGCCGACCAAACCAAACCTCTCCATACCATCATCACCCACGGGTACGCACGCAACGCGTGACTCTTCGCGCGTACGTCTAGTAGGGGCAGGGCAAAGAACGTAGAAGAACGCTTTAATTACCACCATCTGGTACGGTGCGGAAAAGCGGAAAACGGTGCAAACAGTGGCGACAAACATTCCACACACCCCCACCAAAGTGTAATCTCCGTGTTTGGTACACATGTGCCTGGGTGCAGCCTCTCCATTTCGGCACCAAAGATTTCGCTTTGAGGTTGAGGGTGGTCCTACCGCTGCGCTGGTACAATCAATTTGCACAAGATAAGAAATTAATCAAAAATCTAAGAACGACCTTCTCCGTGCTGAACATAAGTGGAGTCGAAGGTAGGCATAAGATGGTGGTGAAGTTGTTTAAATTGGACACGGTGAGCTTAAGGTGGTCAAAGTGTGTAAGAAGCCTTCGATGTTTTGGGTTATCGGTATGCAAATAACAAAGCGACCGGGGCTTCAAATTGATACTGTTACTGGACGTAGGGTTTGTAGTACATCGAACTTGATGATATACTGAGAAGAATTCTTTTCTTTAAGTTGGTAAATATTGTGTTGGAAAATGTGTGCAGAGTTCTTAAGTGAATGCCCTATTCTGGGATCAAATAATCACTAAAAGCGAACGATTTCTACGCGTATTTACACAAAAAGTCAAATTGAAATGAGTGTTGCAAAAAAAAAGGCGCGCCTCGTTTTCTAACACATTGTCTTAACATAAAGGCTTAACATTATTTCATAATATTGTAGCAATTAATCACCCAAAGCTCGAACATTTCATCAGCTTGACACTGTATCTTTCACGAGTGTTTATAAATAACTGGACAAGCCTCCATAGCAAGTGCAGAGAGGTGTATAAACATCGTGCTGATAACACGTTGTGGATTTTCCCCGATCAGAATGTGCGTTTGCAGCGCAATTTCTTTCTAAACACACTGAACGTTGCCATCGGTTATTATGTACTATTAAAATATGTCTTCTTTGACTTCCAGATCGTAAGGATTAGAGCTTCTATTGTCGACTTTTTTAAACTTTAAATAACCTATTAAATGTGTTTAAACTTGAACTGATTAAAAAACAAATTTGTCGTTTTGATCGTTGAAACCGCCTCAAAGTATGCAATCAATATTTGTGATTCATGATAGTTATTCGCTAATAATGAAACAAAACAAATACAATCATGATTATTTAGTACGAATAAATTGATAAAATTGCTATAAACCTAACACCAAAATCTAGCGCTTTACGGTGTTGTGGCCCACCGCTGTACAATTGCCGATCCATATTAACCTTGATGGTGAAATAAAGTATGACTCGCTCATTTCGAGAATACAGAGCTTTTGCACGACATCGTCTGAGGGTTTGCCATAGTCTCGTGACAACGATTTTCTATTGCGCTTTTCTAAGCCTATCGAAAAAAATAAAAGAAACACTACTCTCAACTGCAAATGCGTCGTCCACTTGTCGAAAGGTTGGGATGGGATGCCTGTGCGGTATATATAGAAGCGATTAGTCATCAGCAGCTCACCAGGGCGTCTAGCCCGCGGTGTGGTGATAGCTGCAGAGTGGTAGTAAGGATGGCATTAAATGCACTGCTTCCCGAATCAGACCACTCGACGAGAAGGTGTAATGACACAGAGTAGGCAAATCATACAAACATACAAGCGAAGAACCATACTGTTCTTGCTCCAATGCCGCGCCGACACCTTTACCTTACCACTTCTAACCTTCGAGTGCGTGTTCGAACGGTATCTCCTCCCGGGGCAAGCTCATAATCAAAGAATCGGCTTATCAGTTCTACCCTTTTTACCGCCACCCACTCCTCGACGCAATCGTCGTTTGTGTGTGTGTGTGTGTGTATGTCCCAGTATGTACTTTCCGGCGCGTCGTTGATTTAATTTCACCTTCTTACTGTTCTTTTTTGTTTCGTTCACAGGTTCACCCGATATCACGCTTCATTTTAGCAACACCAAACAGTTCGACCGAGCGCGTACAGTTCCCATCGGTTGTTGGTAACGGTGAATCAGTTCACTGGCAAGCGTACTAACGCACAGAAGGGCCACGCAACGGCCGGAACCCGCACATATGTCGGGAATGTAGCCGGCGTAACGTTGTTGGATGGGATATCTTCGCAATACAGAACGAAAAGGCACAAACAAAATATAAGAAAAACGGGCAATAATTAAGACGAAAGATATTGAAGGATACTGTGGTCGATAATAGTGCACATCAATCCTACCCAGTGCAATCATGGTGCAACCGTTCACTAATCTCAGCGAGGCCAATGGAGGCGCAGGACGACGACCTCCTCCCACACCGACGGCTCCACCAATGGATGCGCCATCCGGTAACGATGGCCAGTTCGTGGAGTTCCTGGTACTGGGTAATAAGGAAAACTATATCGTACTCGCAGAACGAAAAGCGATCCTTGATTCAAACACAGGGCTGGCCCATATGCTATCCAGCAGCGGTGGTGGTGGTGGTCGTGGCGGTGACACCAAGTGCGTTGTGCGCGATGTGAACCGAGACAATTTCGAGACATTTGTACGGTAAGTTGAAGTGGTCTTTTAAAAAATTGTAGAGAAGAGATTGTGGTAGGTTAGGTTTCCACGATCGGCGATAGCGCTTGTAAGATTGCAGAGAACGCCGTTGCACAAAGGGACTTCAAAGGGAGAATGTCCGTTATGAAACATTGCACAACTCGCTCAATGATAATGAAGAGTGTCGTACGAATGTGTAACGAAACAGATGGGAGCGCATTATTCATAAACAAACATGAGTTTATCGGCAACTGCGGGCTGCATATTTCGTTCGCTTGTTGTTCTGCATGCTTTTATGAAGTTAATTCGTGACATCACTTGATGATAAGATGCATCAGAATCCAATACGACGGTGTACAAAAGTACGCGAAGCATAATAACGTGAAGGAATGACCGATCCCGAACTCTCGCGCAGTGCCTTGCTACGTCGTCAGAAATAAATTGAATCAAACGGATAAGCATTTTCCTGGGCCGACCAGAACTAGTCATATCAGTGGATACACTCGTCTGCTGACAACACATTGGGACGGCAGGCATCCACAGCTTCGCCCAAGTCGGATTGTTAATCTTTTTTTTCCTGGACTAGCCAGGAGAAGTATTTATTCGCGGACCCTTTCTCCTAATTTTTCTCACCGAGCGGAACGGAGCACTACAAGAAAACGCTACGATTTAAGTTCAGTTTATCAATTATGTCAGCCGGCACTCGCCAACGCCAATATCGGACAGAAGAAACACTTGGCCCGTAAAACCTGTTACGACAAGAAACTCCCGACCGTCTTCCCATGAGTGGGGGGCGATAAGCAAAGAGTGTGATGATACGCGCGCGCTGAACTGAATCAATCTAATCACGTTTTCTGGTGGGAGCGTTTAAATAGCTTCCGATTTTTATCGTGTGGAATTGATTGCTGAGGTTTGGCAGCCTTGGTGGCGAGAGGTAGATCGTGAATCACCCACCCTGCCGTGTCACTCACTCTCACTCACGTCACATCATTCCAATTTGAAACGTTATCAGAAAATGCAACCCTTTTAACCGGCGTCCCGACGAAGTGCACCGAAGACGGTGCACGTGCCAGAGACACTTTAAGCAGAGGAAGGTCTAAGATAAGCAAGCAAAACTAACTCATTATGTACGCGGATCGTCCTGATGCTAGAAGATGGACATATGTCACGAAGAAGAGGGACCTTACTACCGTTGCAGGCAAAGTATGATTGATCGATGAGAAAAGACTAATGTTTTGCACTCTTTCTCTCTCTCTTTTTTCATCTCTCGATTTGCAGTTACCTCGAAACAAAGTTTATCAAATTCACCTCGCCAACACACACGCTCGAAATGCTCGAACTAGCCACCCGGTTCCAATGCCGTCAGCTCGAGATCCATTGCGTGAAGGAGCTCGATCTCAATCTACACGTTGATCACGTGCTGGAAGTATACCGTGCCCTCTGGTTTTACAATCCCATCGCACCACCGAAAAATCCGCCCAAAGAGCCGAAAAGAAGTTCCCGATGTCCCCGAGCAAACAACAAATCGCACAACACCCGCTCGGGCAGTGGGCCTCTCACGCCGGAAGAATATTTTGCCGCCCTGCTAAACAACTGTCTGCAGCTGATCGATATGCAGGCCGAGGAAGTGTTCTCCCAGGACGCGATGCTTACGTTGCGCTTCCAGGAGCTGGAAATGATTGTGAAGCGCGACGCACTGCAGATGTCCTCCGAAACGGTACTGGTCGAGGTGCTCGCTCGCTGGAGCCTGGAAGACTGCAAGCGCAAACACATCGATCCAACGGCCGAAAACCGTCGGCGTGCACTCGGAGCGCTCTGCTATGCGCCGCGCTATCTCACCATGTCGCGGCGCGACTTTGAAGCTGCCCGGGAACGCATCGAACTGCTCGATTCGACCGAACTGCAGCTCGTCGGCGACATACTGGTGGCGGGCGGTGGTATGCGTCGCTCGGCAACTGCTAATCTCACGCCCGAGCAACAGTCGCTTGTTGAACGGTTCCGTGCGCCAAGGCCGGAACATCCACTACTTCCGGTGCAGCTCAGTGCCCGAAGTCATCCGCGCAACTACTCGAAGAAAATGCGTAAGGCGGCTGCAGAAGCCGAACGGGAACGTAATGGTCCGAACAAGGGTTGCTGTAACCGGTTGCTGCTGAACTGCTGTTCCGTGTTTGCCTGCATTTTTGACTAGCGCTGCTGCCTGTAGGGAAACACTGCCGAGGAATAGCAAGGTGATGATGATGATGTTACCCTTTTTTTTCTCTTCAAAAAGGTGGTATTGTAAGGAAGAAAACGGAGGAGGAAAAGCTCGATCACTCAATCTCGCTTAGTGTTTACTGTTTTTGAGGAGCGTCCATATAGCATATATTAGTGAGACACACTACTACAACCCACCGAAAAAAAAGGCATCTCAAATTCACGGATCCTCCATACGAATCCCCTACAAGCGGCATGATAATACCACACGGTACCGGTACCGCCTTCGTAAGAAATCTCCGACAAAACGAGGTGTAAAGCAAAGCAGGCTTTTCTTTCCTCGTCACGACATGACACGCTTTTTCTTTATATGCTTGTAGGAAGTTCTGTTTTTGTTAATTTTTTTTTTCATTTCACTCCTATACAATTACTGGGTTAATGTGATGTGTGTCATATAGGAATATAAGCACGCGTGCGCGCCTTTTTTGGTTGCAATTTGTAGTAATGATTGCTAGAGAAGGAAAAATATTAGTCGTAATTTTTATGATATCATGTCATCGACAGGGGACGGTTTACCACACAACCAACCAAGCAGGCTTCTCATCCGACGGTTACTAGAGGGTGTATTTGTTACTAAGCAACCATTCTCTTTTTACCTGGTGCAGTAGTCGCCCAATCACTCCCATTGTGTGTGTATGTCTAGTTACGATTCGATTGTTGTTGAATGTATTATTAATTGCGATATTCACCAAACTCACTCTCTGAGAGATGTTTATGTTTTGAGTTTCAAAAACTATATATTCGTTAGATTTGTCTTTAAAAAAAACACTAGCCGTCTGTAGAAAGCAAATAAGGAAATGGAAAAGCCTCAATATTGGCAGCAAAAGAGATACACATTGATAGATGGAACTAGGGCATCGCGTTATCCTTTATCCTAATACAAAATACAACAGGTGCGAAATACGAACTCGGTGGCATAGCTTTTAGATTTATTGGCTCGGTATTAATATCAGCATCCCGTCATTTAGCTTAACGCGTGGGGCCCAGTGTGTTCTAAAGCTCCGGTATATTAAAGAAATATGTTCCCACAGACGTATATTGTTCGTGTGTTAATGCTATTACAAACGATAATAAATCTTTATCGCTGCATGTTATTACATTATTCAGTATATATTATATCGCGTTAGACAAATGGATTACACTAGAGTGTGTTTGCCGGTTTTATGCAGGTTTTTTTTTGCGCCTTTAGCAAACATTCTTTTATCATGCCCGTTATCATAGACTGAGGGAAGGAAAGGTATCAGATGCACTTACTGCTGCTGTTGCCACACATTGTGGTAGATATGTGTTAAACGACAAACCAACCAATAGCCAATAACATTCTGTTCCGTTACGTGCATTAGAAGGCTTTTGTTTTAATGGAAAAAGGATCTTCTGAAGTGGTAGAAACTGCCTACGAGAAATGTGTTACGCTACGTGCAATCAAGCATAATTTTAATACAATTAATTCTTGAAACTTTTTAAAGCTATGTGTTATATAAAACAAACAGGAAAAAGAGAGGGAGAGAGAGACAAATAGAAAAGAAAACTCAAAAAGACCAAGCGCGATTTAAAAATATAAACAGTTTATCTGTTTTGAACTGGTGAAAGCAAAGATATCGTTTATAGAAACAAACCCAAAACCTCGTTAGCTAAAAGTGTACACGTGTGAATATGTGATTGAAAAAGGAAGGAAACAAAAGATGATGTTAAACGAAAAAATATTAGAAAAAAAGATGGAAAATGTATGTAATGTGGAAGTGAGCTTTTAACATAATCGTTTAGATTGAATTTTACGATTTAAAACAAAGTGTTTATCGTCCTTTTTTAGGTCTATGTTTTTTTGTTATTTTCTCGTGTAGACCATATATATTGCTCTTGTTTTAGGAGATAGCTACTATATAAGCGTTTATCACACACTAGCTTTTTTTTATCAAGCGATACATACGAAACTAAAAAGCTAGCAAAATAATGCACAGGGATATGTCACAATTCCGTATGATCTGCCGATCGACGAATTAGAATCTTTGCTTTCATGTTTGTTTTCGGATACAATAAAATTGGGGATTTTCAAATGAAATAAACACTACCAAAAGCCTTTCATTCTTTCGGTTTTTGGTTCAAATATAAACAGGTGGGTAGCTAAGTTGTAGTCCTTATGTAAGGATTGTGGCACAAAAAAAAACAGTTATTTAGATTTTTTGTCAGTTTTGGCCAACCTTCACGACACGCATGTATTAATTTGAAAGCTTTTCCCCCTTAGCCCCTAAAGACACATCCAACGGTATGCAACACGCCTTCATCGGACCAAAAATGAGCGTGTTATCGCCGATTTTCCGCAGAAACCCCCAAAAATTCGACCAGGAGTAACAGGAGAGCATAACAATCAAGGAGGCAGCAAATGAAAATTTAAAAAGTGGTCGGAAAATAATTTCTCTCCGTCATAACAAATATTTTTCCGTCCGGTTTTAAAAGCGTTCTTCAATATTAGATTATTTTTTCTCATTTTTTTTATTCTTTCTTCAATTATTTTTTAAAAAGACATGCGGAACGTGATTTTGATTAAAGAAGGGGACTAAAGGGAATTTTCAAGGAGCTCCCAGGAAATCCTGCCAGCAGCATTCCCTTGGAAAATCGGCGATAACTCGGTCATTCCTGGTCCGATCCTGGCGTCTGGTATGCCGTTGGATGCGTCTTGAGGCCATCCACATTTTTGTCGAACATCTCAACCCGATCCCTCCACCCCCTGCCAAGTTATTGCGGAAAAACACAGCATTCCCGTGGAAAATCGGCGATAACTTGGTCACTTCTAGTCCGGTCCTGGCGTCCGGCATACCGTAACATTCGTCTTGAGGCCGCGCATCTGTTTACCCATTACCCCAACCCGATCCCTCCATCGCTTTCCGAGTTATCTACGAAAAAGGTGTTTCCTGCGGAAAATTGGCGATAACTCGCTCATTTTTTATCTGATTAAGGCGTGCTGCATACCGTTTGATGAATCTTGGGACCGCGCATCTTTTTGCGGAACACCCCAACCCGATTCCTCCACTCCCTCGCCCAGTTATTGCGGAAAACAACAGCATTCCCGTGGAAAATCGACTATAACTCGTTCATTCCTGGTTCGATCAAGGCGTACGGCATACCATTGGATGCGTCTTGGGGTCACGCATCTTTTTGCGGAACACGCTAACCGAGACTAATGACAAACTATATTTTAAAATGGCTTCGAAACGATAGAAGTTTAGCTGAGCAAAACGAAAAGCAAGGAGCAAGACGAACGAAAAATTCCGGTTCGATTATTGGAACGTCATTGCTTTATTATTTATTTCTCGCGTTCTATGCGACAACAATAGACAATACCCGCTCTTAAATCCTGTCCGCGGTGCTTTAAAAAAAAACTTATAGCTAAAATTAAATTTTAAAACCGCCAAAACAATCACTTAGAAATAGTAATGAAATGATATGGGATGATTAACATGGAACACAAGTTTAGGGCTCAATTGCGCCTTAGCTTTGTGCCGAGTGACGGTTCGCGCAGTGTTTTCGGTGCTGCCCTTCGCCGCGGACGACTCGATGAATTGCCGGACAGGGTGGAAAGGTTTTCCGTCGAATCGTCATAGCTATTCAGGTGATGATCGTTCTCGAAGCTCTTATCATACTCCTTCAACGAGCCGGTCGGTTTAGCTTTGCGGCTCGGTTGCACTTTCCGCTCGTGAAGCTGCAGATTGCTCTCCGTCAGTGGACGCACCACAACGACGGGATTCAGCAGCATATTCAGTTCAGTTTCACTCCTAGCTTTGCTAAGACGAGGAGGGCGTCCACGACCACGACCACGACCACCGATACGATCGATCCGACGGGTTTTGGGCAAATCAGCGGTGTGATTAGCGACCGCCGCATCATCGGTAGACGGCCGCTCGTTTGTGTCACCTTTCGCAACCGGTGTGCTACAGCTGGCAATAAGTTCGGCCGGGTTAAATACGGTCATTTCGTTCTCCACTCGGCTCTCGCTGTCCGCGGTTGTTTCATCCTCACCATCAACGTCATTGTGCGAGCGGTGAATTCTAGACAGCATCGATTCACTAGCCGTTTTCTTCAGCTGCGAACGGTGCCGGTCGGACATTCGGGGACAGTCGTTGTTCCTGTTGCTTGCGCACGCATCATCATCCTGCTCAACATCGGTGGATGTTGAACGTGTCAGATTCGCATCCTCATCCATCACCACCGGGGACAGGTTCCGTAGCGTTTCGCTTAGTTGCTCTACAAAACATATTTTAAAAAACGGTTAAGCGTGTATGTTTAACCAATCGAATACCAAAAATAAAAAGACAAACCACTACCATCCACTTCCATTTTGGACGAGTTGCATATGGACTGCAGATCAGATATGTTTTCATCTATGTTCACGTAAATCTGTCGCCGGTCCTGGCTGTGCCTGGACAGCTTGAACGCCCGTTCTCGATCGATCGTTTCGAACGATTCGTCAAAGCTTGTGTTTTTGGACGGACGCTTCAGCCGCTGCACTAGCGGACTGTTCATGGGCAACGGTCCTCCACTGGTTCGCGACTCTCTCCTGGACCGGTTTGTGGCGAAAGTTTCATCCGCATCATCCGATTCGCCGCTGCTTTCTTTCGGCCGAGTGTCGTCCTTGTTTGTTGTGCGTTCCACCGGACCTGCGTTCGTTCTGTTCCCCTGTTCCTTCTCCGCCTCCTTCTCCTCCGGTATAGCATCTTCGTCCACGTACGGTGGATTTTCGGTCCGGCGCCGTTCGAACATTTGCTGTGCCCGGGGCGTATAGTTGCGCATCATTTCTTCCGCCTGCTCGTACGGACGGTTAATACGGTCGTACACGCTCACCGTTTGATCCTTCACCGAAACGATCACATTTGTTATGATTTCCATCTGGTCCTTTAGCTTGCGGACCATATCACGTAGAGCCTTGTTTTCCTGCCGCTCGCGCAGCAACATTTCGCACGCCGCATTGTACCGTTCCTCGTACAGTCTAACTTCCCCTCGTTTCGACTGCATTTCTTTGGCAAACTGATGGTTTATTATTTTGTACGCCGACAGCATTTTGGAGGGATCGGCTATAAGTTCCATCTTGTTGTTGTTTTTTGTAGGGCAGCATCCAGTTCGGTTCGGGGGTTTTGATGCTAAACCCCAGAAGGACGGTTGTTGATTGGAGAAAAACGGTTGCAATCTAAACCTCTGCCGGCGGACGACGCAGCAACACATCTGCAGAAACGTTGAAACTTCAAAAAATACCAAACGTCAAACACACAGCCGTTCATCCCCCAAAAGCGCGCTGGTAAGGGCAACACAAATTGCGTTCAAAACGATTTTCATGCTGTTTTTTGGAAGCATTGAAACCATTTATGTAATGTACCATTTGGAGGCAGTTTGATTTCCTTTGATAGTTGCGTTAATTGTTTTTTTTTTAGCACTGAAAAACTTATTTTATCGCTACTCGTCAACCCAAACTTAACGCTTCAACCTACCGTTCTAAGCCAGCCTCCCATCGCGATCTGAAACGTCAAATGCCAATGTGCGTTCTTGGACGGCATGTTTATGTTTTGGAAAAAGGCAATGGGTCCGTCGCACGCCGTTTCCTTTCCTAGAATAAATGTGATTGCTTTCGCTACAAAGTAACAATACAAGCGTCCAAGCAGTGATTTTGCTGTGTAAGCTAAAACCTTTTTCTCGTGTATAATTGTACACAAACACGCGCACACATCAACACACACGATACGGAACGGCTTTCTGGCTAACCCTTTACAATCGTATCGAACCCATACGATATCAAAACGAGGTAAGTGTATATTGTTGAATGCATTCAACACATACGTGAAGGAGGGGAGGTGGTGACTGCTACAGCACTTTATGGCTGTGACTCATCCATAACCCTGTGGATGTGGATAATATTCACCCGGTCAGCACAAAGCATTTAATGTTCTTTGTTATTTCCTCTCGCCTGTCAGCTTCCGATGTTGCAGGAGTTGCAGTGCGGCGAGAACAACGGTGGCAGTAGTAGTGTGAAAGCTCAACAAAGTACTACTGCTGCTGAAGCGCGTAACGATAATCGAGTAGATAATTGCGTGCAGCCGAAGAGTAAAAAAGAGCTGCGCCAAGAGCGCAAAAAACGCAAACTGCTCGGCCTATCCGCGCTGATGATGTTGAACGAGCAGGACGGTATCGGCAAGCATCATAGAAGCATAAAGAAGAATCCATCATCACTGGCCCAAGAATCCGACAACAACAATCTGCAACAGGTGGAAAGCGGTTTAAACGGACACACCACCCCGGTGAACGGTAACGAACAGCAACAGTTGAAACAGATACTAGCCAAAAATCGAACCGCGTACAATATTGACGAAGAGTGCAACGAACACGAACTAACGATAGTCGATGCTAAGCGGCGGAAGGCAGTGAACGGAGACGCGGCAGCGATTCACGATAACAACGCCGCAGGTGGTGGTGTTGGGAAACCGTCACCAGTTGTCGAGTGCCGTACACTTGCTGTCGATAAAAGCAGTACTACACTTCATCCCGATTCCGAGTACCGTGCGCTGAAGGCGTTCGTAAATCAGCGAAAAAGCATGCGCTATACACCGCGCATCATGCTGAAACCGATCGGGCAGAATGCACTGCTCGATCGTAACCAGCGAACGGAGGAACGGATTCCGCTGCTGCTAGACGACATCCAGGCACTGCTAATGCAAACGTTTCTGCGCACCGATTCGCCGGTCACACCGCGCTGGGTATCGATCGACAAGAGCACCAAACTTACGCACACGACCGTGCTGATTGTGGAGGGATTTTCGTGCGAAGATTTCGTTACCTACCGGGAGCATATGCCGAACTGCTCGGAAAACATATTCGGACCCCAGCTGACACTGCAGGTGGTGTGTCCGTGGTCGAAAATACTGGAAGAGATCGCTTGCGTGCCGTTAAGCGACAGCCACAAAGATGTACTGGTGGCTGAGTATGGCTCACTGGAGGCAGCCATGCGCATGTGCAAGGATCAGATGCTGGTGCGGAAGAGTATCTTTCGCAACATCGGACCAACGGTTCCGTTGTCGAACTACAGTGACGTGGATTTGCCGCCCGGTGATATGTTCCCGCGAACGTTGCTGCTGCTTTCTCCGATACAGATGATTAACGAAGGCTACCCACTGCCCTTGGCTGGTAAGTTTCTTGCAAAGTTTGAGAACTGCGGATGAGAATTAAAAAATCTTTTCAAGGAACTATATCCCTTTTGCGGTTTGAATCGCAACATAGTTCTAAATACTCTTTGTGAGGAGTTTATTTAACATTTAAATCTCTCACTCACTCTTCCTCAGTACGCACAACACTACTGAGAACAATAGCAAATAGAAAAATGTTGGCGCCTACTATTGAGGATGTACATTTGCCTAATTTTTGCGCTGGGAAATAACACAACAATCACCACAACTTTTCTGTTTCGTTTTTTGTCCTTCTTCTCTACAGGAACGCTGGAGAACAGGTACAAAGACTATGTAACAACAAACGATTGCTACCAACCGGTCAATCCACGCTCGCCCCTGTTCGGTATCGATTGTGAAATGTGTGGCGGCCGTGGTGATAAGTCGCTGTTGACGCGCGTTTCCGTAATTGACGAGAGTGGCAAGTTGGTGTACGATGAGTTGGTAAAGCCAGGCGAAAAAATCTA
Source organism: Anopheles maculipalpis (assembly GCF_943734695.1). Classification (NCBI taxonomy): domain Eukaryota; kingdom Metazoa; phylum Arthropoda; class Insecta; order Diptera; family Culicidae; genus Anopheles; species Anopheles maculipalpis. The sequence continues at coordinate 76,289,872 of NC_064872.1, forward strand.
CGACTATCGTACCGCGTTCTCCGGCATTACGGCCGAAATGCTACGGCCCGTCCGTACCACGCTGGCGGATGTGCAGCGCGATCTGCGTAAGCTACTGCCGCCGGACGCCATACTGGTCGGCCATTCGCTGAACAGTGATCTGGATGCGCTGAAAATGCTGCACCCGTACGCAATCGACACGAGCATCATCTACAACGTAACTGGCAATCCGATGCACAAGCAAAAGCTACGCATCCTCGCCAAAAAGTTTCTCAACGAAGACATCCAAACTGGCAAGGATGGTCACTGTTCGGCGGAAGATTGTTCCGCCAGTTTGCGCCTTGTTCAGCTGAAGTTGGCGAACAGCATCTACTTCGGCGATCAGTGGCTCGAGGATCGACGCAACTACCACAGCTTCCAGGTGAGGGATGGACGTAACGGTATCGCCCAGGAAACGGCACACCAGCCGGTGGCAGCCAGTTCGCAGCAATCGCTAATAATGGCGACCCTATTTTCGCACGCGAAAAAGCGCAACAAAGTGTCCGTTATCACCACCAACGCAAAGGAGGAGCTGCAAACTTTCCAGGAGTACTTCGGCACGACAATTCCGGCGTCCCGTGGTAAAAAGCAGACCGCGCAACAACAGTGGCTATCACTGTGCCGGACGTCGTCGCCGGAGGAAACGATTGTCACGACGGCAAACAATTGCTTGGAGTATGATTTTAATCTCGCGTATGTGCGGCTATCGGACGAGTATCAAACCGCCACCAGGCTGAATCTTGCAAAACAGATCGACGGTTGGGTGGGCCGGCTGCATGAGGCACTATCCCTGAATGGGTTGCTGCTGGTACTGTTGGTCGGTGGGAAAGAGGTTGGAGAGATGAGCTTGGGTACGCGCACTGCCGTTGCCATGGTGCAAACAAAGAAACCGTCAAAATGATAATAATTAAGATGCAAGATCGATTTGATTGGTCTGTTGAATTTAAAACATGGGAAAAGTATGTTAAGAAATTTGTGAAAGTATGAAATTTAAAAATAATAAAATAACATTGTTATACTTTGTTTGATAAACGTTCATCTTAGTGGTTGTTGTTTTATTCATTCATTGCTGCTCAATTGTTTGGAGATTCTTGAAGCTATCGTAATATAGGACAAGTTTCAGTTGGTTCAACAGTATTGTAGCAACCAATTCTATCGTAAAATGGAATTGATCCATCGGCTAGGGTGAACTTGCCAATTTCCGCAAAGCAAAGTTTGGACAATTCCTACAACTCACAGAAAGTTATGTTACATAGCGCCATCTGTTGGGTACTAGCTGTACCTACATTTATCGTTAATACACCGGTACCGGTGTATTCAAACGGCAAGACCGGGGTTCATATTCTATCCGAACCGTCCCCCCTTAGTGAGGACTGACTAACCAACTACGAGGTATCGGCAGTCTAGTAAGCTATTTCGATGGCTTCACCGGAACTTGGTCTTTGAGCTTTATGAACACTGGTTGTTGAAAAAAAACGTCACCAGAGGCGGCGGCGACTAGTATCGGATACAGAAATACTTAGATACAACGTTACCGTATCTTGCCTCTAGCTACGGTAACGTTAGGAAACGTAGTCGTAGGAAATGTAGAGGTAAGTCATTGCCGGACTCCGTCTGGCTGCCACGACTGGGTTTGGCACCGCCTCGGGAATCGTGGGTTTGCTCCATAGCGCCGATCGTTAGTGTGTACTACTGACTAAACACGTTTCATACCATGCATCTATTAATAAACCACCTTTGAGGGATGGTGTCTTCTGATCAGCTTCATGTTTAAAATGGAGAAATTTCCTTAAAGTAATGGTCAACGAAACGAAGACGTATGCAGCGGTAAGATAGCGACCGGCAACTAGATAATATCGAGGGGGCGTCGTGATGGAGGCACCCGCCTGAGACGGAGGCTAGTCCCTCGTTTCATGAGACGGAGGCTAGTCCCTCGTTACCGCAACAGAAGCTACCTTTCCGTCAAAGCATCTGGATACATAACCAAAAGAATTACCATACGCTCAGGTCATAGGCCTAGTTCACAGCTTGATGCAGCTAGATTCAGTCATGTGTACTGCTGTATCAAGATGTGAGCAATGTACAAATGACGCAAAAGCAGCTGGAATACTGAATGCTGTATTAATCTGCTACTGTGCACATTTCTTTTCTTCCTAGAGCCTGGTAATGATATAATGTTTGGTACTTACTCATTTTTTTGCTACTTTATACTCTTTGGAATACACTTGGCAATGATCGGTCAATTAATTCTAGAGAAACCAATGCAACTCATTTCCGCAACATACAAACCCTTTCTTCTGATTTCGCACCAAGGAAGCATGAATCGTTTCTTTCTTCTTGGCTTAACGACCTCTCTAAGGTCACGCCGGCCATCGAATGGCTTACTAGATTTGCGGATAGCACGTTGGATAGTCAGTCCGGATGGGATTCGAGCCCCGGTCCTGCCGTTTGAAGACTGGAGCCTCTGTTACCTTCACCACCGGGCCGCCCCTAACTCGTTTACAATCTCGTGATTGAAGTCGTCAACTGATACTCTCGTACTTCCTGTACGAGCTCTATTACAGTCAAGAACTCCGGTTTCGCTTTCACATTTGAATATGTTTTGCTCTATGTCTCAGGTGGTTGCTGAAGACAATACTGAAACATGAACCCTGTGTTATGCATATATCTGTTGACCTCCCAAAAGCAGCTTCAAAAACTATCCAATACACAGCGGAAGTACTTCAGTACGGAAGTCAGACGTCACGGTTGAATATGAATCCCTAATAAATAAGAGCGACATGATCGGTAAATAAGAGAGCTAGTTTTGTAATCGCTTGTAGACTGAAAACAAAACCAAAAATAGACTAAAATTTTGCAATGAAATTAAGAAAGAATATATATCGGCAATAGTGCTTTATTTGCTTCTAGCAACAATTATTTCGAAAAGCACAGACTGGCTTAGGTTCATAAGGGCACTTTGTTTTAGCCTTTTCTGCAACGACGCAAAGACGATGTTTTCGTTTCCGCAACAACGCAATGCACACACTCTCGTGGTGCTTCTGCACTATCCGCATAACGTGTGTCAAATTTCTATCTATATTTCGCAATTTCTAATGGCACTTATAAGTTATATTAAGATTCTTAATATCTATTGTGCATACATGCATCTGCATACGAACTTCAAATGTCGTACGTGAAAAAGGAATGAAATGCATAACGAATTTATAGAAAGTAGAATGAAACAATTCAATACGATGAAGAAAAAAAACTCATGATAATGCACAAATATAGTGTGCAAAATATAGAGATCGGTTTTCGTGTGGAATGAATACACTTTTTGGAGTGATTTTCGTACCCATAGTCTGTTGGCAGCTTGGCAACCAACAACTGTTCCTTTTCCTTAGCTAATGTGTAAATATCTCTACTATGATTACAGTTGCATTCGTTGCACAATAACCTGTGTGTGTGCATTTCGCTTTTCCGTTATACGTCCTCTTCGGCGAAGCCTTCGGGATCATCGTAAAAGTCCGGTTCGCCGCCCGTCTTTGCCATTCGGTACGATTTACGATTGTTGGCCGTTTTGACTTTCGACATACTCATCAACAGTTCCCGACTGATGATGGGATTAAGATTGCGGCACAGCTGATGCAGCAGGAACCACTTGCCAATTTCCTGCCCTTCCAGCGCACGGGACACGACCGTCGAACGGATCGGGTACAGTGGAGCTGCCACTAGCCACAGCCGAAAACTCTTGCTACACAGCACCACCACCCAGTAGAGCAGGTTCAGTGCCGATATCGCCAACAGCATCAAAAACCATAGCCAAAGGAAGGCGAAAATCTTCTCATTCACCACATTCAGCGACAACAGGCAGAGCCCGTCGCGATTCTGCTTGGAACCGCTCGGTCCGATGAAGTGAAAATCACACTTGGCGATTTTCGGAAACACTTGCGAATTGTACCGATTCCAGGAGGGAAAATCGAACGATAGTAGTGCGGTTACGGCGGGATGATAGTTTGTCCAGAAGCCGGAAAAGATGAGATTTAGGAGGAAAATGTTTAGCAGCACGTTGCAGAAGTTCAGCAGTGTGCAGAAGCAATAACGGAGCAGGTACGTCCGGTGTAGCCGGGGAAAATCGGCCACGAAAAGGGCGATCAGTTGCTTCTTGCGCGATTTTTGCCAATCATCCGGCACGATAGGTGAAGCTGCAAGACGTGGAATTAAGGGACATAAAATCTTTGTCAACTGGTCACTTTTGTTGCCAACTTACTCAATCCATCGCAAAGTGATTGCAGACGGCCCGCTTCCCAAGCCTTCCAAAGGAAGTTGGGCAACGAGAACATGCCGGCCTGTAGCGCTAGTATGAACACGACCCACTGGTAGTATTTCTGGTACGATCGTTCACTCTCCGGAATGTGTCCAATCTTGGCGTTGATCTTCACCAAATCGGTGCTATCCAGTGCTGGAATTGAGGGGAAAAAAGCAGGAAAGAGAAAGAGAGATTGAGCCATACAAAAAAAAAGGTAACCTAACATATCTCTATCTTAAGAAGGCTTTCTTGGAAAAGACAGTACCGAAGTTAGGATCGCTGCTAATGTACGTGCCCATGATCCAGCAAAATTCGTTCATTGTCGAGCCAGGTACCGCCCCACCGCCGATCACGCAGTCGATCGGATTGCCAAAATATTGCCGGGCCGATAGAAGTAGGGACGCCACCAACAGCAAATACACCGTCGCCCGGCAGTGCAGCCGCCATATGAGATCGGTAGAGTTCACCTGCTTGACGCGCAGAATGTTCTGCAACGGTCTGGCGAATTCGATCATTCTTTTGTTTCTTCACTTTAGCGGACAACAACAGGGTCCGGGCCGATTTAACCGAAGCACTTAAAATGTTCCACTATAAAAAGACACAGCTGGTCTGCGGGTGCACATAACACAGGAAAGCTTCACACTGCCCGCCGAACCGTACCAGTATCCTTCATCACTTTGGCTAGCAACTGAATGAATTGGGAGCTGTCGGCATGGCATGCTTGCCGGTGTAGTACACTGAATTTTTTTTAAAAATGGCGGCTTCGCTTTGATCGCACTCGATTATTCGGATCATACAATGAAAGATGACAATGGGGATTCAATTTACGAGTAATTTTCTCCTGCATGCTAAATATGTATAAACTGAAGCTTTTTTCATAAATAAAATTAGATAAGTAATATTTCAATAAGCCTGATTGTTTAACGCTTACAAAAAATGAGTTAAAGAAAAGAATTTTAGCGCACACATATTTTGCAGCTGTCAAATAATTGACAGTGCGCCACAGTAGCCCGTCGCGGTTTATCCCGAAGCAGCAAAACTGTCAATTTTGCAATACCAAACAACTGCAGGCTCGACTGCGTTTGGTAGATAAAAATTACCACCATTTGCTGTGTATTGTTCGCGTATAGTTAAGCATTTTTAGGTGTAATCATCGCGCGCCAAGTCCATTACTCTACGATGGACAACAATTTGGAGGTAAGAGTGTGTGTGAATTGATCGTTCTATGGCCGTGCAAACTTGGCTTGGGATCACAACAAACAGATACACTATCCATCGTGTAGAGGGTATTTTTGCCGAATTAAATACATCTCCCGATTTCTCTTGGTAGCAACAAACCAATGGAACTATGGTACCACCACCGATGGCACCGTCGGAAATGCTCCTCGATGATGGTATGCCGGTAGAAATGGTGGACGGTGGTGGATGGCCGGTACAAATGGTTCCGATGATGCAGGAGGACGAAAATCACCCAGACGACGACAGTGAACAACAGCAACATACGGAACTGTCCGAGATGGATGGGGAACGGGAGGAGGAAGAGCAGGAGCAGGAGCAAGAACCGGAAGATGATTCGCAACAGATGCCCGTATTGTCTCCTCCTCCAGCATTAATGTCGCTGCAGGTAGACAATCCCGATGAAGTGGCAAAAAAACCTTCCGAACTGGTACTGCCGAAAGCGCTGGAAGATGTACTAGCGCTGAAGACGATTCGTGCGCAGGAGCTTAATGTGGAGGAAACGCTAGCTGCCGTCGGTGCCGTTTTGCCCGGTTCATACCACGAGCCGGAAGGTGCATTAGAGTCGGATGATGATAATGTCAACGAACCAACGAGTGCAGCCGATCCGGATGGAGACGATTCGTCGATGCACGGAGCTTTTTCCGATCCGGGACAAACGCGCGTGGAAGGAAAGCAGGACAAAAACAGACGCAAGAAAAAACGTAAGAAGGAAAACCGTAAGGCACGACGTGAGCAGATGCAGAAAGCACACGAACAGCGGATACTGGAGCAACAAAAACAACCCGAAAAATCCCACACTAAATCGCAACATGCAAAGCATAAAACAATACGGTCGAAAGATCCGGAGCAAGCAGCTAGCGACGAAGTGGAACAAACTGAGGAGGAACGACCGGATAAGGATCCGGCTTGCTCGATCGATGATAGTGACGATGGCAAAGAGACGGAGGAGGAAACGGTGAAAAAAATGAACGGCGATCAGGAGAAAAATGGTGAAACTGAAGAGATAGACGTACCGGAAGATGGACATCGTACAAACGGACAAAAGGAAGGTGACGTTGATGAATCTATCGTACAGGCGGACAGTGACGAAAATGGCAAAAAGGCACCACCAACCACAAAATCAACGGCCACCGATGAGGATATCTTGAAAGACGTTGAGATCGAGTACGTACCGGAAAAGGTGACGATTGCTGATCTGGGACCGATGTATCGTCAGTTTTACCGTGTGTTTGAAATCTTCAAACTCGACACCAAATCAAAGGAAGCGGTCAAAAGCGCGGACGAGACGGAAAAGGAGAAAGCGGCAGCCGAAACGAAGAAGCTAGACGACGGGATGGACTACGATTACGACGATATGGGCGATCAGGACGAGAAGGACGACAAGGAAAAGATTTCCAAGCGCAAGCTAAAGAAACTAAACCGGTTGAGTGTTGCCGAACTGAAGCAGCTCGTCACACGCCCGGATGTGGTCGAAATGCATGATGTGACGGCGCGCGATCCGAAGCTGCTGGTGCAGCTGAAGAGCCATCGCAATACGGTCCAAGTACCGCGGCACTGGTGCTTCAAGCGCAAGTACCTGCAGGGTAAGCGAGGTATCGAGAAGCCACCGTTCGATCTTCCGGCGTTCATTAAGAAGACGGGAATTATGGAGATGCGTGCATCGCTGCAGGAAAAGGACGAAGCTAAAACACTGAAAGCGAAAATGCGTGAACGAGCACGGCCAAAGATGGGCAAGATCGATATCGACTACCAGAAGCTGCACGATGCGTTCTTCAAGTGGCAAACGAAGCCGCGCATGACGATTCACGGTGATTTGTACTACGAAGGGAAAGAGTTCGAGACACGGTTGAAGGAGAAGAAGCCGGGCGATTTGTCGGAAGAGTTGCGTATCGCGCTGGGCATGCCGATCGGACCGGCTTGCCATAAAATTCCTCCACCGTGGCTAATCGCTCAGCAGCGGTATGGACCACCGCCGAGCTATCCTAACCTAAAGATACCCGGCCTGAATGCGCCCATTCCCGAGGGATGCTCGTTTGGATATCATGCCGGCGGTTGGGGTAAGCCACCGGTGGACGAAAGTGGCAAACCACTGTACGGCGACGTGTTCGGAGTGGCCGGTATGGATGGGGAAGGTGGTATGGGTGAGGAGGAAATCGATCGGACGGTATGGGGCGAGCTAGAATCGGAATCGGAAGAATCGTCCGAAGAGGAGGAAGATGAGGGCGAAGATATGACGGCACAGCCGGACGAAAGTGGACTGATCACACCGGCCGAAGGGCTCGTAACTCCCTCCGGTCTGACCAGCGGTGTACCGGCCGGTATGGAAACGCCCGACACGATCGAACTGCGCAAGAAGAAGATCGAGAGCGAGATGGAGGACAACGAGACGCCGGTACTGTACCACGTGCTGCCGGAGAAGCGAAACGAGCGTATCGGTGCGGCCATGATGGCTTCGACACACGTGTACGATATCTCCGCTGCGGGTGGTGGTGCTGGTGTGCCTGGTGGCGGACCAGCGGCAGCTGCTGGTGGTGGTCGTGGCGCCGGTCGTGGTGGTCCAGTAGATCGGGAAGGTATGGTAGAACTGGCGCTCGATCCGTCCGAACTTGATCTGGACAATGATGCGATGGCACAACGGTACGAGCAGCAGATGCGCGAACAGCAGAGCCATCTGCAGAAGGAGGATCTTTCCGACATGCTGGCGGAACACGTGGCCCGGCAAAAATCGAAACGGAAACGGCAGCAAACCGACACGACCAGCAAACAGTCGAAGAAGTACAAGGAGTTCAAGTTTTAGGTCCTCAAAAGAAAAGAAAAATCGTTTCTTCAAATTGGTCCGCTCCACTTTTCATACTCTTTCTACACACACACGTACACGTTTTGCTTCCTATAAGTCTCCCCTCTTTCCTTTTTCGTCGTCTGTTGGTCTTAGGTGGTACTCTATGTCGTTCTCCCTACTGCGATCAACCACATCCGTTATCCGTAGTGGATACATTAGTTTCATTGTAACCCGGTCAGGGATTTATTATGATAAAAGTGAAGAAGAGCGAGGGCGAAATTTAACATTAGAAATAAATTGCTACATTTCCTTCGTGTGTGTCTCTCCTGTTTCGGGCGGAGGACAACTGACGTGAAATCTTCCTTGTAGTGTTACCTTTTGTTTATTCTATCCATGAACGATTTTACTTCGCAAGATCAAGACCGGATACGATCGGGCAAATATCGATCAGATTCTGGCCTTTCTGGGGGAAGGGAAAGTTTATAGAATGGGAGCCTGAATCCGGCCATCCGACCATTTTAAGCCCCTAGACCATTGAACAGGAGCTGCGATTCAGGAATGATGCATTGAGCAATGTGATCTATAGTACAAGGGGTCTCCTTATAGTTGCTACATGAATTAAAAAGTACCAAAAACGTGGCGAAGTGCTGTTGTTATCTGCTCGAAGCAAGCACTGGAAAAAAGGAAAGTTTGGGGCGGTTCTGTGGGATATCAAGTAGACGACATAAGTAAGTGTCCCGGTACTTTAAGATCACAATTTTCTTGATCAATATGAAGAGGAAACATTTGATTTTACTATGCAATTTTACGCTTTTTTAATGCAAACTTTATAACAAGTTCCAGGAATTCTCTGATAGAAGATGAACCACAATAGGGTTATGATGTACGTCTGTGTCTTCTATCAAACCTGCTACTTGATTGGGATTATGGTAGCAACGAATCACATCATATAAATCAAAACAGCCTATATGTTTCATTGAAGGTTTTGTCCATCGTAACGGAAAATAACTTAAGGAATGGTTTTATTTCTGAACAAGTGGCAGTCGACGGTCTTTCACCTCTACCAATCCACCAACCTACAGCAATATTTGATACTTGTACTGCTTGGGCACCTTGGAGATTATCATACGCCCATCGTAGCTAAGCGATGCAAACATCCACGGATCGGCCGTACTCCACTCGACACCGTACACCGAATCCTCGTGCTGATCGAAAGTTTGCAGCAACCCGTCCGCCAAATGTTCCCTCAGCTCACTACCGCCCGCTGGTTCAACTGCATCGGGCCCAGCAATAACTTCCGGCGCTTCAGAACTCACGCTACCGGCGCAGGTAAGTAGCACCTTACCATCGCTACCGCTGGACAGCAGTAGCTGATCGTGATACGTGTTGAATCGTACACTCCAAATCCAGTGGTGATGATCGCTGCGGGCAAACACGTGTTCCTTCGTGTTACGGAAATCCCACACCTTCATCACACCATCATCGCCACCGGTCACAATGTGACACTGCTTGTTTGGATTGCAATCCAAGTCTCGTACCATCTGGCTGTGTGCTTCCTCGATGCTCCACACCACATGATTAGGGTCCCGGACGTCGTACGATCTGGCCATTTTTTATTTTTGTTAGAATTAAAAATTACAATACTCTATCTATAAAAAAAGAAGCTTCTTCACCTACCTTATGCTACAATCATGCAAGGCTATAAAATGATTGCCCTGATGAAAATGGGACCACCGGCCAGTTGTAAACTTGGGCACATTTTTAGCATTTATCTCAGCCACAACGCGCGTTGCTGCTTCCGCCCGATGAAACAGTACTATCTTACCATCCACCACACAGGCCAGCTGGTTCGCATCGGATGGATGGAACTCGGTGGTACGTATTTCCGACCCATACTCGCTCGTGGCAAGCGTTTCTACATTTTCGAATGCCAAAAACTCCTGCTCGTTGTCCTTTGGTTCGAGAGATTCCGGTAGCGTTATCAGTGCCGTTTCCATCACGACCTGTGTACCACCTTTCAGCATACTGTAGCAGCTGGCCAATGATCGCGGATCGTGCGGGCTTGCCGTTAGTCGCCATACTTCCCCGTACGGATGGGCGAAAATGCGCGACTGCAGGGCCGAACTGTCCTCGTTCAGATCGACTACGTGCAGCTGGTTGTTTGGCTTGAGGCTTTGCGTAGCAACGAAAAACCGCACATCATTACTTTCGGCTTGCTGCGATGCAAGTGCTCTTGCCTGCGGGCAACGGTATACGAAGGTCAGCATACAATATAGGACAACAGGGAAAGTTACTTTTCTTCATTAAACTCACCTGAAACTCGAGCCCATACACGAGAGAATTGTTATCCTCCATTGGCGACGAGTCGATTGTTTTCGTCTGGTCGCAAATCGGTTGTTTGACAGCTGTTTTTTCATTGTTTACGTTTGCTTGCTGATGACGTAGTAGAAGAAAACCAGCAAGGCATTTCAAAAAATGGTTAATAAGTGTATTAAAAGATTCCGAGACCGAGAAGTAGATCCCTAGACAATATATGACAAAAATACTTCGCCTGAGATTGTTGTCAGTAGTGTTGTGCGTACTGAGTAAGATTGAGTGAGTTATTGAAATCCATCTAATGAAAGATTTAAATAAACTCCTCACAAGGAGTTTTTACAACTCTTTTCGGAATCTAATCCCAAAGAGAGGGAAGGCGGGAGGGAGACAATTGCTCCTGTATTTTATGTTGTGACCGGGTGGAGGAGGAGGCACCACGTGGCCCCCCCTTTCTCGAGGCCCCATGCGGCCGCTCAGTCTGCTTATAGGAAAATCCGCCCCTGATACAGAGGATAAATTCCCAGAACTTCGAGAAAGAGGTCTTAGTATATTTTGTACTAGTTAAGACGAAGCAATATTCGGATATTTGATTAGCAGGGTTCAGGACTCGCCTGTGCCTCCCTGTGGTCCCTTTAAGGGACTTCTGTAACAAGCCAAGAACTTATTTGGATTTGATTGGCCCTAGCTTTGCTTGGGGTTAAAAAATCCTCGCGATAAACTCTAACTAGTTTCGTTCAATGTTAGCAAAAAAACAACAATGTATACAGTTAGCTGATTTTCAAACGATCATGTTCATATTTTCGTTTTTCTACCGCACACAAAATTATAAATAAATACATAAATTTTCGTCCCTTCACTCGCCAGACAGACTTTGCTGGTGAGCTTTCCGTGTTCCGCAATTGCAACTTGCATAACACACGCACCACGTTCTAACCGAGATTATCGTGAGACAACGGACGACGCGTGACGGCTCAGCCACACATCGACATAAGTGATTGACCTTTATTTTCCCACCCGCTTCAAGGAGACGTGCGCACGATACATGTAAACTAAATTAGCTCATTATGTGTACTTTTGTGTTTTTTCTTTTGTTTCATCTTCCCTCAACCCTGTGTCGTATATATTATAGCCTGCCTGCCTAACCCGGCGTCCGGAGGAAGAAACCTATGGATCGATGGAAGCAAAATAGGACCTCCAAAAACAGCATACTTTACGACATCATGGTCAATATTAAAAAAATCTCTTAAAAGCAATAAGCTGATTGATTTCGACCTTATCCACAAAACAAAAATACAAAAACAATCCTTTAGAATGTTGAAGCAATATCAATCACTTTCCTTTTCGCCTCGGTTAAACAAAAGTCAAAAAATTTGAATTAAATCAAAATGTTTTCCTCAAACCTTAACTGTTTACAAATAAAAAATGAGAAGCTAAAGTTAACCATAATCTAATTGCTTGTTTTACATTTTGGCGGCATAGTTTCCGTTATCTTTGTTTGAATTATGAACAATATTGAAAATAAATTTTAATGGGTTTGTTGTTTAAAACTTTTTGATGATTTTTTGTTGCAATATTTTCCACGAAACGATATAAAAGTCAAAAAAACTTCCGAACCCGACCATCCGGATCGATGTGCTTACCGGTTTTGAACGACCACTGACACTGACAGGCTAACGACGAGACTGGCTACTATTCTTCCTCTTTCACATCATCTATCATTAAATTGTTCTACTAATTAGGGGAGTTGTTGGTTGGTGGTTTTTTGTTTGTTTTTTGTTTAAGGAGTAGGAGTCCCATGGAGCATTTTTAGAATGGCGCATCTGGCGGAGTTTGGAAAACTTTATCACCTCACGGGGGAAGCGCGCGCACGCCTTACGAATCCTTGTTCTTCTCGTAGAAATCATCCAAATACTTTTTGTACTCGACCTGGTTCGGCCACAGCTGGGATGCCTGCGAGTTCAGTGGGCTATCGTTGTTCGGTTCGCCGAGCAGGGATTGAATCGAAAGCAGGATCGTTCGCACATCGTACAATGCGGACCATTTGTCCTTCAGGATGTCAAGGCAGATCGAACCGCTGAGGTCGACGTTTGGGTGAAAACAGGGCGTGATGAACTTTACGTTCGGGGCCGAGTACGGGTACGAGTTGGGAAATTCCAGCAGCAGCTTGTACTTCTGACCCTTGTACACGGTATCGTCCGGACCGCTGATTGTGCCGATCCATTTGAAGAAATTTTCACCCTCCGGGAAGGCAGAGATGGATTTTTCCGACGACAGCATCAGCGCCATCAGCTCTTTCTGGAGTCTGTTGGGAAAGGGGAAAAGATTGAAACGATTAATTTTAGCTTGTTGAAATGGATAAGATACGAAAGATTTTCCTGGAGCTCTTTTCACAGCTTTGAACATATAGTCTGAAGTTTTGTATTAACAAAAAGCATTAACATTGACAGACATGTTCCTTATGTTCCTTAGCAAAAACTTATAGAGATTTCGATCCGATTGGCCTCATACGGAGTTTTCCAGTGATAAAAGCGACAGCGGCACTGGTCTTCCGACAAGTCTAGAAGGGCTTTTCTGTCTTTGAATTAAAACAGCATTTCCATCAAATATTTTTAGTAGCATATTATCACATTTCCTTCGATTACATTTAATTGTGCAATAAGTATTCATTGTCCTGTTTCCACAGCTTTGGTGTTCCATCTTCTTCTTGGCTTGACGACCTTATAGGTCATGCCGACCATGGAATGGCTAACTAGATTAATATATAACAGGTATTTGGGTAGTCATTACTCACCACCTACACTACTAGAATGGTCCGCATAGGATTTGAACTCCGGTCCTGGCGTGAGTTTTTCAATAATGTTTTAAGTTCTTTGATTTATTGTTTAATAAATCGTTTCCTTACGATATTTCATAATCATCTTGTTTATAAAGAGTGCTAAAAAACGAAACTTTCTTCAATATTGTTCCTTGATTCAACCAATATTTTTATCATTTTTAACAAACATGAATAACCAAACACGTTATATTTTCACGCTCCGTAGTTTGGAGATTTCTGATCGTGATGAAGCTTAAACCGAAACAAAACCCCTATCATTTAAAATTAAAAATATATATTCAAAGCATAATTCAACAAAAAACAAAATGATTTCTGCATTATCAATAATCTCAAATTCAACATCGTTGTGTGAATACAAAAATACGAAAGAGGTCAATGAACTATCCGGTATTCGATGAATTTCACATCCAACAACATTCTTCACACCATTTAACAGAACAGCTGTGTTATCTATCTATCTATTTATCTACGGCATTGAACCCAAACTTTTTATCCATCTAGTAGATGGTTGATCTTACATGGTTGAACATCAAATGTTCTGCTTTTCGCCATGGTAATAAGCGGTGGAGCATCCAAATCGTAGGATGCATCGAGAAACCGTTACCATTTTTAAAAACAGTTACGCGAAGAATGTTAAACCCGCGTAACGCCATGACAGATAGGGCTCCTCACGTAGCCTCCTCGTTGTACCTTTCCCTAATCCCTTTCCCCAACGACGCAACCAATTCGATGACGCTCCAGTGCGAAGCGAGAGCTACATACTTGAAACGCATAGACAATGAAATAAAATGTAGATGACTAGTTGCACTCGCTCCTTGGCATTAGGAGAATTTTTTTCTGGAGAAATAAAATGGACGAATAACATCGGTCATTTGCAAAGACGGAAAGGGAGTGAACCGCTTAACCGCGATGGAGTCATCGCCATCTGGCGCAGATCTGACTATGCTCTGGAAATGTACAGGCGATTCGAAACGAAAGTATCGAAGGCGGACGGTAGTTTGACCTCCCGGTCAAGACATTTTCTGGGCATGTCAACGCGCTACCGAATGATGGCATCATTCCCTGCATTTGTGTTCCCACGGTACACTCACCTTTTGCTAACGGCTTGGTTATTGTTGTTTATCAGCGCCTCATCGCTCTGTTTCGATGGGTTCGACGACTGTGCGCGCTCCGGGTTGATGTTTTGGGCCATTCTTCCTCCTAGCTAGATGCGCGTTGTTCCGGTTCTTTCTCTCCTCCAGATGGCCCGTTTCAGGTTGCGCTACTAAAATCTTCCCCCGCACACTAGTAGCGCGCACACAATCAGATGGTGAATAGATGCAGCCGCTCCTCAGCGCAACTCCACACTTCGTGTGCTTCCTGCTGTCTTGCCTGTGACTGGGCCAAACACGCGATAATGACGCTGATACAGGCGTTCTGCTTCGTTAGCGACGCCTTGCCTTGTTTCTTTACAACAGATACAGCTGCTGCTGCTGGATGCAAGAGTCTGGAGAGTTGTTGCTTTAACACACACTCCACTACGCTTCCGTGCCACACACGCCTAGCCAAACGTACATGGAACGCGCACACAGTTTTCTATTTCCCAATGGCGACACTGCGGTGCGAAAAATGCGGCTACAGCTTGACGGGCAAGAAGAACTGTATGCTTGTGAGTGACCTTTATTCACACGTCGTCGTTCGGTTCGATTTGTTTAAACAATTTCATCTAACAGCACACGATAAACTAGCGATTGTGATACGGTTCGCTCTTTTCTTTGCTGCAACAATCGCTTACTTTCGTTTCACAGTTTGCTGAGTCTGGCATTTAATCGTTTCCGAATGGGGCGAGGATGCTTCATTCGGAGGGGTGTAAGTTTTGTGTTTTTCACCACTGGTTGAAGGATCCGGATGCGATTCTACTGGGTAAAACAGAGATTAATGTGAATTAGACAACGCTACATTAAAAGTGGACAATAATTTCGGTATATTATAACGTTTTTACACATATGCACCAGCATACCAGGTAATTCACATTCAGAGAAGTAGAACAAATGTGTAAAACATTTCATGAATTACCGTTGCAGGTTTGGTCTTTTGAATTACTGACTTTGAAGTGACAGTTCGTCAAATGACAGACGTTATGTACGTTAGGTTGTTAAGCTTCGTGTACATGTGTGTTCAGCAATCCGGCGAGGAATGTAAAAATGGTAAATAGAAAGACAAGTAAATATTTAACATGTCTTTCACGCTGCAGGACGGGCTTCAAATCCCCCACCAATCTTAAGAGGTTTTGACCTACCATTTGTGGTGTACTACCAACTGTGTAGTCAGTGAAAAGATAATGAAGATGGATTTAATGTAAGTCCTATTGTGAAAGTAACTAGAAAATCCATTCGATACACTGAGCAGCTTCAACAAAGAGATAATTAGCAATTAGTAAGTTAACTCAAGAAATAAAAAAAATAAAACAAGAAATGCATTGATTACGATCAGAAATATAGCCTGTTTTGCTCAACCAAATCGTGTCAGATCATCGTTCCACAAGTTCAGATTTTACTCGCAAATGCTGTAACTATGAGCTCGTTCTCTGTACTATCAACGTATAAATGCTGCTTAATCGTTACTTGAGTATATATGAACCTTGTTCATAGCTGAGGTAACGCTTAAGGATTTTTGACATCACGAAGCCAAACAAAAACTTTGCCGATCCAAGCAAAACAAAACAATTGGTGTCGTTTCGCATTTCCTCGCAAGCGCTATAAACGTTTTGCACGTTTTTAAAAAAAAGGTTTTATTATTTTTGTTACCTAGATTGAACACCGCAACGTGTGCTTTCCCGTTGGGGCAAAAATGGTTTACATACATTTCCCATCGAATTTAACCGAGGAGGAACTGATGCTGCAAGCCAAATATGCCAAACTACGAAAGAAGAAAAAAGCCCTCCAAGCGCTGAAGGCACCGAAACAGGAGCCGGAAAAGAATCTGTTGCCCAAACGGCCAGCTGATGCACGCGATGCACGGGAAGTCGCACGAAAGCTACTTAAAAGTGGTGCCATACAAGCTATACAAAAACCACAGCCGAAACAGGAGGCTTCGTTCAAGCGACCGAAAGGCCAGGAGCGGAAACGCGTACAACCGGAAATGTCACCCGCTGGACAGTATCAATCGTTCGGTGCGTCTACAGAGTTTGAAAGCACCAGCTCGACGATTGCCACGTCCAGTGCTGTGGTTCCAAGTTCGGCCACACCAGCCGAAAGTCCGAACAGTCCGGTGGAGAAGGAAACAAGCCGCGTACAGAACCTCTATCAACAATTTGCCAATGAGCGTGACAAGGACGATCAGATGGACAAATCGAAACCACCGAGCCTCGATGCATCGAAGGACAAACCACGGTCCGGTAACACGGTATACGTTTCCGGTAACAAGGTGACGGAGAACTTTCTCAAGAAGCATTTTAGCGATTTTGGTGAAATTCTCAACATTTCGATGGAGATCGAGAAGGGACGTGGATTTATCACATTCTCGAAGACGGAATCGGCCGACAAAGCGATCAGTGAGCTGCACTCTAAGACGGTCGGTGGTATACAGCTGCAAGTGCAGCTGGCTCGCCGTCAGCCACAGATTAATCCGATTAACGATGCTGGCTCTTCTGCTGTTTGGTCTGCACTGGCTACTAACCGCTCGCAAAAAGGCAAACATAAGGACAACCGGGAGCTGGTTTGTTACGATCATGATGATATATTTTGAGGGGTAAAATTGAAACGACCTTGCGATGTCATGCGGTAGATTTTAAGCTATTGAAAAATCCTTAAAAGATGCGATAATAAATTGCTAGCACGTATTAAACTACTAAACAGAATGAAATCGTATTATGTTTAATTAAAAACGGCATCGAAATATGTTTGAATACGCTTTTGTGCAACAACGAACGCCCCAGTGAAAAATGGCATACGTTGAAATGAGAAGATGCGAACGTCATAAATTTGACAGCAACGAAGAGGATTGTTTACAAAAAACAAAAATTGGTCGCACAACAGCTGTTTACTGCACTATTAACAAAAAGCAAAATATTTTGGGATACTCGCAGCTCAACAACCTTTGGAGACTACCGTCGTCGTCATGATGAACTCGGAGATGAGCAGCAGCATGCATTCAGGACGTCCGGAAAGCGATTTCAGCATCGAATGCTTCCAGAATTACACCGCTCCGGAAGTGTTCGTCCAAGGGTTGGCCGGTTTGGTCAACCAAACGGATGTGGAAGTTATGATACGGGCACAGAAACAAATGTAAGTTTGCTTGCCGTCATTTACGAGCGGTGATACAACTAACGCACTCACCTTTCCAGGTTGCAACGCTTTGAAAAAACGAATGAAATGTTGCTCAACTGTAATGCGCTCAGTGCCAGCCGTCTCAAGATTGCTACGGATGATTTTAAAAAGCACACGAAACTGCTGCACGACATGAAGAAAGATTTGGACTACATTTTTCGCAAGATACGGACGATAAAGACAAAAATCGGTAACCAATATCCGACGGCATTTGCTGAAGCCGAGGCCAAGAACAAACCGATCAGTTTCGACGAGGAAGATGAAATCGATACCGCAAGTCGAGCGGAAACGTTAGACGAGAAAAGGGAGCAACCCGGTGATGGTGGTAACACACCGTCAGTGTCGTCGACACCCGTCAAGGCGTCATCTGCTGGGAAGGGAAAACCATCCATCAGCAAACCAGTGGATGGGGAAGGTGATGGGAAGGAACGGAAGAAAGCGCTAGCTAGTGGTAGTAGGGAAAATTCGACTGTAGGATATGTGAAAATGGAACAAAGTCCAGAAAATCGGAAATCCGGCGGCGGTGGATCGAGCAGCGGTGAGCAGAAGCGACGATCGTTCCGATCGACTCAAAGCAGTTCGACTGATAATTCTAACGATTCTTCAGATTGTACGTCCGATACGGGATAAACAAGGAGGAATCGGCAAGGAACACGTGTTATTTATTAGTTATTTTAAATGATCTCAACCAATTAGCTGGGATGGATGTGAGCAACGGGCGTCTAGGCTTATTTGATTTGTGCCAGTAGTAGGTTAACTTAATGTATATTCATATTGACTCGTAATATATATTAACCGTAATAAAGATAAATAGGAAATATTACATCAAAGTGCTTTACGATTGCAAGAAAAGTTATTTTTGTCTTGCACAGGGTTCGAAGTTTCGCCGAGATATTGATTTGTTCAGGTATATTATGGATTCAACCTAAAAGATGTTGAATTGCTCGGATGTTTTCTTTGGCTTGTTCCTCAGGATTTTAGAATCACATATTTTGACGGCATCTGAACGATTCAACGTCTCGCTGCTTGAACCAATAATATACCTGAACAAGTCAATATCTCGTCGAACTAGTTCATTACATTCGTGAAAACCCTGTAACGAAAATGTAATCGATTGTGTTGTTGTACGTAGCATAAACAATTGAACAATTGTCAAATTAGACATTTCTCTTTTGGCTATTGTTGTGATACGGTAGTTTCTCCGATACGCCTCAACAGCTTAAGTTTTAAAACAATTTTCAAGAAAGATTCACCAAAAACAACGTATTAAATGTCCAACACCAAAAACCTACAAGAGGATGATAACGATTGTGATGATTGGTTCAATAAGGATGAAGATGATTTCGTTGTAAACATACCAAACAAAGCTGCCGCTGATGGCGAAGGCACCAAGGAAGAAGCTGCCCGCGCACCGGAAACATCCGTCAGGGATATGCTGGACAATTTAAAATTCACACTGAACGGTAAGCTTTTTTAAGCCGTATCATTCACTTTTATATCACGAAATTCACTTATGTTTTTCTTCTCTTTCTTTGTAGACGAAGGTGGCAATTATGTGGACTCGATCAAGCACGCCACATCGGGCCGTACAGCCAAATTCGAGCTGCCGAAAGGTGCGCCCGGAAAGTACGTACAAACCATTCCACTCACAAAGCTTTCAAACATACTGGAAAACGAAACACTCTCAATGTTTGCCGATATTTACGTGCAGAAGGAAGAATTTATCGCCACACTGACGAAGAAAACGTACGGCGAGGAGTTACTGTTGGTATTGATGAAAATAATGAACAAACTCAGCACGATTCCACTGTACGAAACGGTCAAACAGCTGTTCGAGATACTCGTCGGTCAGCAGCAACTTTGGGAACAATTGCTAAAATATTTCCAGCAGCCGGCCGAAGGAGAAAGGAAGAAAAAGAAAAAAAGCAAAATCGTACGTCCGACCATTTCACGAATTGATATGATGGACGTTTTGGTGAAATTTATGACCGAAACAAGGCATCAGCTACCGTTGGTACCCCAGCGAGTGGTGGAGTTTTGTGATAAGTTGAGCCGAATTTTACCACCGGATGATAAGAAACAAATCGAACAGTTGCATGAATTGTTGGTGCAAAACAACACGATGGCTGCAGAGCGCCCGGCCAAACAAATCAGTGTAAGTGCTCTCATAGAGTTATTTAGTCCTCTTTTTGTGATTAGCTGTATTTGTTTCTCTTACACTAGATTTATCCTACCATCAGCGAACTCAAGGATGGTGCCGGACCATCGATGAATCTGAAGCAAAACATCGTAAAAGGGAAGTATGAAAACGTCGAACACTATCTGGAAGTTCATCTGCACCTGCTCAAGGAGGACTTCCTTATCCCGTTGCGCACCGGTATAGAGAAGTATCGAAAGTTTGTCGCAAAAAATGGCCCTGGAATATCGTTTGCCGGCGAAAGCATCCGTGTTCACTACCCCGTGAAGCTGCTGCTTCCCAGCACAGTGAATCGGCGCACCGCAAAGGAGCAACTAATTCTGGTTGATTTAGATCCTGCCGAGCGTGGCTATTCGACCGTTTCCGCGCGCTACAAACGCTTAGCACTGTCCAACACGAAACGGTTCATGAACGGTTCGATGGTGCTGTTCACCGATGGTCCGGAGTTGAACGAACTGGTTGTGGCTGTCATTAGCAATCGTGACGCAGCTCAGCTGCTGAACGGATACATTTACGTGGAACTGATCCGGATGGAACGACAGCAGCAAGAAAACGAACAGTCGGCGTACGGGATGAACCTGTTTAATCGCCCACTGTTGATGATTGAGAGTGAAATATTTTTCGAACCGTACCATCAAACCTTTAACGCGCTCGGCCGCTTGCGCGAGGACACATTTCCGCTCAAATCGTATATTGTCGATGTAACGTTTCCGAGCAAAGGATTGCCTCGGTATTTATCTCAGAGCAGTTCGGGGCATCTTTTCAATTATGGCGGAATTCAGTTTGATCTCAAGAAACCAGACGAATGGCCTGCTGTAGCATTGACAAGGGCAGCCGGGATGAATGCGTCACAGTACGAAGCGTTTCGCATGGCACTGACAAATCAGTTTACGCTGATACAGGGTCCACCCGGTACGGGGAAAACATTCATCGGATTGCGGATCGTTGAAACGCTACTTGCAAACACCGGCGAGCAAATACTTCTCATCTGTCTCACCAACCACGCGCTGGATCAGTTTCTGTGCGGTGTTACACGATACACGGACAGTATCGTGCGGATGGGTGGCCAATCGAAGCACCCACTGCTGGACAAGTATAACGTAAAGCAACTGCAGGAAGACGAACGGATTGATCGGCGGTTACGGATAAGCTACTACAATGTGAAGCAAGAGTACCTGAAGCTGGTTGAGCGATTTGATGCGTTACAGCAGGAGCAGGAAACGTCGGACAGTTTGTCGCGGGCGATGGTCCAATGTATGGTAAGTAGAGAAGCTTGCGAAAGCCGTACAAAAGCTGCTAAATAAATGCTAATTCGCTTAATTGTCCCCCTAGGCAGAATTGGTGGACGCTTCGCGGCGTCTTAACGAGCTGAGCCAGCTGAGCACACTGAAACTGATACAGGGCTTCCGGGTGGTTGCCATGACGACAACGTTTGCCGCTCGCAATCGTACCCTGCTAGAGCTACTGCGTACACCGATCGTAGTGATCGAGGAGGCGGCCGAAGTGCTTGAAGCACACATTGTGTCAACCCTCACACGGCACACCGCCCAATGTGTGCTGATCGGCGACCACAAACAGTTGCGTCCGACCACGAGCACCTACGTACTGTCGCGTCACTATCGGATGGATTTGTCGTTGTTTGAGCGTATGATTAACAACCGATTCAGCGCGGCCATGATGACCGTGCAGCATCGAATGCGTCCGGAAATGGCGGATTTATTACGACCAACGATCTATCCTATACTGGAGGATGCTGATTCGGTTACCGCACGACCGGATGTAACTGGTATGATGCGAAACTTGTACTTCCTAACGCACAATTATCCGGAAGGAGGTGAATCGGCGGACTCGACGGCGAGCGATGATGGAGGGGATGAAAAGTCGAAAAAGAACCTTTTCGAATGTCGGTTTCTGCTCGCACTTTGTGAGTATTTGCTTGCCCATGGGACGTATAACGTGGAGGATATTGTTATATTGACGGCTTACAACGGACAGATGTTGCAGTTCGTGGCGGTAAGTTTCGCTCTACAGTGACCGCTAA
This sequence comes from Anopheles maculipalpis, assembly GCF_943734695.1. Lineage (NCBI taxonomy): Eukaryota > Metazoa > Arthropoda > Insecta > Diptera > Culicidae > Anopheles > Anopheles maculipalpis. The sequence goes on from NC_064872.1 coordinate 76,311,896, forward strand.
TACTATAAGACCACTTTTATGTTTGGTTTTCAAAAAAGTTGACTTCGTTGTTTTTACTGGGTATAACGAATGTTCAACTTACATTAATTTTAATACCGAATTTTTCATCTACATCTACAGGAGAAGAAAAACCGTCCCACCCTGCACGGTATCCGAATAGCGGTTATTGACAATTATCAGGGCGAGGAGTGTAAAATCGTTCTCCTTTCGCTGGTACGTAGTGGCAGCGCAAACGGTGGCACCGATACGATCGGGTTTCTTGCGCATGAAAATCGTATCTGCGTTGCGCTATCACGTGCCCGGGAGGGGCTCTACATGGTGGGCAACATGTCGCTACTGGCCAAGTGCTCAAAAACTTGGTCCAGTATCGAGAGGAAACTGCGTGATAAGGCTGCGATTGGCGATACGATGCCGTTACAATGTGTGACACACGGACAGGCTGTGGAGGTTTGTTAATTGTTTCTACACCAAAAGCGGTTTTAAACATGTTAGTTTCTTTCATTTGTTTTAGGTCAAACTGCCCGAGGACTTTGGGGAGTTAAAAGATGTAAGATGCATTTGCGGTGTACAACAAAAATAAATCTCTTAACAGATCTGTCCTGTTTGCCTTTCAAAGGGTCAAAAGAGAGAATAGAATTTGAAAGCATGATTCGTCGTGGAGGAATGTGTAAGATGTATTAACGTGATAAGAGCACAAAAAATTCTTCTACATGTATAAGTTTTACAAACAGATTGACCAGGTCAAATGATGATTGTATATTTCATGTATTTTTCAACCTTTTTAATGCGTTTAAAAAACAATTTCTCTATAAATGAATAAAATTCTACATTTGCGGATAGTAAACCTGATTAGATTACTCACCGAATTGCGTCATTTCCCTTTCAACCCGACAACTTGAGGTTCATTAGCTTTTCTAGGACATTTTCATTTGGATTTGTATCCTCTTCGGACGCAGAAACAGCAGATGATGACGATGATGATGATGATTCGTTATCGGTATCACTTTCATCACTCTCGCTATCTGTCGTGCCGTAATCGTCCGAATCAGTAGAATCCGATTCCTCCTGTGTAATGATGTCCTGGAGCAGTTTTTGGATCAGCTTTTCTTCACCGAACCCAAGAGCTGCCTGATGGATGTCTGGAAGTATCTAAAATAGGAAAAAAATTGTTTTAATCATAATCACAAACGATTATAGACACAGTTGGCCATCGTCCTTACCTTCTGCATGTTTTCTACACACTCGAACAAAGTCTCCTCGTCCAAACCTAGTTCCACATAGCGAATATAATCTTTAACAAAGTAATGGTTCAGGACAGCACACTCCGTCGTCTTAAATGCTTCGTACGCGTGTAGTAGCTGAAACTGGATCCATACCTTACGATCCGCGGAGGATATACCGGTCAGAACATGCTGTACACAAACCAATGCAATTTCTTTGCTCCTATAGTAAGGGTACGTGCAGGATCGACGGTAAAACGAATGTAACATTTGCTCCACACTGTGAAACTCCGCAAAGTAGGCGAGCGTACTCGAGATGCGATGGATGTTAATGTGTGAATTTGCCTCATTTAATTCGTTGTTGTTTGTTAACCGATCATACCTAACGGCAAGCAGTACATCGATCAAACCGAGGACAAGTGGCTTGTGATCTTCGATGCAGGAGGTATATGTTTCTTGGTTGCGTATTTTTTCCTCTACAATCACACGTATCCGGTAGGATTGATCGTCGGTTAGTTTGCTTGATGCGGGCAGGTTGTCTAAGGTTAGGCCCAGCTTATCAATCGCAAACTGTATGTAGTCCATTCCATAATGTTCACCATGGAAATCGTGCTTTTCCGCTTCCTCTTTCAGTTTCCACCGTTGGGCGAAGCTGTATTTGTCCGGGTCGGAAAGTACCTTCAACTCTTGGCTTGTTTCCTGTGCACCATATCAAACAAATCAGGAAGTTTGTTGATTTAGCAATTAGTAGAACTAGTTACCAGCGAAAGAGGACCACTGTAGAGCCGGCAGAACCCGTAGGGGTAGGATGGAAATTCGTTGTCTACCGTTTTAACATCGACGGCCAAAGGGACACGAAATGTTACCGTACTTTTCTCATAATCGATATACTTTGGAAATGCTTTCCCGGGATGGGCAGGGTGCGATAATGGTATACTGAAAGATGATCACATTCAACTGCATTACGAGTTGGGCTCAACAGTCTTCTATTTTTGCTTACCTTGCATGATACGGCGCTGCTGTGAAGGTGCATTCTTTCGGGAAGATATTCAGCACCAAATTACTTTCATGCTCTAGGTCTAGTTCTGGCAAATCTAGTATCACTAGTATATGATTAGATTCTAAGGTTGTACGAAAGCTTAAACTATCGTCCATCGTTGCGGTAAACAGGGGATGCGTGTTTTTGCAAAATTTGCGTGTGTTTTGTTTATTTGTTTGGCTATCAACAGCACGTGCTTTTGCTGTATGGGACTGTTTACTATGGATATATTACTTTAGTCGCATGGATGACAAAGAATATTGAAATTGTCGGTTGTTGATTGATGAAAAATTACGGTATTTATCTGATGATTTGTATTGATCTATTTGGAGATATTTTTAATTGTTTCACACATCATAAACTGCGAACTGGTTTGTTACGAGAGATCCCGGAATGTGCTGACATGCATTTTCGGGGCGTACAACATACTGGGAAATATGACACCGTTCCAAAAACAAAGACAGGATTAGTCAAATAATCAAATTCATTATGTATTTAGCAATATGGCCTGGCCGTTCTTTATGAATAAAAAACAAATTCATTATGTATTTCACATTTGTATAGTAATTATGGTAATGTGCAATGCCTAGCATCGAGTGGAAATTCAAGTTGTCTTCTTAAACATTAAATATACTTCATCAAATGAGGATTTGTTACGCACACAGGTCTGTCTTTTCACACCACACTTTATCCCGGTACAATGGTTCCCTCAGCTTTGTCTTATCCAAGGGATCACTGAACTCGTACCACATGCGCTGAAACTCTGCCATAAATGGGTCGATCATTTCTGGCAGCGAGGTGTACGTCATATTGTCCCAGTGTGTGATCAAACCGGGAGACGTCCAATTGCTAGAACCAGCAATAAGAAGACCTTTCTCGGGCAACCGGTCCACCGCTGACCCGTGTAACTTTTGTACCTGCGGCGTTTGCTTGCTTTGTGTGCCTGCTTTTGTTTTCTGGCAACGCGAACAGGAGCTACCGAATCGATCCAACAGTCCAGCCCTATCGCTCAGGACAGCTTTGTCGAACAGGGTATGCTGCAAATGTTTGTTCGGCTCTCCGTATTCAGCAATATGGTACGCAATCAGACAATTGCCACAGTACCATTCCGTGTCGAGCAGACAAAACTTGTGATGCATCAGGTGGTCACTTTTGTACTTGTATTGTACCTTTATATCTACAAGAGAAAGAAAATGTATGAAATATTTGCTTCTGGATTTATTTACTCATTTGTGGCGTTACCTTCAAAGATCAGGTCGCGTAGGTAGGATCCCTCGTTTCCTACCATGGATTCGCATGTTACGACTCGCACCACAACCGACCGCTGCTTCTTTGCCCGTATGACCGCTTCACTGATCTCCCGCACGGTAAAGATGTACATGGCCAAACAGATGGATTTTTCTGCCCGATCTATAAGGCTCACGATACGATTTACGTGTTCGAAGAGAAACTCTTGCGGACTCGGTGCAGGTTGCAGTAGTTTGCGCCTGTTTATAAAGAACACTTCGCAAGACTTGGTTTTGGGTTTTTTAGCTTTCCGCAACCAGAGGTAAAGTTCGTACGCAACTTCCGACGACACCAACAGCAAGCCCCCGGCAAGGAGTAATTTGCCGGGTTTGTTGTAAAAGTAATTTACCAAAGACTGCATTTCTGTATCCAAATGCGGAGGCCGGCTTTAATGCGCGCCGTACAATGCAGCAGGATGGTTTACGGTGAGGTAATTGAGAAAGAAGAGCTAAAAGACAATTGATTGAAATGATTCGTGCTAATCAGAATAAACGAAGTAGTATCTTTTTTAGGGATGTCAAAACTAGTAGGAAATATCCAAAAATATGTAATTAAACCGCAAAATCATTGTTTATTAACAAAAAATACATTTTTATTCCGGGTTTTCAGTTCGGTACATAGCGCAAGTATAGAACCATGACTTATATCCTAATTCCTCTGGTTGCTGTCGAGTTGACAGTTTAATATCGAATGAAAACAAATAATTTTTCTATGATTTCTCCAACTTTCTGTAAATACAGGTTTTGCAACAGCATTTAACAGGCGAAAATAACACTTAAATTAGAAAAAAAGCTCAAAATTTCTTTAGCAATAACGTGCAAATATGAATGTGCAGTGTGAGAGAGATTGTTAAAACAATTAGCGTCGAAATACTTCGGATTAATCGCACCGTTGCCAGCTGCTGCTACTGCTGCTGCATACCCCTTTTTGGCTGGATTGTGAGCAGTGGTTTGTGGTGTGGTCTGTGGTGATAAGCAGCACACCTCGAAATCCTTGTTGTTGCAGCTGATCGCTTCCATTATCAGTAAGCTTTTAGGAGGTTCGGTTGACATATTAGTCAAGATTAATCTCTCGGTGAAAATCAATATGAGCGAGGGAAGCAATGAAGGGGCCGAGTCGCCTCCGGCTAACACTGGCGTACTGTCCGCGACGGCCACCGTAGCAACATCCGGCGAGCCATCGGAGTTGGCCACTGCAGTGTCACCACCACCGTTACCGCCACGAGAACATTTGGTAAGTTGATGGGGAACGGCTTAAATTCTTCGCCGAACAAAGGTCGTTCACTGTAGCGTAGTGTGTGCTCTGCTAAGTGGTGTGATTGACCCCTGTAATAATTAATGTTTCCTTCCCTTCCTTCGCGTTTCGCAACAGATCGTTACTGCCGTAAAGTTCCTCAACAACCCGAACGTAGTTCGCAGTGCCATAACCAAAAAGCAAGCATTTCTTCGCTCCAAAGGGCTGTCGGAAGACGAGATACAGATTGCATGTGAGCGAGCCGGTGTCTTTACGACAAATCCTTCCACCATTCCAGCGCAGACCGTAATTAGCATGGGCGTAGAATCGAGCGGTGGCGGTAGCTATACCTCCAAGCCCGGCTATCAAATTCAACCACGGCCAAACTTCCTTACACGCATGAAGGACATGCTAAGCTCGGCGGCTCTACTGAGCGGACTGATGTATGCTGTTTACTTGTTTTATAAGGTATTTAACAGACGTGCTTTACCCTTCGGCTGGCGATGACAAAAAGGGGGGCCTTTTGTTTTCTGGCACATTAAATATAAGACAAACATGGTTATCTTGGTGATGGTTGGTTGTGGTGGTGGGCTTTCTATTTTCGATTTCCATTCTTTAATACTGTCTTTCGAACTTTGCGCTTTTGCTACGATAAGCAGTCTGTCGCTTGAATAGAGGTTAATTTTATTGTCTGGTTTCTATCTTACGTCTTTTAGAAATTCATTGAACCGTTGCTGTTCCGCAGCAAAAAGAAAAAATCCGTCACCGAACAGCTGACGGAACTGAATCAAACGATGACGGTAAAGATTGATACTCTGAGCGCCGAGTTGGGCAAAATTAAGCAAGAACTGAATCAGGTCAACCAAACCAACACAACCGTGAAGGAGTTGGCCAACTTTAAGGGTGATCTGGATTCGATTAAAGGATTGCTTTTGAACAGGTTGGCTGTGGAATAGATCGTTTGACCGTACCACATGGTAATAATTTCTAACTGCTGCTAATGTTTCTTACTTCCCGCCAGAAAACAATTCGCTGCACCAAATCTGCCCGTCGTTCCACCATCGATTCCGGCCTGGCAGCTACGCTCTCAGCAACATCAACCGGCTAGCAGCGAAGGTGAACACGACAAGCACGATGACAATGATACCGGATCTGGATCGGGCTCTAGCGAAAATGATGTTGTGCTGAAGAACAGCGATAGCAGCTTGGAGATTATGTAATGCGATAATCCAGCAACGCTCGGTCATAATAACGATGCAAAATGCATCTTTCTTCACTTCCTACTTCACAGATCATAAACGCTAAGAAGCAAAGAAAAAACAAAACGCCATGAGGGCGCATCCATATCGGGGGATCGCGCGACTTTTTTGTCCAAAAAAGTCTCTCAATACACACAACAACGGAAGCATTTTTTGACGGCCGCAAGATTAACGACAGTGTGAATTGCATGGATGCGTACATTTGTTTGCATAATCGATCTCATATCGTGGCAATAGTAACACCTCTTTAAAGCTTTTTGTACTACTGTACTCCCCCCCAGCTGAGAGGTGAGAAAGCTTTTTTATTGTTGATTTATTGTTTTGTACATTTTTGTTTTTCAATATACAAACCGGTTGCTTCCATGGGACGATGATGAGACAACGACGAACCGCTAGGTGAAATATGGATTTTAATTTAGTTAGACTTCTCTACATCCCCAGCTAACGCCAGTCGAAAAATAGAATTACTCAGTAGTAGAATGGTCGTTTTTAATATTGGTAAAAAGGGTTTTGATTTTCATGAAATGGAATTTGTAAATGTTTACATCGGTTTAAGCTATACAGAATTATTCATTGGGTACAACATAAAAAGGGTATCACACTTCCGAGGGTGTAAATTCGTTTCAACGGAAAGGTTATTGCACCGTGGTAAATGAAACAGATGACTTAAAATTAGTATTTGAAACCGTTTGCAGACAAAACGGAGAGGAGGACGATGATGTACCTCTAAGAGACGAATAAAAACTCAGTCAATCCAGTTTAAAGGGCATTTTTTTTATGAAACACAAATTGAGAAAAATGAAGGACAATGTTTACTAATTCTGTCAACCACAGAAGTCTCTAGGAGAGGTTATAGAGCGCGTTCCAAAAAGGTTCCAAGAGCTATGCACCGAGAGCGATTCTAGCGGTAGGTCAAGTCAAGTTTAGATAAAAACCGTTACCCTTTGACTATGCTGGTCTACTTGCGAACAGGGACTTAACCACAGTATCTTGACGGTGGTAAAAGCCAGAAGGATGAAGATGCCCACTGCGATCATTCGAATTGGAAGAGATTAATATAATTAAATGAAAACGTTTCGCAAATAAAAGCATCGACACTTGTTCATTTCATAATGGTCTATTGTTTCTTCCTTTTCTTTTACATTTCCTTGTCACAATGGATGGTGTGTGTTTGTGTTTTTTTGTGTTGTGTGTGCATTTCCTTCGATCGGGGAGACCATTTTGTAAACTCCTTTAACATCGCATGGGTTATGTTGTCCTTCTTTTGCTTGCTCTTTCGTAGATCGCCTGCTTCCATTACACGGATTGGTGGTTGCGTTTTTACTCCTGTTTCGCAATTCAATTACCATTGCTAACAAGTACTATTTACATTTGTTTTTTCCCTCTTTTTGATGCTGCCCTCACGACACACAGGAACCACACGATTGCAGTCGAAGTCGATTCATATAGTTAAACTTACAATAATACGGGGTTCGCGCAGATTCTCTTTCCCGTTTAATTCTTTATCATCAAGCCGCCGGTATCGATGTACTCTCAATCAAGTACAATTCCTCACATGCTTTCTGTGACATTACTGTATGATTCGGATATCTGGTTGTTGGCTCGTGCGTTAGTTTATCCAGTTTTCATTCAGCCTCTTATTACAGTGGACTGTATTTTTAGGGTAGTGAGTGTTCTGGTTTATGTTTTAATTACTTCTTTTATCGCTTGTCATTCATCATTCGTGGTCATTTGTGGTGTCATTCGAGACACGGGTATAATGCAAAAATCCATTCCAAATTCTTGTTCAAACTAGTTGTGTTGCAACGTGTTCTGCTCTCCTCTGGAGAAGACGTGGTATTGAATTTACATGTGCAAACACAAACACCTCAACCTCGGCATTTTTGACTCCTTTCCTTCGCTTGTGTTAGCTGCTGTTCGCTTTTCTGCACGTTGTTCTCTTTGGATTGCGCATTGAGTTTTTTTTTACTTAAATTGCTTACATTACACTTACTAGTTTGCAGCATCATCATTATTCCGTCAGCAACTTACGTCATGATATTGTTATTTTGCTTACTTCATTTGTACCGTCTGTTGTCTCGCTCACTTACGTAAATAATGTTTGTTTTCTACTCATGTTCATTATTCATGTTCCTTCTTCATGTGTGGTGTATAAGTAATTGGGCATAATGTTTGTTTTTGTGTTTCCTTTTTGACAAAAGTAAATCGATCTCAGTGTCTTTTAATCAAAGTTTTAGCACTTTTGTTTTGTCGCAAGCAAATGGAAAATGTAACAGATGTAAGATGAATTGCTTCCTTAACAGCAGCAAAAAAAAAAAAAAATTTACACAGCGTATGTATCGAACAGGTAAAACTAACTAAAAGTAAAACAAGAATGATATTGACAGAAAAATTAAAAAATTCTAACGAGAAAGGATTGCTGGATAATTCTAAAAACCTTTGTGGTCCGACTAATGTATGTGGAAGTTGTAATACCGTGGCAATGTAATGCAAATAAACGAAAAGCAACACAACATCGACACCACCAACTATTTATCCGGAGCACAGTATTGCTGAGAGTGCTGATTGAGCAAACGAAACTAGCTAATACACGGATCCCGTCACGTGTTTGGAAGGGTCGTGTTAGCGTTGTTAGTATGACGTACAGTCATCTATCCTACTTTGGGCAAGCCATTTGAACCACGTAGACGTTACCATCGATGGTTGCTTGAATTCGTTGCGAGTGTCTCTTCGCTTAGATTGTAAATCTTAACAGCTAATGATGGTTGCGTTTTCATCCTATTCCTCAACTGTTTACTGTCGTTCTAATGGAGCAGCAACAACATAAAGATTTGTATGTCGTACAACATTTCGACATCATTTCTTTTGATATCGCTGGTTGAGTAAGTGTACAAAACAAAAACGCGAAATAAATCTCTTTTCTTTTTTTCTCGATTGGTTGATGGTAAAACCGTTAAAACAAGTGCTAACTTTCGCAGAAAATTAACCATACTTTTTGATTTGAAAAACATGATATATGTAAGTTCGACGCAATCTCATACACCACTAGTATAAGTGTATGTGTGTACACTTTTCTCCTTCAAACTACTCTGCAGGTTTTGTTCGGTGGTAACGCAACCGAATCATAATTCTCCGTTTCTATTCACAGCAAAACGCAAAAAACGTAATATTTTCATTGATTGAATTAACGAAGAACAGCCTCGTACATAATAGTATAGCAAAACATGATGCTATAAAGCTATAGACACTACTATTTTACAAAAGAAATATTTTCAATTCAAATAAACCAATAAACATGGGCGCAACAATTGCTATCAACCGCGTTAGAATACGGTTTTTAGCTACGCTCGAAAAGGGAGAAGGCAAAATAAAAAAAAAAGTGAAGGAGAAACTTCCAACCTATTTTATGACGCTTTCCCGATCGGTGGCTATATCGTTGTGAACCATCGTAAGTGTTATTGAAAGATAAAATAATAACAAGCGATTTTGCGTTGCCACGCCACATAATAATACCAGTAACTCTCTGGCTGGCGAGAAGCAACCATCATCACACCTCTCCAAGTGCTAATTATTATGAAAGTAGGAATCATACCCTTTTGCCAGAACTTTATCCTCTTCGCTACACATTCAACCAATCGGTAGTAGTCGTAACAGGTTGCGCTATTTTCGCTTCCTTCTAAGTTCTGCGCTCAGCGAGCATTCAAAGCATTCGATGTGAACCGATTTTTTGTTTCCATTCGCTAGCCCTCTTCCATTGGGGCGAATCGTTATTGTGGGGCGCAGAACGTTTTCAAGCGAGCAATTTTGGGCTGTTTAATCATTCTTCGGATTGTATTTGATCATCTGAAGGATGATCTTCCTTCGCATCGTTGCTATCTTCTTCGGCATTGTTTCTATTATCCTTTTTTTTTCTAGCGATGTAACCAAATTCACACTTCTTTACATCGTTCATAGCACAAAAAAAAAAAATGCACAACAACAATCCCTAATCCCGCGCTTCACTAGTGTAAGTAACCATAATTCTAGAATAAAATAAAAAAGTATTTGTAAGATTTTAGAAGTCTCACAGCGCACCATAAAAAACTAATCAAATTCTGCAAAGAAAGAGAGAAAAAAGGGGGTAAAAATGAGTCGATTGGTATTGCAGTATGTAAGTGGAAAACACAACAGAAAAATGCAATGCTAATGTTCTTCCTTTTACTAATTATACAACGCATATGGCTATATTGTTGGATATTCTGAAGTTTTTTAAAGGTTTCCCATACATTTTCAATCTGTTCAATAAGCTTATAGTCATTTTATCAAGTAGTTTTCAATTTGTATTATTGTTTTTTAAGTACATGTGCTCTTGATAAGATGAATCAAAAAGTTGCGCTACAAAGTTTGTGTTTTGCCCCCTGTCATGACACTTTTGCAGAATAAAAATAATAGTTAAAAAATCACTAAACGTACAAATCAATGTTCAGGAAACCAATTAGAACAGTTATAATAAGAATTCAGCGATATCTGGGAATAAGTTGAATATAACTTATGATATTCAATAAACTTTATTTATAAGCAAGCCCAGATAAATAACAATTATGGAATCATTTTACATAAGCGCCTAAAAACAATACACCTTTTTAAGAAATTGTCAACAAAAATGCTGGGCTTGGCAGTTTACTTTAGAAGACCAACAACATGTTAGCTAATGGCATTAAAAGGTTTCCTAATACTATCTCATTGATGGGTCAAGATGTCTTCTCACATCTTGGCATTTTTTTTTCTAAAACTTTCATAACATCCCTCTTAAAAAAATAAAAGCAGCAAAAGCTTAACTCACCTGCTACCACAAACGGTGTAGGTGTAGGTTGCGCGACAGCACGGATCTCACGTCGTTCGTAAACCGGAGCGCGTCCAACAGTGGCAACAGGGACAGGAGGCAGATATCCATCGGATCGGAAAACCACGATTTGATCGGTATTGCGTTGTTCGGGAAACATCGGTATGCGCCCGGTGAATTGTCGATGATGAATATCTGCAAACGAATTGTTTAAATCAGTAATGTGGTTTGGCAAGGTTCGGCCTTAATCATTCGGCCCATACTCTATTAAGATCGCTGCATATCGCTGACAGGTCTTTGGTGTACGAGCCAAAATCGGGCGTACAGTGCTGTCGGTAGTAGCGTCGTCTCAGGATGTTACGTCCATTGTCTAGCTTATCGGCTACGGCTGCACCGTAGATTTCCATGCTGGCGGTAAACACGACCAAATCGTACCATTGCGAAACCTGTGTGAAGAGGCAGGATATTAGATTACGGCTCTCACGAACAGACTGGCAGCGTTCGAACACTTACAATGTCCAAGAAGTAGTCGACGTGGGGCCGCTTGTGGACGAAAAACCGCACCGGATGGCGATCGATCGTCACCTTGACCGTGAAGTCGTGGGGCGTCCCCGGTTTGACCATATTGCGTGGCATCGCGTCGTGGTGCGAGTGGATGAGCGTTTCGTCCAGGTCCAGCACCAGCGTCTTCCGCTGGACCATGCTCAGCCGGTGTCGGGAGACCGGCGATAGGGGAAACAGCTGATATTTCACCGGTTGATGCTGTACAAACTAAGGTAGTTAAAATTATCGTTGAAGAGAAAATCATAAAAGCGTATCATTTCGCAGGTGGTGGTGGTGGTGGTGATAGTGGCGTTTGCAGTGGGCGGCGGTGTGTATTGGCAAAACGAAAAGTGAGTCATACGGTATAGATTTGGTTTTAAGGGCTACGTTTGAAATAGAACAGTATGTGCGATCAACATGTGTATACCAACAAATATATCATAAGGCTTTCTATCTCAAATTTACTAACAAAAACGTACAGCTCGTAAATTTAACCTTTAAACGACGACAAATAATCATAGGAACCGAAGTAAAAAGAAGCAGCACCAACATAGAAGGCAAAAAAGTAAACGAATCAGAGGGAAGCATTAAATTACGACAAGTACTGCCATGTCTGCATGGTAATGTGGTGCAGTAAAAGCAGCACCAGCACGTGTGCGTGCGATTGTTTGTTCATGTAGTACCGGAATGTCACAAGAATGTGTAAGCGCCATTGAGTGATTGCCGTACAAGAACCTATTAAAATGTACCGCAGAGTACTACATTTACATAGCGGTGATTAATGCTTCTGTTCAAATTTATGTAGAATTACACTTGAATATTATGAAAAAATTAAGGCTTTAGATATAAGAGCTTTCTATCATGCCGCGGGCAAGTAAAGTCAAGAAAGATAGGAAGTTGGTAGGCCAAAACCTCCTCTTGAGAAAAAAAAACCTAGTTTTAGTTCGTAAATAATATTTTTTCATCTCTGCAATAAGCTGCAGTTGATTCTTCTGTAGTGTGTGTACAAACATTTATCAGGCAGGGTAGAGCAAATGTCTTTTTAAATAAAGAAAGAATCATATGTAAATAACGTTCTCATCAACTGATTTGCCGGAGAGAAGAAAAAAAAAAGTCAACTTGGGACAGACACACAAGGTTTGGTTAAAATTAGATCATATTGGCACCGACTGGTATGAACAGCTCATATACAGGTGCTCATTCAAAAAGAAGAAATACGGCTGCGATCATGTGTTGTTGCCGAACGATCGTGACTTCTTAATAACAGTATGATGGGAGTATCTTAAAATTGTTATTCCTATTTTTAAGTATATTGATAAAAAAATTGGCAACAGTTTACTTTTTCGAAAAACAGGAAATATATTCAGAACGACAACTCCCCACAAACTAGACTATAACGAGCTACAAATTGTACTTCCTCCATACGCCCCGTGGAATCATGAATGAAAGGCCCACGTTAAGCAAGCCAAACTTAGTAAGTAACACCTTCAGCGCGAACAGTTTGTTTATACATTCGATTTGCAGCTCGATCACCAACAAGCGGCGGGTTGAAAAGAAAGAAAAACCGCGATGCGACCCAATGAGACACACACACAAACGGTTGGAAAGAGTGCTGTATTTACCACACACATCGTGCCACATTGAATGCACGTGCTGCTGTGCTGTTGCTGCAACCACAGTCGGGGTGGCGCGAGTTTGTCTGACTTTAAAGGCGAAAAACGCGCGCACGCTTTGTCATTTTTAATAGTCGATAATCGAGACACATCGAGACCTATTGCACATACAAAAACGGGATCTTAACGCAATCGGGTGACCTATTCGCAACGGTTCACCACCCCACAACGCACGCATCAAATCGGACATTGCGACGGATGCAATTAAAGTGCATGGTGAAGTGGTGGTGGCGCGCTCAATGGATAAGCGATTGGTTTCATCAATTCGTTGGACCGGTTTGGCCGGGGTAATTGAATTCAAATGCACCCGCGTACCGTTCCTTCCTTTCCACTGTGATTGCACGGTTGCCTTTAATCGGTAGTCAACCCGGTGCAGCGGAACAGAGTGATTAACTGTAGCTGTGCCTTAACACAAATGCATAACATCGATTTTGATATTTTTTAAAGATTAATCTGCCATCTCTTAAGGAAAACTAATACAACAGAATAGAACATATTTTCCTTTCGAATTTGTGGGTCAAAATCCTATTTTTTTTCATTAAATATCTGTCACATTGCAGCTCGTTTTGAGGACCTACTAAAAACGCCAACTGCAGTACGATTGCCGCCATACTCACACTGCACTCCGACGAAGCTAAAGCCATCACTCAAACAAAATCTGGCAATGGTGCATTAAAACTACGCGGAAAACGCAATCGTTTGTGCAATGTTTCAGCCATGAACTAATGGAAGACCAGCGATGTGCCAGATATGCGGAATGTCAATCATGCTAAGCGAATCCACCGTATCCGTACCCATTAGCATGCATTTGTGTGTGTGTCCGAAACACTATCGAAACGATTCGGAAGAAGGAAAATTTTAATTTTATCATTTATCAAATTAACGGCGAGCGAGCTGAGCGAGGGCAGCATTGGCAGACCTATTCTTGTTTCGAGTTATCAAGCAGCTGTGGCGGAGGTTTGTGACCTGCCGTGCCGGGTCACACATTAGTCAGCATGACGCGGTACTTTTTGGTGTATGTATATCGGCGTCATGCACCTATATTTGCCACAATCAATGCGATCAGGTGCGTCACTCAGGTAGGAGGAGAAGGTATAACGTGATGTATGTAACGAGATAAGAGTATTTTTAATTACATCAACATATACGGTTGAAGGTTTTCTTCATCCAATGAGCGGTAAGAAAAGAAGTAGAAAAAAGGTCTTATTATTAACTAACACGATAAGCTAATTAACCAGTTTGTTCTGGAATGACTGAATATCCAGCAAAGAGCATTATATTCTTAAATTTAGTACATGTAATATGTGAATAAAATAGAATAACATCTATTAAATCTATTAAAAGTGGCTGGTAACGGGGATCCGTGGTACACCCAGTCTCGCAAGTTATTATGTGATGAGCATGACCCAACAGATTGCGATGCCAACAACAAGAGAAAGATCTATTAAATCAGTGTGATTGAAATGAAATTACTGCAAATCATTCAATGGTTTTTACTCTAAATTTACATTAAAGAATTTTTGTATAAAAGCAGTTCCATTTTTAGTCCAAAGTGATCAGCTGAATTTTCTTCTACTCTGTACAAGGATAGATATTGTTCGTCCGTCTGAGGATTAAACAACTTTCTCTTCAGTATTCTTCATTAGCTTTTGAGGCAGAAAGGAGAAGATATTGATCTGGAATTGCGTCTACATATTTGAATTTTTCGCTTAGAGACTACTGTGTACTCACAGTGCGATTACAAGTTTATATGCACCTTATTTGTCTGCTTTCCCAACAGCAGCTTAAAGTCAGTTTATATCACTGTATTTTTTAAAAGTGCCAAATAGATAAGATACAACAAATGATAAATAATCGGTTAGATCGTTATGGCCGTTGTTTCGCGATATAAAAATCTCTAAAAACAGTCTAGTTTTGTCAAATGCTCACATTCTATTCCAGTCTCGACTCGTAATCCTCTGTCTCAAATAATCGTAAAATCTTGTCAAAGAAAAGAAAATCAAAACAAACCACATTACGTACGGAAGGTGATGTGGATCTAAAGAATGCTGTTTTTGATTCACCAAAGAACCAATCTTTCGGATACGAATAGGCCGTTCTTTACGAATAAAAAACAGCCAATATTACCATATTCCCAAGTATCTTGCTGAACCGAAGCACATGTGTGCGTCTTTCAACTAATAGAGGGCACACAACAAGCAAACACTGTGATCGTATTTAGGCATGTTTGTTTCGCCACGATCACAATTTTTCAAAACAGAGCCGTCAACAATGGAAGACTTTTGTCGGGCAGATTGGACCTGTATTTTTGCTTCGGTGCTAAAATTATGTATCGCGTGCAGGCGGCATCATGTGCCAGCGGACGTTAAAGTAAATAGCGATACAGCAGACGATCACATCTTGCTGTTTCGTTTGTTTTTTCCTCAAATTTATATTTACAAAACCAAACGCGATGATCTCTTTGGTTCTAGAGTGCTTTGATGTTTAGCAGCAAAAAGAAAATTTGTTTTATGCCTCGAGTGTTAAATCAAATCAAATCGAACCCTACAGATCTGGAATTTTAGGCCGTAGTTTTGCCAACCACCATGCGCAAAATGGTATGCCCTTTTTTTACTTCCTCAAGTGGGTTGTGTGTTTTTTGTGTGCTACTACTACTACTGAACGCAAACTAAAAACTTTGTGTATTTATTCAAAGCGAGAGTAAATCGCTGCGCTGAACACTTACCGCCCGAACCTGCCGGTTGAACATGTAGCAGATACACGTCCATATCTTCGACGCCAGTACGAGAAACGCGCGAAAGTTCATTTGAAAGTATGACAACATTGGCATTCTCAGAACCACCGAGGGTCAGCGCATAAAGTTGGGTTGGTAGCGTTTCTCTGAGCTTCCAACAATTATGATGTGGCGGTGGCGCCTGTTCCGGTTGCTGTTTTTGTTGATGATGCTGCTATGGTGTCCTCTACTTGTTGTGGAAAGGTTTTCCCACGTGTTTGCCGCTACGCGTACCGGTTGGGAAGACGATTATTTCACCGTGAATACTGTCCTCGTTTTTGTGTCGATATTTTTCTTTCTATTTTTGCCTTATGCGTTGGTCTGTTGCACCAAACAAACAATATTTACCGGTGTCGAGCGCTATCGGCCTAACCGGAACCGGCTTCCAAGCCGCAAACACACACGCACACTCTCACACATAAGCACACACAGAAAAGCGCGCGCACGCGGCGGACACAAGGGCACTTGTCCTCTCCGTTATGCTGTGTTTCGATACTTCACTAATTGTTTCCGTTCATTCCTTCTTCGCACATGCTTGAAGCCATTTGGCCAACAATAATTATCATCACGCACCAACAATCCGTCACAGCGAAGTAACCATATTTTTGCGTTCTGGCGTCTGTTGTGAGAAAGAGAACAGAGAAGAGAAAATGATTAGTTATCATCATAAAGGCTGGTGTTGAGTGAAGAATGACTATCCTAGAAGGCAATGGGCAGGTTTTCCTTCAGCAAGGCACAACAAATGCGTAGATGCATAGTAAGTAATTCGGGTAGTAAATATGCTCTCGCTCACATGATTCCTCTCGCAAAGGACCTGCTATGCTGTGGGAAAAGTAAACACACACCCCAGAAAGGATGACCTCCATGGCCACGCACGTACCATGGCAACTTAGTGATCGTCGGATTGTACTGTACCAAAACTTAAATAACTCACAACGAAAGATAAATTTTTATATTGCAGTAGGCGCAGTAAAAATGTTGGTTCCTTTTTAACTTCGTTTGCGGTCCTTTTTCGCACACATATACACACGCTCTAGCTTACACGCACTTGCAGCAAACTCACATTATTTCGCAGGCTAACAAGTCCACAAAACATATTAAAAGGGCTAAGCAAAGCAAAGCAAAGCAAAAAAAGGGCAAGACAACCCAGGACAGGAGCGCGCAGATTCCACAATACGCGGAGAAGAGAAAATCGAAGAGAGAAGAGGACACGTGGAGAGGCAGGATAGAAAATAACTTATTCTTCTTCCTCTTGGTTCGTACTCGCCCAGCGAGACGTTCCTACATCTCCTTCTGCTTCATGGTTCTGGGGGAATCGTGCGATGCTTTTACCGTACAGAATTATCACAAATTTAGCCATTCATCCTGTGCGGAATACGTAGAAGATAACTGTGATAACCTGCGAGTGCGTGAGCATGGCATCGTACCATGGTTTTATACCTTCAAGAATATGAGAGTGGATGGATATGAAGCAAACTGAAAAAAAAACGGGACAGGCGCGACTTCCCGTTCTTCAGATTTGCACGTAGCGAACAGTAGCAATCTTGAGAGATGTGGTGTTGTATCTTCTTAACCGCGTTCGATGTTTCCTTAAGATCGATTCCACACTCCAAGCAGCGCAAGCAGGCGTACGTTTTACATTACTTTGGCAACGGAGAAAACGTACTCGCAGAGAGAAACACATGCACGCAGACACAGGCAGAGGGACCGAGACTGGGGGGCTCGAACCAACGGCAGACTCACACGCCGCCGCACTTTTTAATCTTGCACGGATAGCACAATTTTGCCTATTTTAGTGGGGTCGCAGAATTTTCAAGCACTTCAAAGCTCACCCTCAGCTCTGTTGTCTCCGCAAACACGCACAAGGGAACCAACACCACACACGCAAACACAGCTTTTGGCGAGCACAAACTGCGCTCAACGACGCTTGGACTTTTTGCTGGTTTTTCTTGATTTTTCAATTATTGGATTAGGGAGAAGAAAATATGCCGCTCTTGTCGGGGCGCCGCGATGAAAGCAACTCTGCTTGTTCTTCTTCTTGACGTCGGCGATTCACGTAGCAAAAATGAAATGTCAAAAGTGTAAGCAAGGGATAGAAAGAGAAAGAGAGAGAGAGGGAGATCGAGAGAGCGGCATAACGAGAGCTGTCAAAAAATTTGAAATGAAAGATGGAGCTGTTAATGAGGAACCGTTTGGTTTATTATTTTTTTGTTTTTTTGGTTTATCTTGCTAAATTTATTTATAATTGCAACTTGCTAGGGTGATATTTTAAACACGGAATAAAAGAGCACATTCTTTTAATTTGTATGCGTTTTAAACGTAAAAAACAAAAGGTTATTTTTCATAATAGATAGATTTATTTACACGGATTGTATTTTCAGCCAGTGGCCATAAAACTTTAAACACTTATAAAGGCATATGTATATAAAGCATACGCAAATCGTTGCAATAAGCATACCGATGGCAATGGGATGGGTTTCCGGTTCACACTCTAAATATTCCTTTCCTTCCTCTAGCGTATTAAGCCTCCAAGGCAACCTTTTTGCTCGATCCTGATGTATCTGATGGTATTGAAAGTGAAATTATTCTTTGTCACACCGATTTCTGTTGACGCAGCATGATGTTTGAGAGCTTACCCTTTTCCTTGCGTTTGCGTTCTGCGACGAGCTCCTCATCCGGAACGTCGGGTAACCGAAGATCGGAGCCATCTTCCCTTTCCGCCTCCTTTGGTTGATCTGCGCCGATAAGATCCTCCAGCTCGGCCAATACTTCATCCTCGTCCTCTTCGGTGAGGACACCGTTAAGCAGTGCATCAATTTCTTGCTGCTTTTCAATACTCTCCCTTGTTTCGTCCAGTATTTGTTCCACCTCGTCGATCGACAAGATCTCGTTGACTTTCTTCAGTGCTTCATTGCCCACCTTTAGTCCGGTGACAACCTGTGCTTCGACCTGGGCAAACTCGATGTCTGAGGCTAGTTTTTCCAGCGTTTCCAACTGGGCATCGGTATTGCTAAGCAACTTTTCTTGATATTTCTTTTTCCGCAGTAGTGTTTTGGCACGTCTGAAAGGACATGTCAGTCAGTAGAAATTGTTAAGCAAATCATATATGAGTTACATACTCCTTTCGTCCATTAGCTAAACACTTCTTGGCCAGTTCCCGATCTTTCTCCAGCGATAATTCTATGCGTTTTTGATATTGCTTTAGTTTGTCACGTTGTTGCTTCAATTGCTGGAATGGTGATATGCGTTAACATTATCCATATCGCCTTGATGATGAAGGTGACTTACCAGCACTGCTTTGTCCTGCTCTGTTACCCTGCTGACGGGCTTCGTTTTGGACTTTCCGAAAATGTTTCCCATCGCGCATGAAACACAAGCTACCGATACGTTACCTAAGAATCTTAATTGAATTATCAAATGCTTGCAGGAAAAGGAACAAAATCACAAAAAAGTGTGTTTCCCTTCCGAAATAGTAGAGTGTAAGTTCGCAGTGAGTCAGTGTTGTTTTGATTTCGTCTGGTTTGTTGTGACATTTCGCAAGTCAGCTGTTGACAGCTATCAAGATTCATACATACAGGTGAGGATAATCACGGTTTATAGTTTTTATTGTTTTTGTTCAAAATTATTGGCGTATAATATCGTACAGGTTTTAGTAGAGGGTATCATTCACGTAGAAGGAATCCCAAACTTGCAGTCGTTTTGCTTCTGGCAACTCCACAACCTCCACACCGTTGTTGGAAATGTTCAAACAGTTGTACGGTGGTGCCGTTTTTGGAACCTTCGTCCACGACAGGTTGGCGGTACTGGAACAGTTTGGGTCGCCATTGGCAGCAAAGTTGGTGAAAATGTCCACCATGTACTGAATAGCACGGTACTCAAACGTGTTCGTATCCAAGGGCTTTGCGAAAATGTTAGAAAACAGGTAAGATATCTCATCGGCATGGGACGTACCCCGTGCCTCAGGATCAATCATATGTATGCGATAGTGATTGAAGAATGGCGAATCAACGCAGAAACGATATACGAATGTTTTAGCATTGTCGGCATAGTTTACACGGGCCAGTATGGTGCGATGTAGATCATGCCAAAAGATACGATCCGAAGCCATATTAACGAACCCACCCAAATTGTCCAACGATGGAATGGAATCGGGATAGTAGAGTTGCTTAAGCTGCTCTCCACATGCCATCCGCTCCTCGAGTGTAAGCTTCAGATGGAAGGGCACATTGCCGATGAACAATCGAGGATCTTGCAGCATGGCGGGAAGTTTTGGTTTTACTTTCGGCAGTAGAATTAACCCTTCCTCGGATGTGCCGCCAATCATTACGTCTATAGCATTTCCCCACGCAGTTCGAACCATCTCCAATGGTGACCTGGGGATGAAACAAACATCGCTTTCGTAGGGCTCGATCGTTGGTGCGAATGGCGTTAGTAAGCCTTCTTGTATTTCCTGCAATGAGGGAAATGTTTTGTTTGTGTATTCAGAGACATTAACCTACATGTAAGCCGGAATACCTGAGGTCCGAACAAAGTCTCCTGATGTTCTACAATGCTTTCCGGCGATGCTTTTCGTAAAAATGCCAGTGCCGCTTCTTCATCGTCACCAACATCGCCCTGCCAACCGATGGCTTTTGCAAGCTTCTGTATCCAGTTCCGTTGAGGTGTGACGGCCCAGCTGCACAACGTACTGCCAGACATGATGATGGCACGATGGAACAAATTTTTCGAAGCGTCCGCAACTGTATGATACTGCACCGAAGCTCCACCGGCACTATGCCCAAAGAGAGTGACCACATTTGGATCACCTCCGAACCGTGCAATATTGTCCCGTACCCAGACAAGAGCAAGTCTTTGGTCCTTTAATCCAGCATTTCCCGGTATACCGGCTGCGGGTGACTGGCAGCACAGAAATCCGAGTGCTCCGACCCGATAATTTAACGACACTAGTACAATGTCCCTTTCGATAAGGTAGTCCGGACCGTACAATTCGGTTCCGCTGGTACCTTCAACAAATCCACCTCCATAGATGTAGACCATAACAGGTAGTGGTTTCGAAGGTTTAATCTAGTGGCAAGCAGAAAAACAGCAAAGTGATTGACCGAAAATTTTAGTGAGATTAATTCGATAAGCAAATACTAACTGTTTTGGTGAAAATGTTCAACTTCAAACTGTCCTCACTGCCGACAATTTTTTCGATCCGGCGATCAAAATGGTAGCATGGATCGCATTGTCGTGTACAATCCAGCACATCGGTCCAGCTTTCCGGCGGAGAAGGGTCCTAGGTAAGGGAGAAAAGAGGTGAAAAAATTCAATATCAAAAGGTGTTAATATTGACTAAAATAATTACTGTACTATTTTGGGTTGAGAGCCTCTGGCCATTAAAATGACATCATCGTGTAACCCCCGTAGCATGCTCAAACACTTGTTCAATTGCTTGGCAAATGCACTCAATTAACTGTGCCAGTAAGCTCAATCATAGTAATCCTAGGGTGGAACTGTCGTCCATCAATAGCAATCTGTTGTCCGTAGTAAAAAATCGGTAAGATTTTTACTTAATGAACAGGAAATTAAAGTTGAGGCCTCGGTTTATCTTTGCATTATCGTGTCACTTTTTTTGGTTTTAATGTAAAACGGTCACTTTTCTTACCTTGAAGCGTAGCTCTCCGACAGGCGGCTTCGCGTACGGTATACCCTGAAAGCTGACGTATTCGCTGCCGTAGAGTGCTGTCCGGGTTGTACCTTTAACCGGTCCGTAACCGGTGTTAACAATCAGCTCACCGTTGGACATTCCGTTGGTTGTGTGAAATATTAACCAAGTTCCGAAAAATGTAAGCTACTAGCGGACGTACAACTTGACCGAATGTAACTAAACTTCTTGTAAAAAGGAAATCCGGGCAATCGAGCGAGATGTAGCGTTGTTAATAGGCTGCGGTTTTGAAGATAATGCTTGTAGGGGTTGGTCGATCGTCGTCTTTTATTTATGTCGTGGCTTGCTGCGCACGCAACGCTGATTACGTTTTATGTCAGTGTTTCTAACGCAATTTTTTGGCAAGCTTCAAGAAAAGAAAAAAATATGTTAAAGATAAAACTGGTAAGGTACTTATCAGTTTTTTAGGCTAAATGTAACTATCATAGAATTCTTAAATTTGTTATGCTATATTTGAGTCACTTCTCTGATCAGTTAACCTGCCGTACACTAAACCACAACTATCAATGAACTGCTATGATAAAACTTAACAACACACTGGAGAAGCTGAGCAATTCCCACCCTTATCGATAGAATGTGCATCGCTATCAGTGTGGTCGGTAGATTACAATTAGCGAGAAGTATGCCCCCCTCGAGCGTGTATTTCACGACCAGTTCCCAAGTTCAGTAGTGTTTCAAACGTGATCTACATCAGTTGTTTGGCGAAGTATTAAAATGAGCGAGCTAGAGCATCCCATCGTGGCCACACGTTACGGTCCAGTGCGGGGCGTAAAGAAAACAGCTGGAACCGGTGTAGAGTATTTGAACTTCCAAAAGATACCGTACTGTAAACCACCTGTTGGTGAGCGACGCTTTAAGGTAAGAAAATATCAGAATGGGAAGTTTCGAGAAATCAAGTCCAACTGTTTTGTTTGTTTGCACATAAAAGGATCTAGAGGCACCGGAACCATGGGCGGAACCGTTGGACTGTACGCAGCAAGGTCCGAGTGGATATCAGTTCAACAAGCTGCTGAACAAGATCGTTGGTAGCGAGGATCATCTCTATATGAATGTGTTCACAAAGGAGGTAATTACTAATTTTTGGATGCGATTTTAGAGTGGAGAAAAATTTCTACAATTCGGTTCGTTGCGTCCGTTGTGTCAAATCATGCTGCCAAGATAACCAATACTGTTTATTCATGATTATTTAGCATCTTATCACATCTGGCTTCTTATCTCGGTTTTTGTGCTGCGTCGGCATTTGATGTACGATGTACTTATATGGTAGATCGTATTGTTTACTTGATTATGTTCACAGAATTTGTATATATTGTTAAATACGCTTAAATCCTGTCTGAAGTCTCTCTTACATCTCGCTACAAAGATGTGCGCAATGAGATGTATAATGAGTTCATGTAATGAGGATGACAGCATACGACTTAGTCCAAATAGTATCATAGAGGTACTCTGCAACAGATTAAATAATTTTTCGTTACCTTCAGCTAAAACCGCAAAAACTTCTACCAGTTATGGTATGGATTCATGGTGGAGCATTTATGCGTGGTTCTAGCGGCACCGAAATGTACGGTCCGGATTATCTCATTCAAAAGGACATCGTATTGGTTACCTTCAACTATCGCATTGGAGCATTCGGTAAGTGTCCGTTGTTATCCAATTATTAATAAGTGTAACTGAACTAACAAAATCCATTTTTCTCGTAGGATTTCTATCTCTCGATTCACAAGAGTTGGGCATCCCAGGCAATGGTGGTTTAAAGGATCAAAATTTGGCCCTCCGTTGGGTGCGAGATAATATCGCTCACTTTGGCGGAGATCCGGACAATGTTACGCTGTTTGGGGAGAGTGCCGGAGGATGCTCGGTGCACTATCACATGGTGTCGGAACAATCACGAGGTCTGTTCCGGCGGGCGATCGTAATGTCCGGCTGTACGCTGAACAATTGGTCCACGATGCCAAAGCGTGGTATGGCTGAACGGTTGGCGAAAGCGCTCGGTTGGAATGGAAAGGGTGGCGAAGCTGAAGCATTTAAAGTTTTGATGAATGCTTCAGCTGAAGATATCACTAAGCATCAGGATCAGCTGTTAACTGCAAATGTATGTATTCGCGAACGAGAGTTAGCTTCGTGCAACGCTTTGATTTATAATTATATTTGTTCTTGGTTCTCTCAATAGGAGTTGGAAAATCGTATACTTTTTGCATTTGGCCCGGTCATTGAACCGTACCTGTCGCCAAACACCTTCATTCCCAAGAAACCGCTGGAAATGTGTCGTGAGGCGTGGAGTAACGATATCGATATTCTGATCGGTGGTAACTCCGAGGAAGGACTATTTTGCTTGAGCTCGATCAAAGAAAACCCAGCCATAATGGATAATCTGAAGAACTTTGAGTTCTTGGTACCGATGGAGCTTGAGTTGGTACGAAGCTCCCAAATGTGTCGCGAATATGGGCTACGGTTGAAGAAGTTTTACTACGGTGATACGGAACCATCGTTCGCAAATCGAGAAGGTTATTTAACGGTAGGAGGGTAAAAAATTTGCCACTTTTATTGGGTTTCGGAATTATTTTTTCTATCTTTATCTGTCCTTATCGTAGCTAATGACGGACAAGCTTTTTTGGCACGGTATTCATCGTACCGTGTACTCCCGTATCAATTCGCGCAAAGGTGCCAAAACGTTCGTCTATCGATTTTCGGTAGATTCCGAAACGTACAATCACTACCGGATTTACTTTTGCGATCGTAATGTGCGTGGAACTGCTCATGCTGATGACCTTTCGTATCTGTTTAAAAATCTATTCAGCCCCGTACCGGCTGTGGATACGTTTGAGTATAGGACGATGCAACAAATGGTAAGTTAATGGATATATTTTCAAAATAAAATTTCACTAACCGATATTTTATAGGTCGAGCTGTTTACTAACTTTGCCATCATGGGCACCCCGAATGGTGGAACTTTAGGAGACATTTGGGAACCGGTTGGTACTGGGGTGGAACCGTACAAATGTTTGAACATTAATAATAGTGGATTGAGCTTTGTCGACCTGCCGGAAATGAGACGCATGAAGCTGTGGGACTCGATTTACAAGAAGGAGCAACTTTATTAACTGCTGTCCGGTGGCCTGCCTGTGAGTGTGTTTGAATAATACAGGATAGTTGTATATTTACGATTGTTTTTTATTTCGTTTGCGGTACTGGTGTTACTCCGACGTAGTTAATACAAACAAAAGAATGTAATTTCGTAATGGGATTATTATTGGTTGTCCTAAGAACTGATAAGATAAGCTCAGATAGGAATCTAAAATGAGAACAAGTATACTTACTCTTTTATATTTGTTTGGGTATTACTTAAATAATATATAAGGAATACGGCCTCATAACGAAATAAAAAAAAACTTCAGTAATATATTTTTTATATGTAGGAATATGTTTTTCATTACAATCCTAAGTAGGATGGATGAGCAAGTACGTTGAAATATACTTTTTTTATGTTAATTTAAACTGGTCGATCGTACTACCCGCCAGCAGACATATTTGTTCGGGTGTAGCTGGTATTTCTGCAAATTTTGAAGATATATTTTTTAAATATGATACTCATTAAGCTGGCGCGACCTTTCAATACAATACTCACCGATTGGATACCATTCATCCGACAGGCCTGCCTGCCTGCGTGCCGAATTCAGTGCCATCCGAAGAGCAAACAACAACGAAATAGTCATATTGAGCGCTGGCTCACCGGTTGTTTTAGAACGCAGAACAAAGTTTTCGTTGTGTGTACTCTGTAGAAACTTAACGCGGAAGTCCACCGGGATATCTTTAGCACCGGGTGGTTTATAGTTCCACGAGCGATTAGTTAGCAGCTGTCCAGACTCACCACTGTACACGAGCTGCTCGGTAAAATACAATCCAATACCCATCACAAATGCGCCTTCGATTTGACCAATATCGATACCTGGGCTGATGCTTTCCCCAACATCCTCCAGTATGTCGACACGGCGAATCTGTACGTTTCCGGTAAGGATGTCCACCTCCACCTCAGAACACGTTAAACCCCACACGACGTAGTGTTGCGTTTTGGTTACGTTGTACTGATAAAGTGCGCACAGATCGACGTGCTGCTGGTGGCAACGTTGTGTGATGGCTTCCCACGAATCGTCCGGATGCTGCTGTCGTACCGGATCGATTCGGGTTTTTAATATTTCGCACGCTTTCTGTACGGCGAAACACGCTGCATCGCTTGTCATACTGCCACCGGAAACGATCGCGTTTGGTGAGGTTATGTTGGCCATAGCTTTTACCTTGATCATAGTCAGCGGGATACCCAACGCGCGAGCCGCAACCTGGGTAACTTTGGTGTTCACACCCTGGCCCATATCGATACCGCCGGTAGTGATGGCTACCGTTCCATCGGCATGGTAGATCGACACAAGTGCGTGCAGTGATCCCATAAAGTACTGTGGATATCTCATCGGAACGATTGCGATTCCACGCTTGATCCAACGGTTCGTTTCGTTGAATCGTACTATCTCATCTCTGCGAGCTTCGTACTGAACATCGTTTGCAAACATTGGGAGCAACTCTCGGATTTTGCTATCTTCTGGGAGATTTTCCATACGCACGGCTAGTGGGTCAAGTCCCAGACGTTGCGCAATGTGCTCCATCATGTTTTCGGCCATACTGATGCCCTCGTTCGTTCCTGGACCCCTGCAGTACGTGCTGCTCGCCGATTCCGTCAACACACTGTGACCCATCACCTTCCAGCTGCTCGTATCGTAACAGTTGCGATAAAATAGGAAAGTAACTTTCTCTACCGGTTCGTTTAGGCAACAGCCAGAGTCCTGATAGAATTGGTTAAGCAATCGCTGCACACGACCACGCTCGTCAACTTCAATTTCATAGCGACTGACGCAAGCCGAACGCTTGCCAATCGCCATCATATTGTCCTCAAGGGACATGATCAATCGTACGGGACGTTGGGAGAAATGTGCCGCAATCGCACAGGCACACGCAATTTGGGACGCACGGGAAATCTTTGACCCAAAAGCACCGCCCAATCGACGTATACGGAAGTTGAGACTGTTTTCCGGGATTTTAAGGGCACGCGCGATCGCGATCTGACACATATCGACCCATTGCGTCGAGCTGTACACATCCATCCCATCGTCGATCGGTACACACACGCACTGTTGTGTTTCCATGGAAAGATGATATTGACTCGGCAGATCGAAGGTGCCCTCGAGTCGGATCGAACCACTTCCGGTGTCGTATTTTTCCCCGATCTGTGTCCCGTCGCTCGGGTGTATGCGATCGGTTTGACCAGCTTTGATGACATCCTTGACCGTTGGCAAGATGGGTTGACCGTCCGGTGGACCATATTCAATATCTACCAGCTTCGCTGCTCGGTACGCTTCGTCGTATGTTTCAGCGAGAATAATACCTACCGGTTGCCCGTGGTAGAGCACACGATCACTGCAGAATATCTCCTCCACTTCCTGATTGTCAAGCTCCACTGGCATAAAATTATTGGTGCCGGGTATGTCACGTGCTGAGTAGAACGCTACCACACCTGCGCGTGCTAGTGCTTGCTTTGCGTCTATTTTGAGGATATTGGTGCGTGGCTTAGTGGCCAGTACAAATGCACCGAACAGTTGCCCTGGAAGATTCGGAATGTCATCGGTGTAGTGTGCCTCCCCGGCTGCCTGTGACAATCCTTCCACCTTGGGTATGTGCTTCGTCATTGGCCAGTTCTCTTGAATGGTATCGTACGTTTGCTGACCACTTGAAAGCATTCGCTTCGATAGCTGTGTACCACTTGAGTACAGAGCATTGAGCTGAACGCCACGATCAGCTGCGATGCTCAGAATCGCACGGTAGAATAGTGTCGATGCAAGATGTTTCCGATACTCGGACGACGCATCCGGTGGAACGTAGTTCGGTGCTATTGTGTCGTTGAGCAACTTTAACGCCTCTCCAAACACCGACTCTTGGAAGATGTCTTTCCCGACAAGGAAACTTTCAAGCTGCACGGCATGGGTAAAACCCGGATTGATGCCACCATAGCAGATAGAAGCGGTGCGTAACATGCCGGACGGTTGAAACTGTAGCAGAACAGTCGCATTAACGTACGCATGTGCATTCTGTGCTCGTGGCATCACTTTGTAGGTGCGCAAGGAGTATTCCTTGGGATCGAGCGGGTAAAGAAGAATGTTTAGTATGATACGTTTGTTCATGTTCATCGACAGATATTCTTCTACCGTGACGACTTTGGTTGAGGTGGTTGAGGTGGCTAGAAAAAGAAAGTAGAAAATTTAAGTACGATTGAAAATTTCTGTTGAAAAATATCCTTCTGCTTACCGATCGTTAAACGTGCGCCAACACCCTCGAGTAGTAGATACACATCGGAGGGAAAATCACGATGCTGATGCTTAATGCTCAGATTACCAGCGATTGTACCGACGTTGCGTACCGGGACGTTGGCGATCAGGTCAAGATGTTTAACCATTTCGCGACAGTACTCGTATCCCTTGGCGGTGGACGCTTCATCGAGGATTCCCACCAGCTCGGTCAGTGTAACGTTAGCTCCGATCGTCAATGCATCGTTGAAGTAGTTTACACGTAGATCTGCCACAGAGCTGATGTCAATAAACACGTCCAGATTGTCGGGACGTCGATATACGCCTGTGGCTGTGTTGCCAGCAATCAGCATGTACGATTGTGATTCTATCTTGTCGAAAATCCGAAAGATTGCTTGCACATTCTCCACCTTGTACCATTCACGGCCACCAGCAAACAGCAGCTGAATGTCGTTCGCTTCCTCACACTGTGCTGCCAACGAACACTTGCCCGTGCAAGGGGTTCCTTCCAAACTTTTTGGACAAATCCTTGGAACGTCCTCAATATCCTGACAGACTTCCAACAGCTTTGGATCTGCATCTACCGCCAAAGATTTGAATGCATCCAGAATAGGCCGGTACCCGGTACAGCGACAGATATTGCCACCGAACGAATTCTCAACCTCCTCCATCGTAACTTTGCCCTTCTTCGATTCCAGCAAGCTGTACATGTTCATCACCATACCTGGCGAGCAGAATCCACACTGCGTTCCGTTGAAGTGAGCCAGCCGGCGTTGGGTAGCATGGTAACCGTCCAGCTTGTTACCGACACCTTCGATCGTAACGATATCCAATCCATTGCAGGAGAAGAGTGGAAATAGACACTAAAAGCAAGATTCAAAATAGCTACATGATGACCGGGAAACTTCGAGTTCGCATTGACGTAATCGTACCGAGTTTACCGCTCGTGAGATGATATCCTTCGTGACGGGATGCTGGCTGCTAACATTGACGATGCACGCACCACATCCACCCTCACGGCACATAAACTTAGTGCCCTTAAGCTGTGCATGGTAGCGCAGATAGGTACCGAGCGAGGTATCGATCGGGACGGTTGCACTGTTCGCTGAAACAATGAAACATAATAACACATGATTTAGGCACCTTGTACACAGAGACCGGCGGCGGCATGTCTTGTTGATAACGGCAGAAAGCCCAATTTAGCAGCATGGGGTGTCGGTATATCTATCCAGAACGTTCCGTTATTAACTTGCCACTCGGTATCACAGCTCGAGGGGCTTGAAAGGCAATTTATCATTGATACTGGCTGATCAATGATAAGATGCGCGTGAACGCGTTTGCCCACCTTTATGCACCTTTCCGTTGATGGTGAACACTATTTGCATGATATTGTTGTTTTGTCTAGCGGGCGCGCGTATTGATGGGCGGACGAAATTCCACAAAGTGTTGCCCTAGCAGCGGCAACGATCGTACTACAACTGCGTACACACGCGAATCGCTAGTTAGCGAGAGACTGAAGTCGCGACTTCTCACCAGCAGCGCGCGCAGTCACACTGTTTTGTGTGTGGGGGGGGGAGGTTTTTATAGACCCGAATCCAAATGCTCTTCTTATCATCTTTGGCGTCTCGCGTAGTACGAGCTTCACGTGTTTGCTTTGCGTACGCGAGTGAGAGCGTGTGTTGAGCGCGCAACGTTTGTGTTGGTACGATCGACGACATTTTTTCCACGTGAACAGAATTTAAATCATCACCGGTTGTGGGTCTTTTTTGGTAGTCGGCATATTGGTCCTGCCTTTGAACCGGTTCAATCGGTTATGGATTGAGTTTCAAATTTGGCCAAGTGTGCCATAATTGGACAGGGTTAAGGTCATAAAAATAGAGTGCAAAATTAGTATCTGATATATGGATTGGACGATGATGCGTGGGAATGGGATTGATTGCGAGTTTGATTTGGTTGCAAGCCAGATAAAAGCGTTTATCACGTTACTGCATAAACCGGATATCTGTTTTATTTTTACTTTTAAAGAACGGCTTGGCCATATTGCTTAACCAGATATCGGTTTCAACGACGATAAGATATACCTTTTATCAATGCAGTTTTTCTTATCGTTTGCTGGGCTGAGGATAAGCAGCTACGTTTGAGAATGTTCTCGTGAAATGTTTGGATTGCATAATTTAAATTGGAATTATATTTGATTTCTGGGAGCTATGGTCAGGCAATAGCGGAGCCAGTCTTTACACGGCAGGACCGTGGTTCAAATACCACCATTACCCCGTAGTGATGAGGACTGTGACTATCCGAGTACATGGTATTAGCAAGTCTAGCAAGCCAATAGATCGCCGGCGTGACCTTAGCAGAAGGTCATTAGGCCAATGAGAGGAATATATGATTTCAGATATTGAGAACCTCTGGATGCTGATTCGGCAAGATAAACGATCCGCATCAGCTTCTGGTCTAACATCATACGAACTTGCCCATTTGTAAATTTTAAAACCTTTACACTAATGGAAGGAAATAATGAAAGACGATGTAATAAAATAAGAAAAATGACACCTTTTCAAAGCATATATTTATTTGCAGTTTTTATATTTTATCCAATCTATACATCTATCCCGATAGTATCATTAGTATCCACCTAACGCTAATGGTAAAAATTCTAAGAAATTCAATAGAGCCTTCAAAAGAATTACTGCACCTTGTTGAACTAGTGTTACAGCTAATTCAACAGATACTGCTCTACAGAGTTACCCGCCATCAGATACACCTGATCTGGCGTGGATGGTGCACCCAGCTGAACCCATTCGTTCGACAATCCTGCATCGGTACGTGCTGCCAACACGGCATTACGAAGCGCACAAAGCACAGAAACGGTCATATTCATGGCCGGCTCACCAGTTGCCTTCGAACGTAGCACGCCCGTTGCGTTAGAGCTCTTCTGCAGGAAGCGCACCCGGAAATCAACCGGAATATCCTTCGCACCTGGCGGTTTGTACGTCCAGGTACGGTTGGTTAGCAGTGCACCGGTTTGCGGATCATAAATCAGTGCCTCGGTCAGGTAATAGCCAACGCCCATAATAAATGCCCCCTCGACCTGGCCAATATCGATACCGGGGCTCAAGCTTTCACCAGTATCCTCCAGAATATCGACACGACGTAGCTGCACGTTGCCGGTCAGCACGTCGATCTCCACCTCAGTGCAGGTCAAACCCCAGATGATATAGGCTTCCAGATCGGACGCCTTGTACATGTAAGTCGCACAAAGGTCCACGTTCTTGTAGTAGCTATTCTCCACGATGGTTTCCCAAGAAGCGTCCTTCATCTCGTCACGGATCGGTTTCATGCGTTCCAGCAGAATCTCACACGCTTTCTTAACCGCCTAGAAAAAAAGTGTTAAAACATTAGAATTGGCTTTTTCTATTCTCACACTGCTAAACCCTCTAGCTAGACCAATATTCTACTCACAAAAGAGACAGTCTCGCTGGTCATACTGCCACCGGTACAGATAGCGTTCGGTGACGTCATATTGGCCGACGGTTTGATGCTAATCTTTTCCATCGGAATTCCTAGAACATAGGCCGCGACCTGTGCGACCTTGGTATTCATGCCCTGGCCCATTTCGATGCCACCGTGCGTGATGACCACGGTACCGTCCGTATGGTAGATCGACACCAGCGCATGGATCGTACCGAAGTAACCCAACGGGTAGCGCATCGGTGTGATCGCTAGGCCCCGCTTTTTCCAACGGTTCTCGCGATTGAACTGTTCAATCTCCTTCTTGCGCAAATCGTACTCGACATCGGCCCGGAACTGTGGCATAAGCTCGTGCATCTTCAAATCCTTGGGCATGTTTGCCATACGCACGTCAAGCGGATCTAGCCCCGTTGCATGCGCGACATGTTCCATGATGGTTTCCACCATGGCAATGCCTTCCGTTGTGCCCGGTGCACGACACCAGGTGTTACTGGCAGAGTCCGTAACGGCACCCTTTGCAACCGTCTTCCAAGCTTTGTTGTCGTAGCAGTTTCGGAAGAACTCTGCACAGTGACCCATCGACTCGTTCAGACACGAACCAAAGTCGTGAACGTACTCGTTGTATAGCTTCGTAATTTTGCCATCCTTCTCCACATCCACCTCGTAGTTGGAGATGACGCCGTAACGCTTGCCAATGGCTTCCATGTTAGCCTCGAGCGTCATAACCAAACGCACGGGTCGCTGGGTCTTGTGGGCAGCTAGGGCCGCTGCACAAGCTATCAGGGTAGCCCTGGTACCCTTGCTTCCATAACCTCCGCCCAAACGGCGTACATACAGATTAAGGCTGTTCTCTGGCACGTTCAGCATCTTCGAAATGGCGATTTGCGTAAAATCGATCCACTGCGTCGCCGAGTATACGTCCATACCGTCCTCGATCGGAATGCAAACGGCCGTTTGCGTCTCCATCGTGTAGTGATACTGACCCCCGATTTCAAAGCATCCCTTTACCTTGATCGCACCATTGGGTGCAGCTTCAAACTCTTCGCCCAATGTACTGTACGGCATGTCATTCAGCCGATCGGTTGCCTTGGCACGGAGCACATCCTTAACGGTAGGATATCGCTTGGAGGATGTTTTATCGTACTGCACCTTCACCAGCTTGCTAGCACGATTGGCCAGATTGAAAGTGTCGGCAACGACAAGACCAACCGGTTGTCCGTGATAGATCACTTTCTCACTGCAGAAAATTTCCTCATCATGTGGGCCCATGAATCCTTTGAAGTACATGAAATTGTTTGCCCCAGGTATATCCTTCGCCGAGTAGAAGGCAACAACGCCGGGCAGTTTCTACAAAGAGCAAACATTATAATGAATGAGCTGCTTTAGTTAAAGTTGCTTCTACATACCAGTGCTTCCGAGGCATCAATGTTCGTAATCTTCGTCTGCGATTCCGTTCCCAGGACAAATGCGGCATACAGCTCGTTCGGGAATACTGGTAAATCGTTTGCATACTTTGCCTCGCCCGAAGTTTGCAGCAAACCTTCAATCTTAGGAATGTTCTTCGTCAAGGGCCAATTCTCCTTGATGGTATCGAACGATTGTGTTCCAGACGAGAGTGGGCGATCGAGAACTGTACCGCCCGATTTGAATTCGCTTTTAACGGAAGCCTTCAGTTCCGGTGCAATGTTCAGCACGAACTTGTAGAATAATGAAAGGGCTAGATTTTTCCGGTATTCTGGCGCAGCATCAGGAAGCACCCAGTCGGGGTTCAGTTCCGTTGCCAGAATCTTCAGGGCTCCTTGAATGGTTTCATTGGTAAGCAGGTTCTTACCACTGAGGTACTCTTCCGTTTTGATCGCATGCGTAAAGTGAGGATCGATTCCACCGAAGCAAATGTTGCTCGACACTATATTCGATCCATCCAGCTTGATCAGGAATGCACCGTTTACGTATGCGTGAGCATTCTGCGCACGGGGCATGATCTTGAAAGAACGGTAGACATAGATGGATGGATCCAGCGGAGGCAGTATCACTTTAAGCAGCAGCTTTTTCTTCATGTCCAGAGTGACATACTCGGAAGGACGAACGGTAGACGTTTTTCCTTGGGCCTCCACTGAAAAGGAATGAAGATTCATAAGATGGAATAAAGCCTACACTGGGAAGAGTACTTACAGATGGTCAACTTCGCATCAGCAGCTTCCAAGATAAGATAAAGATCGGAGGGGAACTCAGGATGTTGGTTTTTGATGCTAAGATTACCAGCGATCGTTCCAGTGTTACGCACAGGAACGTTGGCAATCAAGTCGATATGGCGAATCAGATGTTCAAAATAGGAGAAGCTTTTGTTTTGCTTGGCAGCAAAAGTCAGCAGATCCATTAGCTCGGTCAAGGAGGTTCCAGCTCCGACAGTTAAGGAGCTTCCTACCGAGCTAGCTCGAAGCTCTTGGACAGCATTGATGTCGATAAAGACTTTTATTGCATCACTTCGACGGTATACACCATGGGCGGTATTACCTCCGATGAGCGTGTAAGGCTTGTCCCCAATGCTCTCGAAGATGGCGAAAATGTCGCTTACGTTATACACCTTGTGCCATTCCTTCTGCTCGTCGAAGCTCAGGTGCAGTCCCTTGTTGGGATTAATTTTAGCAGCAGCAGAACACTTGCCAGCGCAAGCCGAACCGGTTTTGGGACAAATCTTTGTAAGGTCCTCGATATCTTGACACTTCTCCTTGATCTTAGGATCAGCATCGACAGCCAGAGCCTTGAAAGCGTCCAGGATGGGACGGTAACCGGTACAGCGGCAAATGTTACCACCGAACGAGTTCTCGATCTCCTCCATGGTGACCTTGCCCTTCTTCGTCTCCAGAAGGCTGTACATGTTCATGACCATACCGGGCGAGCAGTATCCACACTGGGTACCGTTGAAGTGAGCCAGCAGCTTTTGGGTGGCGTGATAACCGCGCTGCTTACCACCGATACCCTCGACGGTGGTGATGTCCATTCCATGGCAAGCGAGCACAGGAAACAGGCACTGATAGGATGAGGAAAGCTCTGTATTAATAAGTTATACCGACTGCAAATAGTCGGGAGGATAGTCTTACCGAGTTAACAGCATAAGAGAAGGGCTCTCCTGACACTGGATGGACTCCGCTCAGGTTGACCACACAAGCGCCACATCCTCCCTCGAGGCACATGAACTTGGTACCAGTCAGGTGAGCATGGTTCCGGATGAAGGTGTTCAACGAGGTATCGACCGGTACACTCTTCGAGTTAACTGTGGATACGTTAATCGATTATTTATAAACCACATAATTTTTGCAACTAGGAAATGGGTAACGAAATAGTTCTATCGTATCCATTATCTTCTTCACGCGTGATGTCATGTTCTTATCGATGATGTGGGTCATATGTCTTCTTTTTTTGGTTGTTATACCATTCAACCAATACTCACCTTGATAAGGTTTCGCATTGATAGAGAAAATAACCTCCATGATAGTGCAAGTTTGAAATATCTTTCCTGCTTTTATATAATTTCACAACACTGCGCAAAAAATCACCCCCCAACACAATAGCCTTTGAATTGAAACTGTCACACAGAAGCACTGGAACACGCACAATTCAAAAATGACTGCTAGATCACACTGGAAAACGAGTGTATGGAGATACTGACAGGATTCCGGGAGCAACTACGATACGCTCACTACGACTGATCGTCAGCGAGTGTGAAGCGTTCGTGCAAATGGATCCGATTTGTTCGGTAGAAATCGCGATAAACGCACGCGACACTTGCCGGGGGGTGGGCCCTAGGTCTATTTGCAAAAATGTGCCCAGTCACCTTGGTCAATTGTTATAGCTAACGGCGGGTGTGGGTGTGGATGTGCGTCTCCATATCATCTCGTTTGGGACAATTCTCCACCCCTACGCAACCGGGATGGATCAGAATCTGTCTGAGGGTAATGGATGGAACTCCAATGCTATTTAGGGGTATATTGGAGCTGAACATGGTTGTTGTATAATATCGCATAATCGTGAGAGAATACGATGGCTACGTTGTACCCATTGAAATAGTAGAAAAATAGTATCGTTGTAAATGCTTGCGCCTGTACTATTACGCCGCTTGTTGTGCTTTTGAGAGATCAAGTGCATTGCCGGCAAAATAAACGCAGTTCCTTAGGTTTCGTTTGTACAGCACTTAGGGCGTCGTGTGAGGTGTGCATTGCTGATAAA
This sequence comes from Anopheles maculipalpis, assembly GCF_943734695.1. Classification (NCBI taxonomy): domain Eukaryota; kingdom Metazoa; phylum Arthropoda; class Insecta; order Diptera; family Culicidae; genus Anopheles; species Anopheles maculipalpis. The sequence continues at coordinate 76,347,497 of NC_064872.1, forward strand.
AGTCGTGTGTCGTTTTCTGAAGTACAAATTTAGCCATCACTTCATTACTGTAACACAATTGAAATTGAGTTTAAAATTTCTAAATTTTTGGTTAATGGACTACATATGTTGTTAATTAGAATAGTATAGCAAAGATTAGTTCTATAAATCCCTTTTGGTATCCATGTCTATCTCATTCCTAATGACCCAACACAAGCAGCAATTGGCCAAACCTTCCTCGCCTTTTCATCACTTTTGCTGTGTCATCTGTGTTGATTTCGATCTTTCCGCCGATATTACTCACCATTGTACGTCTTCCCATTGATCGCGAACGTGATCTCCAGCAGTACCATAATAGTTTTGCCAAACTCGCGTGTGTCTCTCTGCCTTTTCACAATTTCAGAATTGTTTGAATGAAATATTACTTCCTACGGATAGGACCCGGTCACAACACTCGGCGTATGCTCTCCGGCTCGACGGCAACTAACGCACGTTGCAAGGTCGTGGTCGGCGATTTTTGGCCGTAGCACGCATTTGCGTTGATGGTAGTGGGGAGTAAAATAGGGTTCGCGAGATCGAAGCAGGAAAAAAAGTGCCGGCTGCTACAAAAATCATTCATTTGTTTATTTTACTGTGTTAGAAACATGGGTGCTCGCGCATGGCAAAATGTTTAGAGCGTGTTGGGTGGGGGCACGTTTATGGTAGTGCTCGCCGACTGCTCCCGCCATTAGGCTGTGAGCGCTCTCATGGTTTGGCGCTGCTCTATCATCAGCTCCCCATTAAGCACGACCACATCCGCAACTCCACGATGTCGTGCTGGTAGAATAGGCGTGTGCGTGTGGTTCAAAGTGGGGCCTGACCGGTGATTAGATACGTACGCTGAATTTGGTCGGCATTTATTTTTGGTGTGACGTAATACAGTATGGGACAAATTATGCTCTCACAGGCAGAAATGCGAAATTAATTCGTTTGGAGTGTGTAATACGAAATATCTGCATTTTATTCTAGAAGACTTTTCTTATCTTGCAGAAATTATTTATTTGCAAAATAATTCACTGTATTATTTTCTCTTCTCAGTGTCGCAATGACGATGTCCCACTGACTTGCTTTTATCCTAATGAAGCAAATATTGATTGTAAGAATTTCCCAAATGCTCCAAAATTCTGTCTGGCGTGCAGGGTGAACCCAACGGTATCCATTTCCGTGGCGCACCCGCATCCAATCGTGCCGCATTGATAGCGTTCCTCAGTGCAAACAGTACCACGATAGCCATATTAACAGCCGGTTCCCCAGTAGCTTTCGAACGCTGCACTCCAGTAGGATTGATGGTGCTCTGCAGCAAACGAATCCGAAAATCGACCGGTATGTCTTTCGCACCTGGTGGACGATAGTTCCAGGATCGATTGGTTAGCAGCTCACCAGTATCACGATCGTATATGAGTGCTTCGGTAAGATACAGTCCAACGCCCATCATGAACGCGCCCTCTATTTGGCCGATTTCGATCTCAGGGTTTAGCGTTTGGCCTGCGTCCTCAAGAATATCGACACGATGCAGCAACACGTTACCGGTGAGTACGTCCAGCTCGATTTCGGCACAGGCAAGGGCCCAAACACTGTACGACGGGAGCACAACACCGTTGTACATGGCCGTGGCACACAGATCCACTCCCTGAAGGTGACACAGCTGGGTCAGTGCTTCCCACGAGACGTCCGGATGTTGTTGTCTTACGGGTTCAATCCTTTTTAGCAGCAACTCACATGCGATAAGCACGGACTGAAAGTAGATCCAGAATATGGGTAAATATCATTATTTCGTGTTGAAGCATATCAAGCATTTCTTAAGCAAACTGTTCTCAGTACGATACTCAGTACTCACATGTGCGACGGCTTCACTGGTAATACTGGCCTGTGTGCAAAAGTCATTCGGTGCCGTAAGATTGGTGGTTGGTTTGATGGCAATTTTCTCCACCGGGATGCCCAGCACTTTGGCTGCGACTTGAGCCGCTCGTGTATTTATACCCTGGCCCATCTCTATCCCACCATGCGTAATGGCAACAGTGCCATCGGTGTGATATATCGAAACGAGTGCGTGCAGTGTTCCGAAATAAGCCACGGGATACTGCATTGGGACGATCGCTATGCCACGCTTACGCCAACGGTTTTCCAAATTATACCGCTCAACTTCCAACCGTCTGCTTTCATACTCGGTATCTGCGAGGAAGGTTTGCAGCAGTGGTCGCATTTGTGAATCGGTTGGCATGTTCTCGAGTCGCACTGCCAGCGGATCACGCTCCGTTACGAACGCTATGTGCTCGATAATGGATTCTATCATGGCGTACGCTTCCGTGGAACCAGGCGCACGACACCATGTGTTGCTAGCAGAATCGGTTAGCGCGGTTTTGGACACCACAGACCAAGCATCCTTATTGTAGCAATTGCCGTAGTAACCTTGCATAAAATCGGGCGCTTCATTCGTGTTGCATCCAGCATCGTGCAGAAATTCGTTGTGAAGACGAAGTATTTGTCCCTCGTTGGTTACATCGGTCGAATAGGTGGAAACCACTCCGTACCGCTTGCCGACGACGGCCATGTTTGATTCGATCGTCATTATCAACCGTACTGGGCGTTTTGTTAGATGACAGGCAAGTGCACAAGCACAAGCAATTTGAACGGCACGGGAAGCCTTTCCACCGTATCCACCACCAATCCGACGTACGGACACGTTCAGGCTATTTTCGGGCACACCAAGCATTTGTGCTATTGCAATTTGGGTAAGTGTTATCGCTTGTGTTGCGGTGTGCACCTCCATTCCGTCTTCCAGTGGCAGACAGACGCAAGTTTGTGTTTCCATCGTGTAGTGATATTGGCCATGGGATTCAAACGTCCCGGAAATATTGATGGAAGGCACCGTAACTGAGCTACTGTACGATTCGCCAGTATACCCGTAATCAATATCCACCACACGATCATGACGCTTAGCATCTGCCACTTCCTTGACTGTCGTGTAGATCGGTTCGTCGGGTTTGGTGGAGTAGTTAATAATGACTTTTTTCGCTGCGTATTGAGCGGCTTCAAACGTGTTGGCCACCAACAAAGCTACAGGTTGACCGTGGAATAGTATACGTCCACTACAGAAAACTTCTTCCACGTTGGGACTAAATTCTGACTTTATAGGCATGAAATCATTTTTGCTGGGGATGTCCTTTGCTGTGTAGAAAGCGAACGCTCCTGGAATTTTCTGTTGGAGAGAGTTTTACAAAATAAAGTCGTAGGGCTAATGAAGGAACAAAGAACAGACATACTTACTAAGGCTTCTGTAGCATCAAACGAAACAATTTCAGCATGCACCGCTGTACCAAGTACGAAGGCAGCATACAGCTCACCAGGAAACGTTGGAAGATCGTTAATAAATTTGGCTTCACCGGACGTTTGATGCAATCCTTCAATTTTGGGTACTTTTTTAGCAAGTGACCACTGTTCTTGTTGCTGAGCTTTATCGTATTGTTGAACACCAGAAGATACCTTACGATGCAGTACAGATCCTCCCGATTTGTATTTACTTTTCACTGCTGCGTTCATGGCGGAGGCAACGGTAAGTGTAAATTTGTAGAACAATGAAAGGGCTAAATTTTTCCGGTATTCTGGAGCAGCATCAGGAAGCACCCAGTCGGGGTTCAGTTCCGTTGCCAGAATCTTCAGGGCTCCTTGAATGGTTTCATTGGTAAGCAGGTTCTTACCACTGAGGAACTCTTCCGTTTTGATGGCATGCGTAAAGTGAGGATCGATTCCACCGAAGCAAATATTGCTCGACACTATATTCGATCCATCCAGCTTGATCAGGAATGCACCGTTTACGTATGCGTGAGCATTCTGCGCACGGGGCATGATCTTGAAAGAACGGTAGACATAGATGGATGGATCCAGCGGAGGCAGTATCACGTTAAGCAGCAGCTTTTTCTTCATGTCCAGAGTGACATACTCGGAAGGACGAACGGTAGACGTTTTTCCTTGGGCCTCCACTGAAAAGGAATGAAGATTCATAAGATGGAATAAAGCCTACACTGGGAAGAGTACTTACAGATGGTCAACTTCGCATCAGCAGCTTCCAAGATAAGATAAAGATCGGAGGGGAACTCAGGATGTTGGTTTTTGATGCTAAGATTACCAGCGATCGTTCCAGTGTTACGCACAGGAACGTTGGCAATCAAGTCGATATGGCGAATCAGATGTTCAAAATAGGAGAAGCTTTTGTTTTGCTTGGCAGCAAAAGTCAGCAGATCCATTAGCTCGGTCAAGGAGGTTCCAGCTCCGACAGTTAAGGAGCTTCCTACCGAGCTAGCTCGAAGCTCTTGGACAGCATTGATGTCGATAAAGACTTTTATTGCATCACTTCGACGGTATACACCATGGGCGGTATTACCTCCGATGAGCGTGTAAGGCTTGTCCCCAATGCTCTCGAAGATGGCGAAAATGTCGCTTACGTTATACACCTTGTGCCATTCCTTCTGCTCGTCGAAGCTCAGGTGCAGTCCCTTGTTGGGATTAATTTTAGCAGCAGCAGAACACTTGCCAGCGCAAGCCGAACCGGTTTTGGGACAAATCTTTGTAAGGTCCTCGATATCTTGACACTTCTCCTTGATCTTAGGATCAGCATCGACAGCCAGAGCCTTGAAAGCGTCCAGGATGGGACGGTAACCGGTACAGCGGCAAATGTTACCACCGAACGAGTTCTCGATCTCCTCCATGGTGACCTTGCCCTTCTTCGTCTCCAGAAGGCTGTACATGTTCATGACCATACCGGGCGAGCAGTATCCACACTGGGTACCGTTGAAGTGAGCCAGCAGCTTTTGGGTGGCGTGATAACCGCGCTGCTTACCACCGATACCCTCGACGGTGGTGATGTCCATTCCATGGCAAGCGAGCACAGGAAACAGGCACTGATAGGATGAGGAAAGCTCTGTATTAATAAGTTATACCGACTGCAAATAGTCGGGAGGATAGTCTTACCGAGTTAACAGCATAAGAGAAGGGCTCTCCGGACACTGGATGGACTCCGCTCAGGTTGACCACACAAGCGCCACATCCTCCCTCGAGGCACATGAACTTGGTACCAGCCAGGTGAGCATGGTTCCTGATGAAAGTGTTGAGAGAAGTGTGCACGTTGATATCGGATACTTGAACTAAACAATGAATTGTGTTAAAATAACGCACAAATTCGGATATGTACTTATTGCTCACTGTTAAATTCTGTTCCGTTCACTGTAAATGCTACGGACATTTTGCAGTACGTCAAACTGGCTGTCCAATGAAACGGCTTATATGGACTATAAATAACTATTGGACACGACAAAACGACTAGTTCGTACGACTTTCACTTTACGACTGTCAAGAGAGCTAGTTCATCATAGTGCTTGAGCGTGGCTGAGACCAAATTTCTTCCCACAATTACATGCGGTCAGATAGTTGAGCGTATTGTGTCGGAGATAATAATTATCGACAGTGAAGCCGACGGACTCTCACGCATAGATCGTAGACGCGTATTGTCTCGAAATAATTCATCATAATAAGAGATTACAGAGCATTTTTTTATGCGAATTATTGCAGTGATATTTTTAGTAGTAAAAATGTTATAAATATGTTCACATGTGTTTTATGCTATGAAGAATATTTGGTGCGGAGTCGAGGCCGAATCCTAGCGGAATCCAATCATCCAGACGCGCAGCATCCTTTTGTGTGTATCGGCGAATAACACTAACATTCTCTTAGACATGGCAGGCTTCATCAACGATAATAGACTCGTAGACGAAGGCGCTAGACTGTGAGCAATGATAATTGTTGTGGCATACCAAAACCGTGAAGCAGTTGTAACGTCTGATAAGTAAGTTAGTAAGAGAGAAGAAAATGTTGGCAGAATACCACTTCCCGTGATTCGCATTTGTCTTGTAAGATGGTATATAATGGAACGCTTATAATATTGCCCTTCCCATTATATATCTGCGAAAAGAGCTTGTGGAGCCAATTTTGAACGAACCGATTATGTTTTTTTGTTTTGTAAATCTTACCCGAACATTCACTATCATTGGGTAGAGGATTGAAGACGTTCCTATCATTAGATCAATAATAAAATCGATTCTTAGCCTCTTTTAACCATCCTGATGAAATTATGATCAAAACATGTGAGACCAGTAATCAAATTTAAAATTCAAAAAAACCTTTGTAACAAATTTTAGTAAAAATCCAATAGATTCGCCTACTAGAAAGTAGAAAGCAGCAGTTTAAAAATCGGATAAAAAAGGGGTTTTAATTTATTGCCCGTTTGCCGATTACATTGTCTGGTTTGGAATGGTTTATCAACGCAACCAGTTTCGTCTGTACAATATTTTGGATGAACAAATGATTGAAAGGCAATACAACGTTTCAGTAGCAAACATGCATATTTTAATGATGATGGATTTTTTCATCGATGCCCATCTGTACGGACATGTTGTTAATGATATACGTGTACGTTTCTTAATTTTTCTTTTTTGTGCTTATTTGCTTACTCTTTCTTCGGAACAGAGTATTAAAAAGCTTTTTAACGCCTAATCTAACCAACAGCACAAATGCTACAACAACTGCGCCTATAAACAAAAACACGTCCAAATTGTTGTACTGCACGAAGTTAAGATCTTGCGCCGAAGAGATCAGATGCTTTGCGCCATCATGCCGAAGAACGTACTCGATCCAAAACTTAGCCGTATCCATCGGGGCGAGCGGTTGATCTCTCAGTCTGCGGGAGATTGTTTTCACGTTTGCGGCATAGCTGAAGAGGGTGAAGGAAAAGCAAAATAATATGCAAAATGTCTACTCTTAATACAATGCTCTGTAGGAAATTTCCAACTAAGACATACCTCTCATCACCTAGGACATCGTTAATCGCCTTACGGAACGTCTGTTCATTCAGATTCTTGTAAGCCACCCCAATGCCCCATCCAGACTGTTCCGCTCGAGCCATGTTTAAAAGTTGATCACCAAATATCGGAATGCCTACGATCGGTACACCGTGGTAGATCGATTCGGTACAACTGAGAAGCCCTCCGTGCGTAATGAACAGCTTCACGTTCGGGTGTGCAAGGATGTCATCCTGAGGGAACCATTTGCCGATCAAGAATTTTTTCTTATCCAACACGAGCGTATCGTCGTCCCACTTCCAGATGATGTTCTGCTTGAGACCCGAAAGCACTCGAATAACATCGTTACGCTTTTGCTGGTCCATTTTCGATGGTTTAAGGTTGGATCCCATCGAGAAGTAAATCACACCGTCTTTCGATTGTTCGATGAACGTTTTAATGTCCTGAAGTTGAAAAAGTGTATATTAATTTGACGCAACTGCCAGTCTCAGTTCTTTAACTTACCTCAGGGAGTGGATTTACTTTGCGATTGACATGAAATCCTCCAACCTCAATCAGGTTAGGTAGATACGGGCGTGGGAAGCTTAAGCTAAAGTGGCTGTTGACCAGCACGAGCGTAACTCCATGCTTCTGCATCTCACGCAACGAACGGGTAGCATTGGGGAAGTACATTTCATAAAACTCTCGGTGTATTGGTTCGCACATGAACTTGAGCAGTGTTTCGTCGAACGCGGTGAACAGCACATTACCCAGCCGTTGCCAGAAGTTCATCTTATCAGTGAAGCTTGACATCGGATGCGGTACGTACGATAGTGGTTGTGGCGAACCGGTAAGCGAATTCACCCACGATGAAACGCCAAACGTTGACATTCCCACTACAGGACAGTTGAAACGGTCGGCAAACCCAAGAAATGCATCGTCGAGGAATATCTCCAAAACGAGTAGATCGAACGTTTCGTCCGATCGGAGCAGAGATTGAACTTCCGGTGCGGCTAGGGTGGTGTTGGTTATTTCACGCACAAAACGACCCAGTTCCAGCATCTTCTCCACGATGCTGTCATCGATTTTATCAAACACTTCGTCCATGATTTCTGGCAACGAAACAGTTCAGTTGTGAATATTATGCACCAGCCTGGGGAAGTCATGAACATGGTCAAACGCTTACCTTCAAACATTCGACTGTTAAATTCAACATTCACGTGGCGATAAGTCTTGGGCGCATTTTTCAACGGGAACGGACTTATCACTGTTACCTGAAGGTGAAAAGATAAATGAATGGTTTGACCCGACGCGTATGACGCTTTGCTTGTCGGTGCATCATTGTCTTACCTCGTGTCCATCCAGTGCCAACTCTTTCATAAGGGACGAACCAAGTATCCAGTGAGATTTGGACATGGTAGGAAAGATGCTAAGAATTTTGGCCGGTTCGACTACCTTGTGTGACATCAGGAACGCGAACCACAAGAACGCCACCGTACCCACCACATTACTACGGAGAGGTTTCATTTTCTTACCCCAAAACACGGACACAAACTTCAATTGATCTTAATCATAGCACGGTCATCTTTTGACTGAAATGGAACCATTCACGCGACATCTAACTACACATACGGAGCGATTTTTTTTTGCTTCGTAACGGTCCATATCTGTTGGTGAGGACTTCAAATTTTGCGTATCATCGTTCAGTACACATACGACGTTTATCGCGCGTAGACACGCGTCGATGCGACGCTAGCGTTGATTACGTTTTGATCCAATGTCCACCACCATCATGCATCAATAGATACATATAAGATGCATAGCAAAATGTGAGTCTGAAGTTTTCGTTTTGGAATTTGCATTTATTGATTAAGTTCAGTTGTTGAAACACATCTCTAGGAATGTTTTTTTGATCTCCCTGGTAATATACGATTATAAAATCCCTTCACCAATAATCGCTTATAGTAGTGGAATAACTTGTTCAAAAATTCTAATTCAACTTATACTGCTCAAAGTTGTTGGATGCTTTAAGGAATATTTGCTCCGGAGTCGAAGCCGATCCGAGCGGAATCCAATTATCCGGCCGCCCGGCATCCTTTTGTGCCGATCGCAGTGCATACCTCAGTGCGAACAACAGTACGACAGTCATCGTCATGGCAGGTTCACCCGTCGCCTTCGAACGCAGCACACCGCCCTGATTGTCACCGGTTTGTATGAGCCGAATGCGGAAGTCCACCGGAATGTCCTTCGCTCCCGGTGGCTTATAGTTCCAGGAGCGGTTTGTCAGCAGTGCCCCGTTGGTCATATCGAAGACAAGCGACTCCGTCAACCAGTACCCGATTCCCATCACAAACGCGCCCTCGATCTGGCCCACATCGATACCGGGACTGATGCTTTCGCCGGTATCTTCGAGAATATCGACGCGGGTAAGTTGTATGGTACCGGTAAGGATATCCACTTCCACCTCGGCACAGCTCAATCCCCAGATGCTGTAGGGCTTCAGATCAGCCTTTTTGTACTGATACAGTACGCTCAGATCGATGTCCCGCATGTAGCAGGTTTGAGTGACCTTTTCCCAGGCGGCATTTTTAAGCTCGTTCTTGACGGGCTGCAGACGGGTGTTGAGAATCTCGCAAGCTCTTTTTACGGCCTGGAAGAAAAAAATTAGCACGTGCGTAAGTTTTCTAAATAATTAGAGGAACACTGTATGCACTTACCAAGCATACGACCTCACTGGTCATACTAGCTCCGGTCATTACGGCGTTCGGTGAGGTCAAGCTGTTGGTAGGTTTAATAGAAATTTTCTCCAGTGGTATCCCCAACGTAAAGGCAGCTACCTGGGCCGCCTTGGTGTTTATACCCTGGCCAACTTCGATTCCTCCATGGCTGATCGATACCGTACCATCCTTTGCGTAGATCGAAACCTGCGCATGCAGTGCACCAATGTGTACCAGCGGGTACTGCATCGGGATCATCGCGATACCTCGCTTACGCCAACGGTTCTTGGCGTTGAAATCGTCGATAACTTTTTTCCTCTTGTCAAACTCGACGTCCTGTCGAAACTGTGGCATCAGCTTCTGGAACTTGCTTTCCGCCGGCATATTGCTCAATCGTACCTGCATCGGATCAACCCCGGTAACCCAGGCAATGTGTTCCATGATCGTTTCAACCATGGCAATAGCTTCGGTAGTGCCCGGTGCACGCATCCAAGTGCTCGGTGGCGCATCGGTTAGTACGGCTTTGCCCTCCACTTTCCAGGTGGCAGAGTTGTACGAAAGCTTAAACACGACCTTCGCGTCATCGATTACGTTTTCGTTCAGATTCGAACCATAGTCCTGCATAAAGTTATTCGTGAGCTTTAGAATCTTGCCCTTCGCGTCCACATCCACCTGATAGTTGCTGATGCAACCGTATCTCTTGCCGATTGAACCCATATTAGCCTCGATGTTCATGACGAATCGTACCGGACGTTTGGTGAGATGAGCTGCCAAGGCACAGGCACAGATGATTTGGCTTGCTCGCGTCAGCTTACAACCGAACCCTCCCCCGATCCGACGTACGGTAAAGTTAAGACTATTTTGTGGCACTTTTAGGGCGGCAGCAACCGTTACCTGGGGCAAATCGATCCATTGCGAAGCAGCGTAAATATCCAACCCATCTTCAATCGGGACGCACACGCACGTTTGAGGCTCCATCGTAAAGTGGAATTGTCCTGCTAGCTCCAGCGTACCTACAATCTGTTGGGAAACTTCAAGATCTGTCTCTGGGCCTTCACGACTATTGGGCGGTTGATCGAAAAAGCGCTCTTTTGATTGATTCATAAGAACAGCTTTAATTGTAGGGTAGACTGGCTCATCGGACACTCGTTCGTAGATGATCTTCACTTCCTTAGCCGCTCGTATTGCTTGATCGAAATGGTCCGCCACGATCATCCCGACCGGTTGACCATGGAACAGTACACGTCCACTGCAAAAGATCTCCTCCACGTCCGGGAAGAAGAAGTTCATGTTACCGGACATGAAGTTGTTCGTTCCGGGGATATCTTTCGCGGAGAAAAATGCTGCTACACCGGGCAGTTTCTTTACAACGAGCAAGAGAAGAGACAGCGGTGATGGTTAGTATTACTTTTCTTTCCTTTTATAATTTAACCAAACTTACCAAAGCCTCCGTCGGATCAATCTTTCCGATCGTTGCATTTGGCTGTGTTGCAACGACAAACGCCCCGTAAAGCTCGCCGGGAAAGGGTGGAAAATCATTTGCATACTTTGCCTCACCGGATACCTGACGTAAGCCTTCGAGCTTGGGGACGTACTGCGTTACAGGCCAATTTTTCTTATTCGTATCGTAGGTCTGCTGTCCAGACGATAGCGGTCGTTCGATCATAGAGTATCCGGACTTGAACCGAGGATTAACAGGCACACTGTAGTCAGTCGCGACACTGAGAATAAATTTGTAAAAGAGCGCAATGGCAAGGTTTTTACGATAGTCGACTGATGCGTCCGGCAGGACCCAGTCGGGTTGTATCTCCGAAGCAAGACTGTTGATCGCTTGCTGGATGGTGTTGTTGTCAAAGAGCTTTTTACCAACAAGGAGCTTTTCCGTGCGGGAGGCGTGCGTAAACTGGAAGAAGTAGATGAAGTTTTAGTTGGAAAAGCGACTGGAATGGAGCAACTTACCTTAGGGTTGATGCCACCGAAACACAGTGTAGCCAACTTGACGGTAGATTTATCTTTATCGAACTGCACCAGAAAAGCTGCATTCACGTAGGCATGAGCATTTTGAGCCCGTGGGATCACTCGGAACGATTTGTACACGGTTGTAAAGGAATTGATGAGCGGAAGCGATAAAACTTTAATCAATCTCTTTGTCATGTCCGTTTGTGCGTAGTCCTCAGGCGATTTCTCCAGGATCTTGGTTAATGATTCAGCTAGATGGGGATAGGATTAAAAACAAATTAGCTTACAAAAAACTAATTTCTCGTACATCGCTTAGTGTTACCTATGATCACTTTAGCACCGGCCGCTTCCAGCAGAATGTAAAGATCGGACGGAAATTGGGGGTATTTGTTTTTGATGCTCAAATTGCCTGCCACCGTACCAGCATTGCGCACCGCAGGATTTGCAATGAGACCCAGATGACGGGCCATCTCTCTGCAGTATCTGAAGTTCGGTCGATTGTTAGCCGTCTTGTTTAGTATTTCAATAAACTCGGTAATTGTAACATTTGCACCCACAACAAGCTCTCCTGTGCGCAGGAAATAATTGCGCAACTCTTCCACCGAGTTGATGTCGATGAAGACCTGCAAGGAGTTGCTGCGTCGATAGACACCTGTAGTAAGAAGTGGAAACGACGCCTTAAAGAAAAGCCGGCCGATTGTTGTTACACTTTCAGTAGGTTCCTACCATGCGCTGTGTTTCCTCCAACAAGCATGTAAGGTTTTTTGTCGATCTTGCTAAAGATGGTAAATATTTCCGCAACAGTGTACACCTTGTGCCACTCCTTGTCGTCGCTAGCCATCAGCTGTACCGGACATCCCGGCACGATCATATTAGCAGCCTGGGGACACTGGGCCGAGCAGACGGTATTCGTTTTGGGACAGATCTGAAGTTCCTCAATGTCCGGCATTGCCTGTTCCGTTACCGAGGCAAGAGACTTAAAGGCGTCGAGAATTGGCCGATAACCCGTGCAGCGACAGATATTGCCACCAAGGTGATTTTCAACCTCTTCCATCGAGACGTTTCCTTGCTTCGATTCCATCAAGCTGTACATCGTCATAACCATGCCGGGTGAGCAGTACCCACACTGGCTACCGTTCATATGGGCCAAACGTTCCTGTATCGGATGATAGCCGTCCAATCGGTTACCGAGTGCTTCGACCGTTTTGATGTCCAAGCCATGGCAAGCGAATACAGGAAAGAGGCACTAAACAGAGGGACACAGGGGGGGGGGGGGGGGGGGGAAGACATTAAACATCGGTCATTCGCGTGATGTTCTCATTTTGGTGAACAACTTACCGAGTTGACGGACCAAGATTTATTTTCCTTGGTAACGGGATGTAGTCCGGACACGTTCACGACACAAGTGCCACATCCACCTTCCAGACACATAAACTTAGTCCCAGAAAGATGGGCATGGTTTCGGATGAACGTATTCAAAGACGTGTCCACTGGAACGTTCTGAGCGTTGGCTGTTGTATTGGGGTGAACAATTTTGTTTGCTTTAATAAATATTATGTTAACATTAGCAAACTTTACACACTTTACCTGTATAAGTTTTCCCATTAATGGTGAACGTTACTTCAGAAAGTGGACTAGAGATAAGAAGTAAATATTTATTAAAATAAGTTGCCCTAAGTTTTGCTAGCAAATTATGATTTACTATTGTAGGCTCGCATACGACATGGTAATTTTGCCGATTTAAATGTAAATCCGGTTTGGCGTGAGGTTTGGCGTCTTTAATCTATACCCGACCAATCATAGATACGGGAACGTATCTATGATACATTCTAGTCTGAATTCAAATGCTGAACCGAAACACCACACAACCCAACCGTTTGGGGCGTGCTGTGGCTTAGAAAGAAGATGCGCAAACGGACGACGAACCAAAAACCGTTTTGTAAATTAGCTTTACAATCCTCTAGACCTTATAAATGATGCGTAGGAAATGGAAGAAAAGCAAAAGAAAATATGCATATTGATCGTAAAGCGTTAATAAATAACCAGTTTCTAAGAATAGCGTTCGGTTGGGGGGGAACGGAATGTAAAAACATTTGTCACAGTGAAAGGACGCTCAGCTAATATTAGAATGATGCAAATCAAAGAGAATCACACACGAAAACAAAGAACAAAATAATTATAAAAAAAAACTACATAAATGGAAAGGTAGATTGAAGAAAAGTAGAAAACTGAGAAGAATTAGAATTTCAGAATTTGGATACATTTACTCGTAAAATTACAAAAGGCTAATAAGAATTTAAAAATTTTTAAAAGGAACTTTTTTTAAATTGCTGATTATGTCACATGAGTAAAATTTGAATGTTTTCTACTTCCAACATAAATCACCTAATTGATTGTACCGTTTCAAATTTCATCCCCTCAAAAAGGTTCACTAAAGTTCAAACCGACGCATCTTCAACGTTCTGTTTTCTACTTCCCCATTTGCTCTTTCCCTGATTTATTCATTCACCTCATTCGAAGGGTCGTAAATGTTTTATGTGCTGGATGTGATGAACTCTTAGGAACTGGTTTTTTTTGTGCAGTCCAGAATCAAATTTGGATTAACCGATCTCAAAACTTGCGAATCTTACCTTTCAACTGAACTCTCGGGGCTGCTCCAAAGGTACGATCCAATTGAGGAAAGCATCTTTTCACCACAAACTGTTGCACTCTCTTAAACTGTTCAAAGATATCAACCTGCAGATAAGTTTTCACCAGATAAATAGTTTTACTGCAATTTAAACTGTTCGCTTTTACGTAGAACACCGTACGGAAGTAACCTGACCACAGGTATGAGCGGATGAACCGTTCCCGTCTGACGATCGGCACCGAATGTCGCAGAATTCGGCAACACGTTGCTGATCTGATCGAGATCCTTTTTCGCCAACTTAACCCTTAAGATTTCAACTATCGTTTTGTGAGCGGGTTCGTTCTTGACGAGTTTTTGTTCAAATTGTCTTATGTTATCTTAAATACTCTTTTTTGTGCAATTAATCAAAAGTATACAGGCTAGCGTAACTATTAGAGCTTTCTTATACCTAACAACAATTAATGGTTTTTTAGTTTGATGAAGCTTTCTTTTGCATCAGGCATGTCAAACCCATTACGTCGGTCAGTCAATATGTTACATTAATTTATATTATTATTACATAAATTCTCTTTCGACACTTTTGATTGTTTAATAGCTACACACATGCTTGTAATTTGAGGTTTTTTTACCTTTTATTTAAAGAAATGTAAGCAACCCCATTTTGGATCGAGGAATACTGCACATACCGAAGAAAAGTGTTGAAGCAAACGATCAGTTATAGATCGTCTTTAGGATGTTTTAAAAGATACTGATTTATTCAATAGATTGAACGAATCTTATTTAACACCTTAATGTGCTCTTTATTTGGATCAAAGGAAACCATTGATTAAGAATTGCGTATACTTGTAGAATCTTAATATAAGCTTTAGATATTGTACCATCACCATGTGTCATGAAAAAATGCAATTCAAAAATGATATCACTCCCTATGATATCAATTCAGTTTGTACTGTTCGATCGAATTTCCAGCCAGCAGATGAACCTGATCCGGTGTGGAAGCCGTACCCATCGGTATCCAATCATCTGCCAGCCCAGCATCCTTCCGTGCTGAACGGAGCGCGTTGCGTAAGGCGAATAGCACCACGATGGACATATTTAAGGCCGGTTCTCCAGTTGCTTTTGAACGAAGCACACCAGCCGGATTGGAACTCTTCTGCAGAAAACGCACACGGAAATCTACCGGAATGTCCTTCGCACCCGGCGGTTTGTACGTCCAAGTACGGTTGGTTAGCAGTGCACCATCCTCGGCATTGTATACCAGTGCCTCCGTTAACCAATAGCCGACACCCATTACGAACGCACCCTCGATTTGGCCCACATCAATGCCTGGGCTAAGACTTTCACCGGTGTCTTCCAAGATGTCAACGCGACGCAACTGAACATTGCCAGTCAATATGTCCACTTCCACCTCGGCACAGCTCAATCCCCAGATGATGTATGGTTTCAGTTCCGTTGCACGGTACTGGTATGTGGCGCAAAGATCAACATTTCCTGCGTAGCAGAGCTGTGTGATGGTTTCCCATGGAGCGTCCTTGTGTGCATCGCGCACGGGTTTAATGCGTTCCAGGAGAATCTCACACGCTTTCTTGACGGCCTGTGCGAAAGGAAAAAACAGTGGGTTGTGCATCTGTGGAAAATAATCTGTTGGGGTGGATGGTACTTACATAGCACACAGCCTCGCTAGTCATGCTACCTCCAGTGACGATGGCATTAGGCGATGTCAAACTGGTCGTTGGTTTGATGCTAATCTTCTCCAGCGGCAATCCGAGCACGTACGCAGCCACCTGTGCCGCCTTCGTATTCATGCCCTGACCCATTTCAATGCCACCGTGTGTAATCGAGACCGTACCATCACCAGCATGGATTGCTACCAACGCATGCAACGCTCCAAAGTATCCAAGGGGATAGCGCATCAGCGAGATGGCGATACCTCGCTTACGCCAACGATTGTCCACATTAAACTGGTCAATTTCCGTCTTGCGCTGGTTGTACTCCACGTCCTTGCGGAACTGAGGGACAAGTTCGCGCATCTTGCTACCTTCCGGCATGTTCATCAGCCGCAGCTCTAGCGGATCTAAACCCAACTCCCAAGCGACATGTTCCATAATATTCTCGATCATGGCAATACCTTCCGTAGTGCCAGGTGCACGGCACCAGGTATTGCTCGGAGCATCCGTTTTAGCAGCCTTGCCAACCACTTTCCACGTCTTGGTGTCGTAGCAATTGTTGAAGAACTCCGTCGTAGCGTCACCAACCGATTCGTTTAGAGACGCGCCATAATCCTGCATGTAGTTGTTCGTTAACTTTACAATACGGCCATTGCTCTCCACATCCACTTCGTAGTCGGAAATGCAACCGTAGCGCTTGCCAATTGAACTCATGTTTGATTCGATCGTTAGCACAAACCGTACCGGCCGGTTCTGCAGATGTGCCGCCAACGCACAAGCACACGCAACTTGACCAGCGCGTGAAATCTTCGATCCATAACCACCGCCAAGCCGGCGTACAGTGAAGTTGAGGCTATTTTCTGGGACTTTCAGCATCGATGCGATCGCCACCTGACACAGATCAACCCACTGGGTCGAACTGTGCACATCCATACCGTCCTCGATTGGTACGCAGACGCAAGTTTGCGTTTCCATCGTGTAGTGATACTGGCCAGCCATTTCGAACCGGCCCGTTACCTTACGAGCAGCAGATACCTTTACACGATAGTTTGATCCTCGGCGAGTTGTAGTAGACGGTTCGTCAAAGATGCGAGTCTTTGCTTGATTGTCAATGAGAGACTTCAACGTCGGATAGACGGGTTGCTGCTGCGAGAGGCGTTCGTAGAGAATGTTGACGAGGGTCGCAGCATGATTGGCTTGGTTGAACGTTTCCGCCAAGATGATACCGACCGGTTGGCCATGGTAGAGTACCTCACCACTGCAGAATACTTCTTCCACCTCCTGATTGCCTAGACTGGCGGGCATGAAGTTGTTAGTGCCGGGGATATCTTTCGCAGAGTAGAATGCTACTACGCCGGGGTATTTCTGAGACGGAAAACATATTAAAAATTATTCAGAAACCCCAACTTTAGAATTTCTGGCTTAAATGTACTCACCAGCGCGTCAGCAGCATCTATTTTGCCAATACGCGTGTGCGGCTTGGTAGCAATAACGAACGCCGCATACAGCTCCCCGGGCAAGGGAGGCAGATCGTTGGTAAATTTGGCTTCTCCTGATGTTTGAGCGAGTGCCTCAATCTTGGGGATGTTTTTCGTAAGCGGCCAGTTACGTTCGTAGGTATCGAACGTTTGCTGGCCGGATGATAATGGACGCTCGAGTACGGTACCTCCGGAACGGAAGGATGGTTTCACCAGCACAGTACCGTCCGGTGCTATGTTAAGCAGATACTTGTAGTAGAGTGCCATGGCAAGGTTTTTGCGATACTCTGCGGAAGCGTCCGGTAGTACCCAATCAGGGCGGATCTCGTTGCTCAGCTGATTCATCGTAGCTTGAACGGTTTCAGCGTCAAACAAATTTTTGCCTACCAGAAACGTTTCCGTCGCTGTAGCATGGGTAAACTATAAGAGAAGTAGAAGATATAGTAAGTTGTTTAGCTCACATTGAACCGATATTATTTTGAGCAGATCCCTTACATCTGGATTAATTCCTCCAAAGCAAATTTTGACCGATTCCACCGTCACACCATCCTCGGCAAACTTCGTAAGGAAAGCACCATTAACGTAAGCGTGCGCATTTTGCGATCGTGGCATCACTTTGAACGATCGGAACTGATACCGCGATGAGTCCAGCGCTGGAAGTGTGATCGATTTCAACACCTTCTTTTGCATGTCTAGCTGAACAAACTCTGCTGGTGTAATGAGGCTTGTTTTACTTCCGGCTTCAACTAGAAGAAAAATAAAACAGGACATAATTCATGTAGAATCGGTAGAACTTCTTTATAAAGCAATTCTTACCAACTGTAAGCTTCGCTCCAGCTGTTTCCAATATTAGATACATATCCGATGGGAACTCATGATGTTGATTTTTTATGTTCAAATTGCCCGCGATCGTTCCGGCACTGCGTACCGGTACGTTTGCAATCAGATCGATGTGTTTCTCCAACTGTTTGAAGTGTGAAAAGTGGGGCGACTTGTTTGAGGTTTCGTCTAGGATTTGCATAAACTCCGTCAGTGAAACGTTGGCACCAACTACCAGCTCGTTGCCATCGGACGAATGCGTGTGCAGTTCCTCAACGGCATTGATGTCGATAAACACTTGCAATGATGGACTTCGACGATAGACTCCTACAGCAATAGAAATAAATAACTAATATTATTCAATAATATTATTTTTGTACTAAACTTACCATGAGCAGTATTGCCAGCAACCAGCATATAGGGTTTGCTACCGATCTGTTCGAAAATCGCAAAAATATCGTTCACCTGCGTCACACGGTGCCACTCCTTGTCGTCTTCAAACACCAGCTTCACCGGACGCTTGTGATCGACGCGATCCTTCGCCGAAAGGCATTTGCCAGCACAAGGACTTCCCGTTTTCGGACAGGTCTTCGTCAGATCCTCAATATCCTGACAGGCATCGAGCAGTTTCTCATCTGCATCGACCGTCAACGATTTGAACGCATCCAGTATCGGCCGGTACCCGGTACAACGGCATATATTTCCACCGAAAGCATTTTCGACGTCTTCCATCGAGATCGCACCGCGGTTCGCTTCCATCAGGCTGTACATGTTCATAACCATGCCGGGCGAGCAGTAGCCACACTGGGTGCCATTCAGATGGGCCAGCCGCTGCTGGATTGGATGGTAACCATCCTTGCGGTTGCCAATACCTTCTACCGTTTTTACATCCAGTCCGTGGCACGCATAGACCGGATACAAACACTAGAAGTTGAGGATTAGCTTGAGTTGGTGTAAGGAGTTCCCAAAATTCCTGCTATATTACTAACCGAATTGACAGCCCATGATTTCTTCTCCTTTGTCACCGGATGGACTCCGTTTACGTTCACGATGCAAGCTCCACAACCACCCTCCAGACACATGAACTTTGTGCCGGTCAGGTGAGCATGGTTGCGTATAAACGCGTTCAGCGAAGTATCGACCGGAATTGTACGAGGATCAACTGCAAGCAAACAAACGGGCGATCATTAGACGTGGCGCTTAGATGGAGAATATTCGTTCGATGTACTAATTACGAATGAATACTTACCAGTGTATGGTTTCCTATTGATTGTAAAGGTGACTTCCGTTAGAGGACTGAAAAAAATCTCCATCATTATTTGCTCATTTAATCTCGATTCTAGACAATGATAAGTTTGAGTTGGTAGCGTGTGCGGCGCACCAGTCGGATGTTATTTACGATAACTTTTGTTCCATCTCAATATCTTCGACTGGGCGCATAGTTGTTGGATGAGGCACTGGAATGTTTTTCGCGTGACATGATCACCCGGAACACTACGTACCCCGACGTGTATTGCCATAGCAACTGGGGCAATATCGTCAAGGTGGTTGATAAATAAAATTGCATCTTACGTGTTGTAGTGCTTGCATGTTTTACTTTTACATGCACTTGTTTAACGGCCCCTTGCTCACTCTGTCTATCCTACCCGTGGGCACTTAATGATGTTTGTCACGTCTGTGTCAAGATTTACGACCATGTGAATCGGGTAGATCGGTATGAAAACATGGCAATGCGGGGACAAACACAATCACGCCTATTCCAGCACTGGTGAGGGGTGGGCTTTTTCTTCTATTTTTATGTAGCCCGCGTACTCGTATAAATTGAGAAAATTGCACAAAACGGAGAGCATAACAAAAACACACCAAAAAAAGTGCTCTCATGCGAAGTTGAACATGAAGCAGCATGAGTTGGTACAAAAAAACGATTGGTATCCGCTTTGGAACCGGTCTCTTCAGTACAATGCTGCTTGCCTTTACATTAGACGCATGGGGATGAAGGATAAAAAATAGCTACATGGCGTGATGGATTGCGCAATTCGCGAGTAACACAAAATAGCAGTCATGGCATATTTGGGAACCAAATCTCACCAACACACACACTCACTCTTCTTCTCATAAATTTACGCAGTGTTAGGAAGTTTTAATCGCAGCATCCAGTGCTCCTGGACTTACCTGTCAGGTTCCGTGCTGCCCCAAATGTAACTACCAAGCGTTGAAAGCATGTTTGAAGGAAGTTTGTTAAACTTTGCAATTTAAAATACTGCGTATAGTACGTTTAAAAACTTGTCGAAGTGTTGTGAAATGATATCTTCAGCTGGACGGTTTGTGTCCAAGGTCAATGGAAGGCAGATGGAGTTTAGGCAAAACACAAGAGCACCACTTGAAGCAGCTACAGCACAACACGGGTCCGCTCACTACGACTGATCGTGAGCGAGTGCGCGTCGTGATCTCAGCGCAAAAGACGATGCGATGCGTACCGGTTGCAGTTCTCGTCGATAGGTTAAGATTGGCAAGTCTCGGTTCTTTCCACACGCGCGAGAGATAATTGTTGTGCGTAGCTTTCAGTCAAGTACAATTTTACACTAGAAGGAACGCCGGGGGAATTATGCACATGTTTGCTAACATTGCGGTTGTATAGGAAGGTGTACATAGAAAAGGATCGTACATGCGAAGTTTGCGGCGAAAGAAGCTGGGTCTATATAGAATTTTTATATAGTTCCAATATTCATATAAATCTCTGAAACATGGCCTCAAAAACTGACGAAACCCTCCTAACCGCGGTAGAGAGGAATATGTTGAACATTTTGTTTTGGCTCAATGTGTGTAAACTCGCTGACGACGGAATGACGGAGCTCTACAGCGAATTAGACACGCCGGGTGACCTGGTCGTGTCTTGAGAATGACACCGAACGATCAAGTCTGTAAAGTAATGTTGGGCTGACCACATGAGGAGAGGAATTTAAAACATAACGTAAAGATAATATAATAGGTAAAAAGTAATTTTATTGAGACAGTTCCAAACCCTTTTTAAATGGTTTATGATATTTCATGCAGAGTAAAAAGTTGAGGACTATATTCTGTTTGATGTACTGCTCGGGATCACCGCCTAATCTCATCAAACTAATTTTATATTATACACTTTAAACTATGTTATGTTATGAAGCACTGGCGTTGCAGAACTTGTAGAATACTTTCAAGTCGTGAAGCGATAATAGCTTCTCACTCTCTCATGCAAACTTAATCA